>NC_059111.1:53116504-53427504 GCF_020740685.1 Jaculus jaculus | reverse complement strand
AAGAATGACAGACTTCTGTCAGAGTACTTGATGACCCACCAAAGATCAGTGGTAAGACCCTATTGCTGAAGACTCCATACACATCTGGCACATAAAATGGAATGACATGGCTAGAAGCCAGGAGAGAGTCAGTCCCCAGACAGTCAGCGTGACTAGTGCCAGAAGGTGCTACATGGGCGACTGGGGGAAATGACCAATATCTGTCCAAGCAACTCCTGGTCTAACTTACTTAGCAACAAATTACCTTGTGTGATACCCACACAAGTGCAATAGTGACACACAGCCATGGTGTGAAACCAACTGCTCTTGATTTGGCTAAATGATCCCCTCAGTGGTCCGGGACCCATAGCTGGAACTGGGAAACAAGTCAGAACCATATTCAAACATAAGCCCACTCTCCAATATTAAGCTACCATCAATCATGGGGTACAAGAGGGCCTACACCTATTAAACTCTCTATTAAAAAAGTAAGTGTTATCTCAATTTTCTGGGTGCTAACTTACTCTCCATTGGAGAATCTCTTCTCTTTTTCAGATAGATGCAGATCCTAAGGAGAGAGCTGCCCCATCATACCTCAAAAGGGTCCCATCTGAAACTAATGAAAATTGGCGAAACAAGCAAGGGTGCTGTTTTCCTGAGGAACTGGATACCAACTCCTACCAAACCAGAGAGCCAGGGCCTCAGAGGCCCCCAATACCTCATCACTGAAGCAGACCAAAAATGAACCCAACATGGCTCAGGGAAATTTTGCGGAAGAGCGGGTGGAAAGAATGTCAGAGTCACATGTTGGGTCATGACATGCAGAGAAATTTATCATACCAAGAACTGTGGGCTAACTCCACAATGCATGACCCACTTACTTCAACAAGGAGGGGCTATTGGGAGGGGGTATGTCAGGAATGAGCCTAAACAATGGTACCAAACTGCTTGTATTTTCTGAAAAGAAAACTAATAAATTAAATTTAAGAAAATGCTTTAAATCTAGAAAATGACAAGAGACACATCAAGAACTCCACCAGCTCCTGGTGACTAAACAACACACTTTTAAACAATGAATGGGCTATGGAAGAAATCACAAGATAAACTGGAATAAAAGTCTCCAATTAACAAAATCAGAAATGAAAAAGGAGAGATCCCAGCAGATATCAATGAAATTGGAAGTATCATCAGGGCATACATCCAAAACGTCTATTCCACAAAATTAAATAATCTGGAAATAATCAATGAATTCTTAGACATATACAAACTACCAAAACTAATCCCAGAGCAGATTAATCTCCTAAACAAATGAATCACATCCACTGAGATTGAAAAAGAAATCAAAAACCTCCCCCAAAAGAAAAGCCCAGTGCCAAATGGCTTCTCGGCTGAATACAATCAAGCCTTCGTGGAAGAACTAAAACCAATTTTTCTCAAACTGTTTTGCATAATTGGAGACCAAGGAATCTTCCCTGACTGCTTTTATGAAGTTAGCATCACCCTATTACCAAAACCAGACAGAGATGTGACAACAAAAGGAAAATATAGGCCTATAACCCTAATGAACTTAGATGCAAAGATGCTGAACCAAATCCTTGCAAACAGAATTCAACAACACGTCAAAAACATTATCCAATTTGATCAAGTAGACTTCATCCCAGGCTTGTAGTCATGGTTTAATATATGGAAATCAGTCAACATAATGCAGCACATAAATAAACTTAACCATAAGAACTACAGGATCATATTAATTGATGTGGAGAATGCCTTTGACAAAATATCATAGCAATTCATGATTAAAACACTTGAAATGAATAGGCATGGAAAATTTATATCTCCACAAAATACAGGCTATGTGTAAAGTTCCTAAACTCCAAATAATACATAATGGGGAAAAACTCAAGAAGTTCCCACTGAGAATGGGAACAAGAAGGGGATTTCCACTCTCACCACAGCTCTTCAACATAGTACTAGAAGTACTAGTCCAAGAAAAATGGAGGAGGAAGAAATAAAAGGGATTCAAATTGGAAAGCAAGAAATCAAGTTAGCCCTATTTGCAGATGATGATCCTATGTATAGTATAAGTGACCTGAAGGCCTTCATCTCAAAATTTCTAGAGGTGATAAATTCCTTCAGCAATGTGGCAGGATATAAAAATCAATGCACAACATCAGTAGCTTTTGTATATGCAAATGACAAAAATACAAAGAAGTAAATCAGTGAGGTTGCCCCATTTTTCAATCTCAAAAATAATAATAATAATAATTAAATACCTTGGAAAATCACTAACCAAGGATATGAAAGGCCTATATAATGAAAAAAAAAAAAAAAAAAAAAAGAGTCAAGAAAGAAATAGAGGAGGACTTAGAAGATGGAAAGACCTCCCATGCTCCTGTTTAGGTAGCATATTAATTAATTAATATTGTGAAAATGGCAATTCTGCCAAAAGCAATGTACAGATTTAACACAACATCAGTAAAAACCCTAGCATCATTCTTCACAGAGACTGAAAAAGTTATCTGAAAATCCATATGGAATGGTAGAAGGCTTCAGACATCTAAACATATCCTCAGTAAGTAAATAAATAAATAAACAAACAAACAAACCCTATGGCAGTATCACTGTACCTGTTCTAAAGTGCTATTATAAAGCCACAGTGCCAAAAACATCATGGTACTGGAATAAAAACAGAAACATACACCAGTGGAATAGAATTGAAGATTCAGATCTTGGGTCAAGTAACTGCAGCTACTTGATCTTTTTCAAAGGTTCCAATCATGTAGACTGGAGAAAAGACATCATCTTCAACAAATGGTGTTGGACAAATTGGATGATCATATGCACAAAAATGAAAGTAGACCCACTCATTTCACCATACACAAAAACTAAGTCCCAGTAGATTAAAGACCTCAGTATAAGACCTGAAACTCTTTAAGTAATGAAAAAAAAAAAAATAGGTGGCACTCTCCATGATCTAGGTTGGGGAAAAGTCTTCCTGAACAAAACCCTAGTAGCCCAGGAAATTAAACAAGCACTCAAACAATGGGATTTCATGAAGCCTAAAAGCATTTTTACACACAAATGTACCAAAAGTAAAGCCAATAGATTACTCACTGAATGGGAGAAAATCTTTGCCAGCTATACCACTGGTTTAATAACTAATAACTAGAATCTACAAGTACTCAAAAAACTAAACAATAAAAGTCAAACAGCCCTCTCATAAAAGGGAAGAGGTATAAATAGGGAGTTCTCAGAGGTAGAATTACAAATGGCTAACACATGTTTAAGAAAATGTTCAAACATCACTAACCATTAGGCAAATGCAAACTAAAATAACTATAAGCTTCCACCTTACCCCAGTAATGATAGCAAGCATTAAAACATCAAATGAAAATAATGTTGGTAAGGCTGTGAAGAAACAGTCATTCACTGTTGGTAGGATTGTAAACTGGTACAACCACTATGGAAATCAATATGGAGACTCCTGAAAAAACTGAATATAGAATTACCAGCAGACCCCATTATTACTTACCGGGCATTTACCCTAACTGCTCCACATTTCAGTTCAGATATATTTGCTCAACCATGTTTGTAGCTGCTCAATTAATAAGAGCTAAAATCAGGAATCAATCCAGGTGCCTATCACTGGATGAATGGATAAACAAGATGTGATATATCTACATGATGGTATTCTATTCAGCAGAAGAAAAAAATGACACATTGAAATTTTTAGAAAAATGTTTAAATTTGGGACAGATCATTCTAAGTGAACTCACACAATCACAATCACAGAAAGACAATAGTTACATGATCTCATTCATTTGAAGTTCCCAACCTAGATCAGCCTGAGTTGTTGACATACCTCAGTAGCATCTCAATGCTAGGATGTTAGGGCTTGACTAAAGGGAGAGGGTAGGTAGACATAAAATGAATCCAAATTTCTCTTTTCTGTTGGTGCTGGCCTGTAATTCCCTGTTCCAGGTGTGCTCAATGGAAAGGAAGCAATATCTGGTACTGGGAAACAGGTCAGAATCATATCGAGATAACATTTCTGCTTTCCAATGCCATGCTACCACTAACCTTAGGTTATAAGAGAGTCTACACCCTTTTAATTCTCTCTAAATTAATAATGGTTATCCCATTTAACTGGTGCTGACTTCATTCTCTGTTGGGGAACCTGCTTCGTTTTTAAGAGGAGAACTGGACCCGAGGAGATAGATGACTCAGTGCACTCCACCCCAGCCCCAGCTGAAACCACAGAGGAATTGGGAAAATGAGCAAGAGTGCTGCTTTCTTAGTGAATCTGATATCAGCATAAGGGTGATGGAAATAGATACTGAGGACACTCAACACCCACCAAACTAATGATCCAGAGGCTCCTAAGTGCCCATCATTTGACTCAAAATGCTCCCAGCTTGGCTCAGGGAATTTTGTGGAAGAGGGGGTTGAAAGATTGTGAGAACTACAAGTTAGGACATTTTGCACAGAGATGTTGCCCCCTACCATAATATATCATTCACAATCCCTATGACATTAACCTGCACCCCCAATGAGGAAAGTCTCCTCAGAACAGGGGTAGAGAGGAGGGAAAGGATGGTACCAACACGGTGTTGTTTACATATTAAATATATTCATATCTAATAATAATTTTTAAAAGCCATGGGATGGAAGGAAATAAAATCATGAAAGATATTGAATATCCTTTAAGTAATGATTACATTATCTAATTAATAATTTTAGATATTTAGTTTCTGCCTTCTGAATTGGACGCCTGAAAGTCACTTAAGAGTACACTTGGACAATAGATAATTGTTTTCATTTCCATGGTTGCAATAGCATATTTTAAGAATCCAAATGGGTTTTAAAGAACTAATTATTTTTATAACTATGAATATAGAACTACTAACAGGGCCAATTTTTCCCTTACTGGGCATTTTCCCTCAATGATTCATGCTTCACTACAAAGATATTTGCTCAACCATATTTATAGCTGCTCAATTCATAATAGCTAAGAACTGGAATCAACCCAGGTGCCCATCATAAGATGAATGGATAATGAAATTGTGATGCATTTAAACAATGAAATTCTACTCAGCAGTTAGAAAAAAATGATAATGAATTTTGTAGGAAAATGGATGGACTTGGAACAGATCATACTTATGACATTCACATACTCACAGAATGACAAATGCTGCATGATCTCACTCATCTGAAGTTCCTAATCCGTATCTGCTATAATTGCTGACATACCTGATCAGCAACTCGATGTCCAGAAAACATGTTTGGAAGTATCTGGGGAAAAGGGAAGGGGAGGGTGGCTGTAAAAACATAAAACTAAACCCAAAATGAATTGGTACCATAGAAGCCTTTCTCCTTGAAGATAGATTAAAAGATTTAACCCTCAACAGAACTATGGTAGATGCACCTGATAATAAGAAGGGCCATAGAGAGAGTGGGATGAAGGGATGAAACCAAATCTCTCTCTCTCTCTCTCTCTCCCCCTCTCTCTCTATATATATGGGGGGTGTCTCTGGCCTTTAACTCCCAGTACCAGAAATTAGTTGCTACCCACAATGACCTGTTGATCAGAGAGACCTACATGGTCCCTAGTACAAGACAAGTTTATATCAAAGCACTTCATTACCCACTTCAGGTAAATGATAAAACCTATTTCTGGAGGCACCAAATGCTGCTGACACAGAACATAGAGATACGTGGCTGGAATCCAGAAGAGAGCTAGTCTCCAGACAGCCCAGCTACTGTTGGAAAGCACTGCATGAGCTACTGGGGGAAATTGGCCAATAATGATCAGAGCAAGAATGGGTCTAAGCTACTAAACATCAAACACCCTGACAAGATGTACATACCAGTGCAATAGTGGAACGTAGCCTTTGAGGGTTACCAATAACTTTTGATTGGGTAAAGACATCTGCTCAGTGGAAAGGAACTCATATCTTGAATGAGGAACCAGGTCAGAATCCTATGGAGACAAAGATTATGTTCTCCAATGGCAAGCTCCCAATAGTCTGGCTAAAAGAGGGGCCACATCCATCAAATTCTCTCTAAGTTAATAATGCTTATCCAAGTTAACCTATACTGACTTTACTCTCTGTTAGAGATTCTGCTTTTCTTTTTTCAGAAAATAGTGAGACACAAGGAGATAAACCACCCATCTCTCTTCAGCCAAGCCCCAGCTGAAACCACTGAGGAATTGGGGAGATGAGCAAGACTGTTGCTTCTATGGTGAGCCTGATAATCAGAGCCAGGGTGAAAAAGACAGAGGACACTCAACAACTATGCACTCAGAGACCCAGAGGTTCATAAGAGCTCATCACTGAAGGAGACTTAAACCATACCCAAAACTGCTCAGAGAATTTTGCAGAAGAGGCAGCGAAAAGATTATAAAGAGCCACAGGTTGGGACATCATTCCCAGAGGTATTGCTTCCCAATAACTGAATGCTGTCTCACAATACATAATCCATGGGGAATACCATTAACCCCACTGGAAGGTCCTTCAGTGGAATGTGGCCAGGGACAAGGGAAAGGCTGGTACCAACACATGATGTATACATACTAAGTATGTCTGTACTAAAATAAATAAATAAATAAAAAACCTATAACATACAACAGTGAGCAAAAAAACCTTTACTCTCTTGCAACCTTATCCATAGTATTTTTGTTAATGAAGTAAATGGATGACTATTTCTAAATAATTCTGGGGTTATATATTAAAATTGCTGGCAATGCTTAATTAAAAATAAGAAACTGTACTAGGAAAATATCTCATCGGTCCCACTTACAAAACACTGGCTTTTATGGATCAAATGTATTTAAAGTTATTTAATCAAACTGTTATAATTTAAAACCCACATCCAAAAGTATTCTTTCTTAATATTGTTGATAAGAAAAGTCAGAATTATAAGAATTACTAATAATCTCCTGATGATGTAATTCATAGCCTTAAACATTTAGCACTTTATCACTAATGATACATACTTTAAACTTGATATTAAAAAGAAAATAAAATTGCAAAAAGAACATATAACAACAAGGCATGTATATTAAAAAATGGACATAGATCAATCCTGGAAAGCTGAGATCAAAGGAAAAGTGTACTTAAAAGTATCTTTGGTTTATTTTTATTTATTTATTTGAGAGCGACAGACAGAGAGAGAAAGAGGCAGACAGAACGCGAGACAATGGGTGTGCCAGGGCCTCCAGCCACTGAAAATGAACTCCAGATGAATGTGTCCCCTTGTACATCTGGCAATCGTGGGTCCTGGGGAATTGAGCCTTGAACTGGGGTCCTTAGGCTTCACAGGCAAGCACTTAACTGCTAAGCCATCTCTCCAGCCTGGAAACATATATTTAAATGTAAGAATGTTAATATTCACTTAAGATAGAAAATATACAAATTTTGGTTGGGGACATGGCTCAATGGTTAAAGAGACTTGCTTGAAAATCCTGCCATCCTGGGATCAATTCACTAGCACACATGTAAAACTAGACATAAAAGTGATGCATGTGTCTGCAGTGGATTTGCAGTTGCAAGATGCTCTGGTGTGTACATGTGTGTCTGAGCACATGTGCGTGCACACACACACACACACACATGCACACACACAAGCAAATAAATAAAAAAATTTAAATATATTTCATATATATATACAATTTGCATTTTTAATATGCATTATATGCATGGCATTTAGGATAACATAAGTCAAATTCAAAAAAGAAGAAATCAAAAATCTCCCAAATGCTTAAAGTAATTGAAATGCTCCAAATTTATACACTGAAAAGGACAGCATAGGATCAAGGGCCTCTCTCTTTAATGTGTACAATATAAACAAATCAGGGGAAAAAAAATCAAAAGCTGATTGAACCTATTATTCTTTTCATCCACGGATGAAAAAATATCAATTTCCTGTAAGATTTTTTTGTGTGTGTGTGCAAAGGCAAGAAACAAAAGTGAATAGAAACTAAAAGGTATATGGCAAAGGTAGAAATAAGAAAAAGAAGGAAAAAGTGAGAAAGCAAAAAGGGAAAAGGGAGGCAGAATAAATATGTACATGGCTAGTGAGAAGAAAAAGATCAAAACTAGGAAAAGCAGAACTGTTCTGTGGAACATCTGATGGTGTTTGAGAAAACCTAACATGTGGAATAAGTAAGTATGTGTATTGTGGGAGGGGGAAAGTGTTTGAAGACATATGAGAGATAAATACTAAGAATAAGTTTAGTTATATTAACTTTGCATTTTCATATATGTAGTTTGTTTACTTTTATTATGATGAAATTTTGATAAGTAAAATACTTGAATATTCAAAAGAATGTGTGAAACCTATAGATATCCAGTAATTATTGTTATGATATAGTCTTGAGCCATAGCAACTATACATATCAGAAATATTTTTGGTTTTTTAACTTTTTTAAGTAATAAAATGAAAAGATAAAATATTTAAATAAAAATTTAGAATGCCTCTTAAAATTATGGAAACTGCTAAACCCAAAAGTCCATAAAAAGTTGTCCAAAAACATTTTTTTATTAGTTTTGTATTCAGCAAATACAGTCAGTTTGGTACCATTATTAGGCTCATCCGTGACCTACCCCCTCCCCATTGGCCCCTTCTTGTTGAGGTATATGGGTCGTGCATTGTGGAGTTAGCCCACAGTTATGGGTAGGATAAATGTCTCTGCATATCATGACCCAACATGTGGCTCTGACATTCTTTCTGCCCCCTCTTCTGCCAAATTTCCCTGAGCCATGTTGGGTTCATTTTTGGTCTGCTTCAGTGATGAGGTGTTGGGGGTTTCTGGGGCTCTGGCTCTCTGATTTAGTAGGAGTTGATTTTTCTCTGTGTTGATCTCCTTCTCCCGTTTGCTGGTATCTGGTTCATCGGGAAAACAGCACCCTTGCTGGTCTCACCAATTTTTTTTGGTAGTTTCAGCCAGGGCCCTTTTGAGGTATGATGGGGTGGCTCTCTCCTTAGGACCTGCATCTATCTGAAAAAGAAAAGCAGATTCTCCAACGGAGAGTAAGTTAGCACCAGGACAAATGGGATACCCTTTGCTTTTTTTTTTTTTTATAGGGAATTCAATAGCTTGATAATGGAGAGTGGGCTAATGTTTGGATATAGTTCTGACTTGTTTGCCAGCTCCAGCTATGGGACCCATACCACTGAGGGGATCATTTAGTCAAATCAAGAGTAGTTGGTTCCCCACCATGGCTGTGTGCCACTATTGTGCTTGTGTGGGCATCACAACAGGGTATTTGCTGCTAAGTAGGTTAGACCATGAGTTCTTGGACAGATATTGGTCATTTTCCCCCAGTCGTCTATGTAGCACCTTCTGGCACTAGGCATGCTGTCTGGGAACTGAGTCTCTTCCAAATTCCAGCCATGCCATTCCATTTTACATGTCAACCACATAAGGTGTTTTCAGCAGTAGGGTATTACCACTAACTTTTGGTGGGTCATCATGTACTCTGACAGAAATCTGTCTGTCTTTTAGGAAACCTTGTAGATCTCTCTGATCAAAAGCTCATTGTGGATGATAGCCACATGTTGGTACTGAAATCTACAGGTCAGTGCCAAATGAGAAAAACAGGAAAAGGATAACTAATATATAAGAGTTAGAGAGAAGAGAGAGAGAGAGAGAGAGAGAGAGAGAGAGAGAGAGCAGGAGAGGGAGGGAGGGAAGCTTTAGAAGATCAAGGTTAGTCTTCATCATACCCTCTCCAATGTCTTGTGGTTCAGGTGTTCCTTGTAAGGGCCTGGTGAAGGTTCAGGCATTTGGTCTGCATTTTAGGAAGTAGAATTATATGGTACCATTGCTGTTTGGGTCTAGATTTGTGCTTCCCACCCCTATATTGCCCTCCCCTACCTCCCCACCCATCCTATTGTCTAGTCCACTATATGCTTGCTGGGTATGTAAGGCATCTTGGGTAGATTCTGGCTAGGTGCTGTAGATGAGTGAGACTATGTGGCAATTTTTGTTTTTTTGTGTGTGATTGGGTAAGTTCACTGGGAATGATCTGTTCCAGGTTCTACCATTTTTCCTCAAATTTCACTGTGTCATTTTTTTCTTACTGGTGTATAGAATTCCATTGTGTAGATATACCACATCTTTGTTATCCATCCTTCTAGTGATGGACAACAGCTCTTAGCTATTATGAATTGAGCTGCTACAAACATGGTTGAGCAAATCTCTCTGGCCTGTGGTTTGAAGGTTTTAGGGTAGATGCCCAGTAAAGGTATAACTGGGTCTGTTGGTATCTCTAGAGTCAGCTTTTTCAGGAGTCTCCATATTGCTTTCCAAAGTGGTTGCACCATCCTACAATCCCACCAACAGTGGATGAGTGTTCCTACTCCTCCGCATCCTCGCCAGCATTTATTTTCATTTCATTTTTTCATGTTTGCTATCCTTATTGGGGTAAGGTGGAATCTCATATTGTTTTAATTTGCATTTCTCTGATGATTAGGGATGATGAACATTTTCTTAAGTGTGTGTTTGCCATTTGTGCTTCTTCCTCTATGAACTGCATGTTCAGCTCTTTGCCCATTATGTTAGGGTGATGTTTGATATCTTTCTGTTTAGATTTTTGAGTTCTTTGTAGATTGTAGAGGCTAGGCCTCTATCAGTTGGATAACCCACAAATATTTTCTCCCATTCTGTGGGTAGTCTATTGGCTTTGCTTATTGTATGCTTGTCTGTAAGGAAACTCTTCAGCTTCATATGATCCCATTGGTTGAGTGACTGTTTAAGATCATAAGCTACTGGGGTTTTGTTCAAGAAGTCTTTTTCCATTCCTACATCATGGAAAGTTCTTCCTATATTTTCTTCCAGTAGTATTTGAGTTTCTGGTCTTATATTGAGGTCTTTGATCCATTTGACTTGAGTGTATTGCATGGTGAAATGTGTGGAACAAGTTTCAGTTTCCTGCATATAGTTATCCAGTTTGTCCAGCACCATTTGTTGATGTTGCCATTTTTTTTCCAGCTTATATTTTTTGGGCCTTTGTTGAATATCAAGCAGCGATAGTTGCTTGACAAAAAGTTCAGGTCCTCAAGTCTATTCCATTGGTCTATGCTCCTGTTTTTATGCCAGTACCATGATGTTTTTATTACTATGGCTTTATAATATAGTTTTAGATCAGGTATGGTGATGCCTCCAGATGTATTTCTTTTGCTGAGGATATGTTTGGATATGGGAGGCCATCTGCCTATTCATATGAAATTTGAGATTATTTGTTCTATCTCTGTGAAGAACACTGTAGGGATTTTAATTGGAATAGCATTAAATCTGTATATTGCCTTTGGTAGGAATGTCATCTTCATAATGTGAATTCTACCTATCCAGGAGCATGGGAGGTCTTTCCATTTTCTCAGGTCCTCCTCAATTCCTTTTTTGAGTATTTTTATGTTTTTGTTGTATAGATCTTTCACTTTGTTGGTTATCGTAATTCCAAGGTATTTTATTTCTTTTGTTGCTATTGAAAATAGGACTATGTCCCTTATTTATTTCTGTATATAGTTGTAATTTGAATATAGAAAGGCTACTGGCTTTTGTGCATTGATTTTGTACCCTGCTACTTTGATATAGGAGTTAATCACCTTCAGGAGTTTTGGGATGGAGTCTCTCAGGGCTCTTACATATACAATCAGGTCATCAGCGAATACAGCTAAATTAAGTTCTTCCTTTCCAAATTGTATCCCTTTTATTTCCTTTTCCTGTCTTATTGCTTGAGCTAGGACTTCCAGTACTATATGTAAAAGTAGAGGTGAGAGTTGACAACCCTGTCTTGTTCCTGATCTTAGTGGGAATTGCTCTAGTCTCTCTCCATTAAGTATGATTTGGGCCTTCGGAGCTTGGTATATTGCCTTTATTATGTTAAGTTATGAACAAACCATGCCAATTCTCCCCAATGTTTTGATGATGAAGTGATGTTGTATCTTGTCAAAGGCCTTCTCTGCAACTATCAAAATGATCATGTGGTTTTTTTGTTTAACTTTGCTTATGTGTGTATTACATTGACAGATTTCCATATGTTGAACCACCCCTGTGTTCCAGGGATAAATCCCACTTGGTCAAGGTGGATAATGCTTTTGATGTGTTGTTGGATTCAGTGTACAAGGATTTTGTTCATGATCTTTGCATCTAAGTTCATTAAGGAAATAGGCCTATAGTTTTCTTTTCTTGTGGCATCTCTGCCTGGTTTTGGAATTAGGGTGATACTAGCTTCATAAAAGAAGTTGTGTAGCTTTCCCTATTCTCCATTTGTGTGGCACAGTTTGAGGAAGTTTGGTTTGAGTTCTTGCATGATGTTTTGATAGAATTCAGCTGAGAAGCCATCTGGCCCTGGACTCTTCTTTTTGGGGAAGTTTTTATTACTTTTTCAATCTCCATGAGTGGGATGGGTACATTGAGGAGATTAATCTGCTCTGAATTTTGCACTGACAGATGGTATGTGTCCAGGAATTTATCCATCTCCTCCACATTACCCAGTTTTGTGGAGTAGAAGTTTTTGAAATAAGTCTTATGTCTTTTGTGATCTCTCCTTTTCCATTTTGAATTTTGTTAATTTGAAACTTCTCCTTTTTTTTTTCTTGATCAAATTGGCTAGGGGTTTGTCAATCTTGTTTATTTTTTCAAAGAACCAGCTCTTTGTTTTGTCAATTGTCTTAATTGTTTCCTTGGTTTCCAATTCATTAATTTCTACTCTGATTTTAATTATTTCTTTCATCTTAGAGCTTAGGTTGGATTTTTCTTGTTTTTTTTTTTTTTTGTTTTTTTTTTTGTCTAGCGCCTTTAGGTAGTTGATTAGGTTATTGACTTAGGAGCTTTCTGTCATTTTTATGAAGGCATTGAGTGTTATTAAATTTCCCCTGAGGACTGCTTTCGTTGTGTCTCATAAGTTTTGGTATGATGTGTTCTCATTGTCATTCAATTCCCAAAATTTTGCAGTTTCATCCACTGTCCATTTATTGTTTAAAAGTGTGGTATTCAATTTCCAGGTGCTATTGGGATTCTTGGTGGGCCTTTTGTTGTTGATTTCTAGCAGTATAGCATTGTCATCTGATATCATGCAGGGAATTATGTCAATCTTCCTAAATATGTAGAGGCAGTCTTTGTGACCAAGTATATGGTCTATTTTAGAGAATGTTCCATGGGCTGCTGAGAAGAATGTGTAGTCTTTGGATTTGGGATGGAAATTTCTGTAGATGTATGTTTTGTCTAAGTGATCTCTGGTTTTGTTGAGCTCTCTTACTTACCTGTTGAGCTTCTACTTGGGTGATCTGTCTATTACTGATAATGGTGTATTGAAGTCCCCAACTATGATGGTGTTGGTGGTTATTTCTGTTTTATTGTCAAGTAGGTTTTGTTTTATGAACTGTGGTGCTCCTATGTTTGGTGCATACAGATTTATTATTGTAATATCCTGTTGATGGATTGTTCCATTTATAAGTAGGAAGTAGCCTTCTTTGTCTTTTTTAATTATTCTTGGTTTGAAGTTTATTTTATCCAATATTAACATAGCTACACCTGCTTGTTTCTTATTCCCATTTGCTTGAAATATTGTTTTCCATCTTTTCCCTCTGAGGAGGTGTCTATCTTTGGTGGTGAGGTGGGTTTCTTGAAAGCAACAGATTGAGGGGTCTAATTTTTTGATCCGTCCTGTTAGCTTGTGTCTCTTATTTATTTATTATTTATTTATTTATTTATTTATTTTGAGAGCGACAGACACAGAGAGAAAGACAGATAGAGGGAGAGAGAGAGAATGGGCATGCCAGGGCTTCCAGCCTCTGCAAACGAACTCCAGACACATGCGCCCCCTTGTGCATCTGGCTAGCGTGGGACCTGGGGAACCGAGCCTCGAACCAGGGTCCTTAGGCTTCACAGGCAAGTGCTTAACTGTTAAGCCATCTCTCCAGCCCAGCTTGTGTCTCTTGATGGGTGAATTAAGGCCTTTAATATATAAGGTAATGACTGTGTGATTTGATTTGATCCCTGCCATATTGTGATGGTAAATGTGGGTTGGTGTTTTCATGGACTTTGAAGTTTTTTGTGCCTACTCTGAGTTTGGATATTGTGATTTGCTTCCTGTAGGCATTTGAGTTTGGTTATTTGTTTCTTCTCTGTGGAGAAATTTCTGAAATATTCTCTGTAGGTTTGTTTTTTTGTTCATATAAGGGTAAAGCTGAGTTCTGTCATGGTAAGTTTTTTTTAACCATCTATTATGAGGTATACTTTTGCTAGGTAGAGTAGTTTGGGTTGGAAGCCATAGGTTCTTAGACTTTTCAGTGTTTCATTCCAGACCCTTCAAGCCTTCAGGGTTTCCATTGAGAAGTCTGTTGGGGTTACCATTGAAAGTGGTGTATTGTTTTTTCCTAGCTGCTTTTAGGATTTTCTCTTTGGTGTCAATGTTTAGAGTGTTAATGACAGTATGTCTTGGAGGGTTTCTCCTTTGGTCCAGTCTGTTTCAAGTTCTGTTGGCTTCTTGATGGGCCTTTATTTTAAGAGACTGGGGAAGTTTTCTTTAATTACTTTGTTAAATTAGTTCTCCATGCCTTTGGTCTGAAATTCTTCTCCTTTTGGTATTCCCATGATCCTAATATTAGGATATTTAAGTGTATCCCACAATTACCTCATGTTCTGTTCACAGGAACCTTTGAACTTACTGAAATTTTTTAACTCTCAAACTGTTTATTCCATCTTGTCTTGTAGACCAGCGTTTCTATCCTCCACTTGGCTGACTCTATTCTTGAGAGCTTCTAGAGAGTTTTGGACTTGTTCAATTAAGTTTGCATTTTCTACTACTTTTCTATGTATCATTTCCATCCCTCTGTGAAGCTCCCTTTTCACCTCATTTTCTTATTTTCTTGATGATTCTTGGAATTCATCCTTGCATTTCTTTATGTCTTCATTTAACATGGCCAGCTGAATTTTAAGGTCTTCTTTTTTTCACTCTCCCTCAAGCTATTAACTCTCTTTAATCTCCTTCCCATTTCTTATCTAGTAGTTCTAGATTAGTGAAGGTAGCATCCACACAATTATCAGTCCTTTGTTGCTTTCCTGCAATTTCTACCAGTAGGTTGGTCAGAGTTGCATTGCTCATAGCTTCAATTTGATGTTCTGATCCAAATGACTCATCTATGTTTATTCAGTGTAGGACTGGGTGATCTAACTGGATTTTCTTGCATTCTATTTTTCATGTTATTTATTTTGTGCCTGGTCTGCCCATGACAGTGTATGGGCACATAGATGGGTGGATCAGCCTAGCCTTAAGCACAATGGGAATCTGAGGAAGCCTTGGTCAGTTTCCAAGCAGCCTGAGCTTTAGCTCTCACTTGCCAAAGTCCCCTGATCTACTGCCTGGCAGGGGCGCCAAAGTTGCCTGAATTCTCAAGTGGTAATGCATCAAAGCTGCCTGTGAGCTAGGAGGGTCACTTAGGTACCAAGAACTGAAACAACCCAAATCTGTCTGGGAATACTGGGACCTGGAAGCAGTCTGCGCTCCCCCTCCACAGGACAATGGCAGCTGGCTGGCATGGCAGACAGGTAGGGCATGGCACCTGAGTGGTGCAAGCAAGGGACACAGTCTGAGCTTATGTGGCAGTTGCTGTGCAACTGGGCTTGCTGAACCTGCTGCTGCAGGAGTGCAGCTGTGCTGTGGATATGGTGGCTACTTGGGGAAGGGGTGGGCTACAACCTCCTGAGGGACTCAGGGATTCGGTGTTATTGCCAGGAATAGCTGAACCTGTGGTGGCTGGAACAGTAAAAGGGTGAGTGGGCAAAAGAATCTAATCTTCCGCAGGCAGTGATTGGCGCACAGTGGCTCCTTGGGTATGGCAGCTACTTGGGGGAAAAGGTAGACTACCCATCTGTGAGGGAATCAGCACTTCCTTGTTATTGCCAGGACTAGCTGAAGGTGCCATGTCCGGAGCAGTTAAGTGGGCAAGTGGGTGGAGCAGCCTAAGCTTCCACACGCAGGATTGATCGGTGTTTGGTAGCGCTGTGGATACGGCGGCTATTTGGGGGGAGGGGTGGGCTACTTGCCCTGTGAGGGGAATCAGCTCCCCCCCCCCCCCCCCGCCCTTCCACTGACTATCTATTGGAGATTGCTCTCCCCTGAAAGACCCAGTGAACCCTTAATGTTTGCCTTTCTTCCCCCGGGATTTGCAGCACAGCTAGGTGGTCTCCATCTTGGCCAGAAGTCCTGGCCCAAAATTTTGGAACCTCAGAGGAATCAATGTTTTAGATCCAGGGAGGTCCTCAGCACAGGACCCAAGAAGTCCATGGCCAGTTCACAGAAGTCAGGTAGGAGGAATTCCTTTCCTTTCCATTCAGTCCTTTAGCTGATTAGCTGAGCTTTTCTCACATCAGGGAGGGCCATCTGCTCTCCTTTGCTATGTAAATGCTAATTCCATCCAAAAGAAGTCTCATTGAAATATGAAGAATATAGTTTGTAGTAGTAAAAATTAGAAATTAAAATTTAAGCAAATAAATAATGGCATCAACAAAAGAAATATTTAGATATAATATTTTGCATATTGAGCATAATAAAATATATGCTCAAACTGTATACCCTTTGGCCCAGTCCAGTTGATACAAAATTACTGATCTTTTTCTTAAATGGTCACCCAAAAGGCCTGGCCATAGTTGTAAACAGGAAAGCTTTCAGACACAGAAGTTCCTTGGACTGTTGGATACAAAGGTATGGCCATCTCTGATACCTGGCTAGCTGTCCTCCACAAACCTCTGCCTATATGACAATTTTGTTCATTAGTCTTCACAACTTTCTTCATCTTTTCTTTTTTATAAATTAAAGAAACAGTTAATGCAGCCTTAGGAAAATGTTCCCCACAAAACTCATGGATACTTATATACTAGATAAATCTTTCTGTAACATACTAACACAAAAGTCACAAACTCATTTTAAAAAATGTGAAACCACTTATCACTCCCATCGTACAATAGTTCCCCTCATCCCAGTTTTTACTTTGTGCTATTGGTACTCTTAGTCAGCCACAGTTCAAAAATGTGACTGGAAAGTGTCTGAAACAGACAATTCATAAGATTTTTTACTATTGTACTGAGAATAGGGGACTCCTGCACCATCTGGCTTTGCACAACCTGGGGCACACAGCCATCATTTTGTCAAGTTTCTACAAGCGTATTCTACCTAACTCAGATCTGAGACCATATGATATAACTTTTAGCCTAAGCAAATCGTAAATATGTTCTATTTTCATTGTCTTACGGTGCCGAGTATATGAATTAAACTTTTTCATAGGTATATTTGTATAGGGAAGAAAACAGTGTACACTATATAGGTTCAGCAGTATTGCAGTTTTTGGCATCCACAGGGATCTTAGGATGCACTCCTGATGTGAAGGTTACCAAACCTTATAGCATCTATGTGTCATGCAAAGACAAGCCAACTTCAGCTTCAATCCACGTATCTCATGGGCATATCTGATTGAAGCAGTCCTGTTGCTCAGCCTTTAACCAGTCTATGCATTGAGTTCACTCAATCATCCATTTCACCAAACACACACACATATATTAAGTACTTCCTGTATGTACATAAAGAGCAATATTTGGAGCAACCCAACTATGACCAAAATGTAAGCATTTCACTAGATGATCTCAGTAGGGGAGCCGATGGCAAATTTCTTTTTTGGTCTCATCTTGGCATCAATTTCCCTAGGAATCATATTGATCCTCTTCTACCCCTCATCTTATACTTGAGTCAGACCTCACATACACTCACCTAGTCCTGTGCTCCCTGGGACAGTTCCATCAACACATTCTTTAATGTCTATACATATCTCAATCCCACTGGTTGGGGACATTTAGAGGGTATGGAATTGAATCTGTGTCTTTATGCTGTTACATCCTTGGCACATTATGGTTGCTTAATAAATATTTATGTTTAAAAGTGAAGCATAATTTGATTATTCTTAAGCAGGCATCTTCTCACAGGTGTATAAAACCATAGTCTCCCTGAGATAAGAATGTTAAAAGAAATAAACATGAGTCATGTGCTTAAGATATACTTCTTAATTTTAATTAGCTATGTTAAATGAATGCAAAGATATCACTATCCTTTAAACTCTAGGACTCTGGGCAATCAAGATGTATTCTCATGACATTTCATAGCCGGATATATGAAGGTAAATTACTTTAAGATGACAATACTGATCATATCCATTATTTAAAACATATTGTCTAGTTGTTTTCATACACAGAAAATATATCCTAGTTTTTAAAATGTATTCTGCCAGGGTACTACCTTTCCCTAAAAAAAGACCCTGGTACCCTGGTGAATTTGTACTCAAAACACTTCATACTGGAAAAATATAGGTAATCCTCTAAGACTTTAGTTTCTGAGTATTTAATACTTGGCAACTTTTATGCAATACAATTCTTAAATGTTATATTTGTTTTTAGAAGAAATTAAGACACTGGAGCCCTTAATTCTCTGCTTTTCTTAATTGAAATTACTTCAAATCTTACTTATAAAGTGGTAGAGTTTGAATTATCACATGAGTTTATATTGGTTCATATCATACTATAATTTATGGAAAGTCTGTAACAATTTATTCCACTAATATAGTGAATATCCATTTAACCTAAAACCATGTTTTTGCTAAGATGTTTTGATTGTATTAGTTTTCCGAAGCTTGCAAATCTTGATGACATTCACATTATAGTTATTTATTTATTTAGTTTTTTGGTTTCTTGAGGTAGGGTCTCACTCTAACCCAGGCTTACCTGGAATTTACTATGGAGTCTCAGGGTGCCCTTGAACTCACGGCAATCCTCCTACCTCTACCTCCCAAATGCTGGGATTAAACGCGTGCGCCACCACACCTGGCTTATAGTTATTATTTATCCAGCATATGATTCATTTCCTGAAAATAAATTATTGTAAGATAAATGTCTTATCTCTCTCTGCCTTCTTCTTTAGGCCTTTCTTTAATATGTCTGCTGGCTTAGTTTACTGAGACCTCTGTCTAACATGGTACATGGATTCACATGTCTTTGGGAAGAAGATAAGGAGAAGAAAAAGTGGAGAAGGAAGAATAATCTATCATTTGTTCCTAGTGTACATAAAATATTGTTCAGTAAATACATATCCTGGCTTATATGATAAAGCATTGTTAATTTATTTCACATGCAAAGGCAATATGACCCTCAGAGATAGTGTGGTTGTTTGATGAATAATCTATGTATGTTAACCAGGGTTCTTTCTCCAGAGGAACAAAAATAAGGTGGTAGATAAATGGATGGATAGAGACTTATTGCTAGAAATGGCTCATATTATTATGTAGGTTGAAATTTCACACACAAAAACTGGAGAGCCAGGAATATCAGGAGGGGTAAGCTAATTCAGTCTGAGTCTAAGGTGATTTTAACCTATACTACAGAGCCATAGTAACAAAAACAGCATGGTACTGGCACAAAAACAGACATGTAGATCAGTGGAACAGAATAGAGGTCGCAGATGTAAGCCCAAGTAGCTATAGCCATCTGATATTCAATAAAAATGCCAAAAATACTCATTGGAGAAGAGACAGCCTCTTCAGCAAATGGTGTTTTGAAAACTGGATATATATCTGCAGAAGGATGAAAATAGATTCTTCTCTCTCGCCATGCACAAGAATTAAGTCCAAATGGATTAAAGACCTTAACATCAGACCTGAAACTCTGAAACTGCTAGAGGAAAAAGTAGGGGAAACCCTTCCACATATTGGAGAGGGAGGAAATTACCATGGGACTTTTTTTATAATCATGGAAAATGTTAATAAAAATTTAAAAATTAAAAAAAAAAGAAACTGTAAATTTTTTACAATTGAATGAAAATGAAAACACAACTTATAGAACTTATGGGATGCAATGCAGGCATTTCTAAGGGGAAAATTCATAGCACTAAATGTCTCCTTCACAAGACAGAGACATTCCAAATTAATAACCTAACCATCCACCTAAAGGCCTTGGAAAAACAAGAAGATTCCAACTCTAAGATCTCCAGACATAAAGAAATAATGAATATAAGAGTAGAAATTAATAAATTGGAAACTAAGAAAACAATTAAGATAATTGGTGAAAGGAATAGCTGGTTCTTTGAAAAAATAAACAAGATTGATAAATCCTTGGTTAAGCTGGGTGAAATGAAAAAAAGAGAAATCTCAAAACAAGAAAATCAGAAATGAAAAAGGGGAGGTCACAACAAAATCAATTAAACTGGTAGAATCATGAAGATGAATTTCCAAAACTTCTACTCCACAATACTGGACAATCTAGAAGAAATGGATGAACTTCTAGACACTTACTACCTACCAAACCTAAACTCAGAACAGATTAATATCTCAAACAAGCATTACATTCAAGAAGATTGAAAAGTTAATTCAAAACCTCCCCAAAAGTATAGTTCAGGACCATATGGATTCTTAGCTGAATTCTATCATACCCTCATTGAAGAACTAAAACCAATTTTTCTCAAACTGTATTGCATAATGGGAGAGCTGGGAATTCTCCCCAACTCCTCTAATGAAGGTAGCATCAACCTAATACCAAAACCAGACAGAGATGCAAAACAAACAAACAAACAAAAAAACTATAGTCATGTATCCATCATGAATGTAGAGGCAAAGATCCTGAAAAAAAGTCCTCACAAACCAAATTCAACAATGCATCAAAAGCGCTATCCACCTTGGTCAAGTAAGTTTCATCCCAACAATGAAGGGATGGCTCAACATACAGAAATCAGTCAACATAATACACCTCTTAAATAAACCCAATCACAAGAATCACATGCTCATCTCAATAGATATAGAGAAGTCCTTTGACAAATCACAACACCACTTCATTATTAAAACACTGGCAATAATGGGCATAGACAGTTTATATATCAGTACAATAAAATCTATATATAAAGCATGGCTAGTTCTTCTTAACTCAATCTACTGATTCATATACTAATTTTCTTTAGAAGTATTCTTATAGGCAGGTATAAATAATTTTTTCTAGCTATTTGGCATCCCTTAAACCAGTCAATTTATCACATATACTATCCATTATAGGCATGCCTGTTTTTTTTTTATCTTTCATTTTGTTGTATTTTGATGATTACCAATTTCAACTTTTAGAATTTTTTTCATGTGAGAGTAACTAAAATATAAACCAAAAACAAGTTAAACTACCTCAATTTATTATGAATTATGTATTGTATTATGACGGATTCTAATCAGTGAATAAAGATGACTGCTTGCAGGCAATGACCATGGAGTCAAGAAAATGTCAATATACCTATGTTGTGTCATTCTTTCATCCAAATTGATATGGCCTGTCCTGGTAGTGTATGTCTTTAGTTCCTGCACTCAGTTGAGATAGGAGGCTCACAGTGAGTTCAAGGCCAGCCTTGGCTACAGAGTGAATTCTAGTTTGAGTAAGATTCTGCCTTGAAAAAAAAAAAAAAACAGAAAGAAAGATAGAGAGATAGAGAAATATTACCTTCTTGATAGAGAAAAGAGGTTCATAAGAGTCAGGAAGCTCAAGAAACTTACTAGGTTCAGGAAAGCACCATGATTCATAAGGCTCCTCCCTAATGATATATAAACCACAATCACTTGCTGGGGGAAAGGATACTATTTGATGAAACTTCAATTTCTACAGAGAACTCCAGGGACACAGTTTTCATATCAACTATGTGGCAGGGTGAGGCTTTTCAGTGATGCAGCTGTTTTGGAATCATTCATCTTTTCTTGTGATGGTTAGACTCTGACTGTCAATTTGACATCATATTTAAAATCACTAATGGAGACACAACTCAAATATTGTCTATCAGGGATTTTTTTTCTATTTCTAACTGTGGGTGGCACCCTTCCATGGGTTGGATTACTGGAAAGAATTAAAAGAAGGAAGCTATTTGTGCATGCATTGCTTTGCTGACTTGTACTCTACTGATGTGATAACAGGATTCAAGCTTCCTTCTCTTGCCATGCTTTACCCATTATGTTTGACTTCCCCTTAAACCTGAAACATGAAAATGAAACCTTTCCTTCCTTAACCTACTTGTGATCATCTGGTTGGCCCCATCACCAAGAAAGTAACACTTTTGATAAATCCCTTATGCATAATCCTGTAAGTAATAAACTCAATATGCTAGACTTGGGTCCATGGTCAGTACTCAATCTGGGGTAGATAGATGCTTGGTCATATCTTCCCACAAAACATCACAAAACACAACTGACACACAAAAACCATTGGACCTAAGGATAAGTTGGGAACAGTGATTGCATGGCCCATGGATAATAAAATACACAAATGAAGCTAACTCATTCATGGTTGGAATAGTCATGAGGGCAATCTTGATATGGCTTCCTTTCCTAAGTGGTATGGATTGGTATGCCTCTTTATGATAGTGATAACTGCATGCTCTCTGCAATCATTGTTAAAACAGGCAACCAAGTCCAAAACATGTGAGAATGGACCATCCTTGGAGATAATCCAAATGTGGCCATTTTCCTCTGAAAAAGTCTTTCCTCTACAAGGCATGGGATCTACCTCATGAATATGAGGATTCTCCCAAACCCCTCATGGTCTCAAAAATATATTATAAATTCCCCAAATTAGTACATGTAGGACATACTATAGGGGAACTATTGCTTGGCCTTTGCTATCAACAAAGAGATATGTGACGGAAGCTGTGCTGTATGTCTAGAAAGAATTTGTCCATGTAAAGTACAAAAGGCAACAGGAAATTGTACAGTAAAGAGGCAGAGAATGTAGTATTAGTGACAAAAGATACTCAGGTTTGACCTTTGATATGGAGTAATGGGAAAAAATCTATAATTCTGCTTACAAACAATGACCTTAATAGAGGCCCAACACAAGAAACTATGATGATTAGGGGAAATTTTCTGCCTCTGATCAACTTGAATTGGGGAAGACTATTTTTTCCTTAAAGAGAACAAATTTTATTTTAAAAATAAAACTCAGTAGCACTGAAGTAGCAGAATCCAGTCTTTATACTAGAAAAAAAAGTTTCCAGGACTTTGCTTTACTTTTTATTTCCTGAAGTTACAACATTATATGCAATATACTTTCAACTCTCATTTATCTACATTTGAAATATTTTTTATGGATTATTCAAGGAGATTTTAAGCTGTAGAATGGCTTCTGCCTGATATTTAGACATGCATCCATGCTGTTTTGTTTTCAATAAATACATGTTCAAGGAATTCTAGAAAAATTGAACATCTGCATAAGTAAACATAATTAGGAAGATAAATGTACAATTAGGAGATGTGTTCCAAAGTACTTGTTTCTCACTACTGTTCTCTTATAATTTTGCAGATTAAAATAAAAAGAACAAAACTTCATTGAGAGTACTGGTATTTGAAACCAGCAAGTCAGAAAAGATATATGTACAGTATTTGTACACATATTCTTCCCCCAACAGGAAATTTTCAAGGAAAATAATAACAGTATTTTACAAGTGGTTTCTGTTTTCAAGGTGCTAAAGGAATAAACATTCAAAGCTGGTACTAAGATCCCTAGTATTAAGATTTTTTAAACAAGGCTTCTCATAGTGTGGCTTAAGAAACAGTGGAATATGGAAGTGCACGAGATTAGCCTGAGTACCATAGAAGAAGAGAAGCTGATTTATACACCTACTCTTCCCTCCTAGTGACAAAGGCAGCATAAAAAGAGGCAGTCTCTGATGGACTAGCTCAAATGAAGCATTAGGAATGCTTGAATATTGCTGGCTTTGGTCACTGTGCATATCAAAACCTGGAAGATAACACAAAAAGAGACAGTCATTGAAGACAGAACTTTGCATGAGAGAGGTGGCAAATGTCTAGGTTACCAGGCTAGATATGAATGTGCTCATAGATGAGTAAAGATTTTGGTTCTTCAGGGAGCTCCATAATGATATGGGGTCTTGGTGGCTTTGTTTACCACCAGGTAATGTGATCTTGATGAGATGATGGAGGCTGTGGCATGTTTTAATAACTTGGACAAGCATGTGTATCAGGCTCTTAAAGTAGTAAACTATGCAAGGAGGAATGGGATAAGAATTTCATTGGCATAGGTTTTTGTGTGGGCTACTCAAGAACAAACAAGACAAGAATTATATCAAGCAAGACTGCTTGAGAAAAAAAATAATAGCCGAATACTACATAGTAAGCCTTTGGAAGGGTTTAAGCCCATGAGTGCAGTTCTCAGAAGACAGAAATGATAATAAAGCCAGGCAGGTGAAGAAAATGAAACTTGTCTTAGGAGTGGGCAATTATTTACTCATAGTATGTGATTTCATTTCTCCCATGAAAGAAAGTATACTGGAAATTAAGGTTTTTCACACAGAGTTCTCGGCAGCCAGATATGGTCAACAGAAAAGCAAGGGCAACAGTGATGTTTTAGAAATATGTAGTAATTATGGACTCAGCCCGATTAGGAGACATAATAGGTGAGATGATGGTCCTTCTCCATCTTGTAGGGAAGTCTAATTGAGAAAGGAATTTGAACCTGCTAAGACCATCAACTCTGGAGAAACACAGTGACACTATGGTGGTAGCAGAACCCCAGGATGCTTCATGAAAAATCACTTTGCCTTATGGAGGATTAGATGGCATGGTATCTTTCATCCATACCACTGTACCAAATGTTCTTCTTTTTAAAAAGATTTTTAAAAATATGTTTTATTTATTTATTTATTTGAGAGAAAAGGAGAGGCAGAGAAAGGGAGAGAGAGCAAGGGAGAGATAGAGGGAGGGAGAGGGAGAGGAGGAGAGTATGGGCACTCCAGGGCATCCAGCCACTGCAAACAAACACCAGACATATGTGTCCCCTTGTGCATCTGGCTTATGTGGGTCCTGGAGAATCAAACCCAGATCCTTTGGCATTACAGGCAAATGCCTTAACCTCTAAGCCATCTCTCCAGCCCCCAAATGTTCTTGTTTCAGCAAAACATTTGATACAAGTGATGAGACCTTTTCATTGTTCTATTGTTTCTTTTTCAGTATCTCCTTAACCATCCAAGACCAACTACCTCAGAGCAATAGAAATTATATGAATCTTCCTTAGACTCTAAAAAGTTTCACTACATATAACCATAGAGTATCTTACTGATTTTGAAAATTATACAGTGAAAGGAGCAGTTTAGGAGTTTGAAAAATGTTGCTCTGTATAAGGAAGGATGAAGGGCCTCCCAAGAACCATGAGATTTTTGGGTAATAAGCTTAGTGCTGTTGTGAGCTACCTCCTTAAATGTTGTTTGTTGGCCAAGGAAATCACTGATGCTCCATAATCCATAAAATTCATTGTCACCAACTTATGTCAGCTTCAGACAGGGAGGAAATACTTTTTTTTCTCCACAGTGGAAATTGTCAGGATACTAAGAATTCGTGGCTGTTAATATGATAATAGGGCCTAAAGCTCAGCTATAAATGGAGAAACATAATGAGTCATCTACATCATTCCTCCCCAAAGTTCAGAAGACATCAAGGAAGAGTGGCTGTGAATAATGTAACAGCCATGGGAAGAGGTGGAGTGCTGTGTATCTGTTTCCTCCAAATTGACACATTTCCTTTCAGAGGAGAGGAAAGAGGCTTATATAAGACTGAGAACCAAGTGAAACATACCAGATTCTGGCAGGTCATGAAACTTTGCAGGTTCAGTAACCTCAGACATTTACATAATTCACAAGGCCTTTCCCCAAGGTCATAGAAGCCCAAAACTGTTGGTGAGCAGAGTAAATATTCTGGCCAAATTTACAACAAATTATGCAGGAAGGTCTTGTTGCTTTTGAGAGTCATCACCCATGGTAGGCTTTTCAGGGATGCATCTGTTTATAAGTTACACCTCATCCACAGAGCTGTAAGTAACACAATAAACTGATTAATCAAGCTGGACTTGAGTGAAATAATTTCTTTGGTCTGTCATCAGTAACAAATTGGGTTGAGCTCTTAAACTAGCTGTATGGTGTAGCAAAAACTTGTAAATTGAATTTGTATTTGAATATAATGTGAACTTTTATTTAGCAGTGCTCTGATCTTGTATCATCCGTGACAGTCCAATTTCCAATGAAAGGTATTTGATTTATAAAACACAAAACCTTTAAATATTTAGTTGCACACTAACCATTTTAACATTGGTCTTTTATTCTTTTTGGCATGATTGTTCTATGCTGATTTAGCCCATTGCATTTTTGTGGGCTGATGAACACTAAGTCATTCTGTGTTGGCTCCCCCTGCACATACGAATTTTTCACTGGGAGCATGCAAGATCCAAGTATGTGTCTTTAGGGCATTTATGATCTGTGAGTAATATATAGCTCAAATGCATCCAGTATACAAATACTAAAAGCAAAGAATGGAAAATACTCATATCACTTTTTACTGTGGAAATATTTGAGCACATGTGAACTCTTAGCTTTTAACCATTAGTAGAACATATTACTTAGGTGATTGGTGTAAATGCATACCAGAAAGACTTCACCTTATTTCTGATGGTAATTTCCTATTTGACAGCTAGTATGTGCTAAATTTGGACAGAATCCCTTAGTAATCAGTTCATCTGTCTACTTTTCAAAGTAGATATAGAATCTGGCCAATACAGAAGTCAACGAACCAAAACCATTGACCCAAATCCTCTCAATTTCTATAGGAGAAGATGCCAGTTGACTGAATTTATATTAAAATTATATGGAAAATGTAATTTTAACTTATCATTTATATATAATTCTAACCACAATGTGATATACATTTCTCAATATCTTTACATGAAAATGAATATGGTTAGTAATGTTGTGTTTCTAAAAGAGATCATGAATAATGGTAGAGCTGGAGAGATGGTTCAGTGGGTAAGAACACTAGCTATGCAAAGTGGAGGACCTGAGGTCAATTGCCAGCATTCATGTAAAAGTCTTCAAATGGCCACACATCTGTAAATCCAGAGCTGAGGGTAATGGAGACAAGAAGATTATGAGCTTCGGTGGATAGCCAATCTACAAACTAGAAATGGCACAACCTCCAGGTTCAAGGAAATAGGGCAAACCCGAGATAGAGGAGAACACTTGATGACTTTCTTTGTCCTCCACACATGTGCTCCCAATACAAGTATATGACCACATGGGTATCTATATACTGTGTGAACACACACCATGTATTCTACACATGGCAAAACATGCAATGGTAACATTTATATATCAATGATTTTTTAACCTTATCTCTGACTACAAAAGAAGAACTATACTTTTTTCACTTAACAGTATTTTCTCCCAGTACACAGGCAGGAAAGATTTATTGCTTTTGTTTTCTCTTAAATATTGATAATATTAATTGAATTATGCAAAGTCTCAAGTGTTAGGAATTGTACTCTACAATATACTAAATTCATCAATGATTATGTCGACTGAGCTGGTATGAGGTCTATTATTGAATATGAAGCAGATATTGAATTCAAAACATAAGGAAACATGATGCTACAAAAGCATCTTTGGGGCTGGAGAGATGGCTTAGCGGTTAAGTGCTTGCCTGTGAAGCCTAAGGACCCCGGTTCCAGGCTCGGTACCCCAGGTCCCACGTTAGCCAGATGCACAAGGGGGCGCACGCATCTGGAGTTCGTTTGCAGAGGCTGGAAGCCCTGGCACAACCATTCTCTCTCTCCCTCTATCTGTCTTTCTCTCTCTGTCTGTCACTCTGAAATAAATAAATAAATAATTTTTTAAAAAAAGCATCTTTGGCAAGGAGAAAGTGTTTGGTGTTCATCTAGAAATGATGCTTTGATCTGATTTCATCTTTAATTCAGTAGTGGTATGAAGGAAATCTTACTAATCTCAAGAAACATTCAACTGCATGTCCACATTTTATGGCATGCTGGCATCAGTCAGTATAGTGTATACTGCCATAATGGTCTCCAATTAGATTCTCTCCTTAGACCAAATTGTAAACTAACCCTTTTATCCACACAGTCACTGCTCTGTTTGGAAATTCTAGCAATATTAAACCCCATCCCCTTGTTGCAATTGGTACATATGTAAGAAACACACACACCACAGGAGTTTGCTGCTGCATGTTCCTCAAATATCCCTGTAGATGAAAACATCAATAAGTCAAAGAGTAAAAGTATCCAGTGTTTAGATAGGTAATATTACTTCCCTTAGCCACCCACTTTTCAATTTCCTCTTAAGGCAGGCATTTAAGGATAATTTTGAGATAATTTCCCCCTTTTTATTCTTCTCAGTAGAGTTTAACTTGTTTTCCATTTTGTATGTGTTGTTTTAATGGTTATTTATCATAGGAAAAATATCAAAGGTAAAGCATAGCAATAACAAAAAAGTAATGAGAATGGTCTAATTTTGAAAAACCATTGTTTAGTTTAGTAACACCATATTCTCTAAACACTAATAAAAATGTTTTACAGCAGAGGTAATGATGAACTAAGTCTTTCTATGCACAAGACAGTTGTGTGTATATATATGAGAAGACTCTGAAATTCTACTTGTGGATCTTCCCTTGTTAACTGTGTGACTTCTGTGAATAAAGCCAACACTCTCATATGCCCTATCCATCTACCATGAGAATGAGATGAGAGGTGATGCCTATAATGTGAATACCTTCACAATATTTAGATGCGCAACATTTCTCATATTATTTACCTCCTTCTCATTTTGGTTTAATATAGCATTCCCTAATGCACACAGTCATGTTTGTCAAAGAATTAACTCCATTACAGGTCACTCAATTCTTATGTGAATAGTATATATTTTCAGATACAGATAAAAAAAAAAAAAGTTTATATATTCGCTTCCGTGGGGTACTGGGAGGAAAAGGAAGAGGGACCAGTTAGCCCATTCAAATGTTGAAGTTGAAAATTATGTGGAATTTTAATCATTTAATAATTTCAGTTGATATTATTTTATTTTTATTTATTTATTAGAGAAAGAGAAAGAGAGAGAGAGAACAAAAATAAGCATGCCAGGGACTCTAACATCAGCAAATGAACTCCAGATACATGTGCCATCTAGCTTTATGTTGGTACTGGTGAATTGAACCTAGGTCTTTGGGCTTCACAGGTAAGTGCCATAACAGCTAAGTGATCTCTCCAGCCCTGATTTTATTTTATTTTATTTTTGTATTTGTAAATGTGTGTATTGTGTGTGCATATGTGTATGTGTGATCATATGTTTATGGGTACTGTGTGTGTGTGTGTGTGTGTGTGTGTGTGTGTGTGTGTAAGCCAGAGGTCAATGTTTGGAGTCTTTCTCAGTCATTCTCCATCTTATTCTTTGGGAAAGGGTCATTTCCTAC
Organism: Jaculus jaculus; assembly: GCF_020740685.1. NCBI lineage: Eukaryota > Metazoa > Chordata > Mammalia > Rodentia > Dipodidae > Jaculus > Jaculus jaculus. The sequence continues at coordinate 53,398,206 of NC_059111.1, read as the reverse complement.
CTTGAAACTCACATGTTTGTCTAAATTAGGTATCCAACAATCCTTAGAAATCCCTATATATCCACATACCCACTACAAAAGAACTACAGACACATGTGCCACCTTGTGCATCTGGCTTACATGGGTACTAGGAAATTGAACCTGGGTCCTTTGACTTTGCAGGCACATGCCTTAACCACTAAGCAATATCTCCAGCCCCGTGCTTCCATTTATTCATCTCAAAACTTAGGATACTAATGATCCTGCTTTGTAGGTTCGCTATTAGGATCAAGCAAAAACTTATCTGGAAAGAGCTTTTAGATTACTTGGTACATTTTAGATACCATAAACATAATAGGTATTATCTGTTTTTTTTTTTTCTTCAAAGCATGCAAATAAACAGTATCACTCACTAATTGCCATTAGGATATTATTTGTAATCAGGATCATCCCAGCTGATAATGAAATAATGATGACAATAACAGAGGCCAAGTACAAAGATCAGCCTTTATGTGACTTCAAAATTTATGGCGTGCCACATTTATCATCTCAAACCTAAGTAGTAAATGTGGCCACCCACATTTTCCATATAAAAAGATGAAGCTCGGGCTGGAGAGATGGCTTAGCAGTTAAGCACTTGCCTGTGAAGCCTAAGGACCCCGGTTCAAGGCTCAGTTCCACAGGTCCCACGTTAGCCAGATGCACAAGGGGGCGCACACGTCTGGAGTTCGTTTGCAGAGGCTAGAAGCCCTGGCGCGCCCATTCTCTCTCTCTCCCTCTATCTGTCTTTCTCTCTATGTCTGTTGCTCTCAAATAAATAAATAAATAAATAAATTTTAAAAAAGCTGAAGCTCCCTGGGAAAAGGACAGTTACTCAGGTACAATTAGATAACTGCTGTGATACTAGCACACTGTCTCTGGAGTTTGCACAATGAACTTGTAGCACTTTTAAAATAGTTTACATAAAACATTGATAACTGTGGTATTTCAGAGCTATGTACAAGATTCTAAGAAACAGCTTAATAAAAAAATCAAATATTCTAGATAAACAAAATTTGATTATTGTGAATCAACAAAACGTCCTACTAAGCTTTCAGAACCTCATTAATAACCTTAAAAGTGCACTGCATTAATTGCCACAAGGGAGCAAACTTCACTAAGAAGAGATCACTCTTGAGGGGGGCAAAAAACATATAATTAGAAGCATCAGATAGGGCAAGGGGGGGGCGAAGAAGGATAGCTTTTGGTAATACACACAAATGTATATTCAATCTTAATTAAGGTCCTATGCTAATTCAAGGCCAACAATCAGTGCTGATGATTTTCAGTTCATGTATCCAAAGTTATATCTTTTGTTCCCACTTACCCAAACCTTTACACTCTTTTATATGTCCAAAATTCTATTCTCAAGATCAAAGATATTATCTAATTTTGTGATTTTTTCCACATGAAATATTTTGATTACAAGGAGATTAAATATTCTTTTGGGAAAAATGAGTCTTCCAATGTACCTATCCATATGGGTGCTTTGTTTGGAATTAAATATTTGCATTTGAACTGTTCTGTGGCCTGTCGACAGCACTATGGCCCATCAACACTGTTGGAGCATTAGTAGGAGACTAAACACTGGAGCAGAAGTCTTTATAATTCAGACAGATGAACTCTGAACCTATTAAAACAGTCCTTTATTGGCAGATGTAGAGGGCTAATTCTAGCAGAATGTTACAAAGAGCTTCAATTGTTTCATATTTCTCGGGACAACAGTATTAGAAAGTGGAATGGAAACAATGAGATGCTTTACCAATTCCACGTGCACAATAACAAGACTAGCCAGTTTACCCAAGGAGAACTCTAGCAGAATCCCAAGACGTCATTTGCATTTGAAAAGGTTGAACATGGTTAAAGATTTTCTGTTTAAGTAACGACTTCCTGTGAGTGAAGATCTGCTCCTAAGGCTGTCAATTCTCTTTAAAACATTCCCAGACAGTTACAGGACAGTGTTCTATGAATAAGAAGTCATGTGTGGTTCAAAGTTTCTTTCCCCAGAATCTAAGAGTTTGAATTTGTAGAGCTCTCGGCAATGGCCAGCTTTGAAGGGAAAAAAAAATGTATTTGAGAGATTAAAGTTAAATCTTCTGTGTGTGGAGACAAGTTACTCTGTTCAGGACTACCATGTCAGCTGAGTGAGGATGGAATGCTAAAGCCAAACAATGCAGATCATCATCTGCACTGAAATTTAAACCTTGGACATTGTTTTCTTTCCTTAGGAGGAAATAGGAAGTTTTAATATGAGATGTTTTCATACATACATGCAGACATATATATATTCCTAGTTGTCAATTTGCTTGTTACTTTTCATCTTAGTTGTATATACAAGAGGGCTGAGTTAAGCCCTTTTGTCCAGCTATTCATTTTCTGTCCAGTAAAGCCCTATCTATAGTCAGTTCAGTTAAAAGTTAGCTCATCAAAAGGTTTACCAGCAGTCATAGACTGTTCTATCTCTTGCATCTACATTCAATGGATGTTTTTGGGTAATGAAATGGCCCACCAGGGCAGTCTTTGGAAGTGTACCACTGTAATAGTTGAGATAGAAAATCAAGATTTCAGTTTCAAAGAGCTTATAAAACTTGTGAAAGAAAAGAGTACAACAGAGTTTGGAAATATGTAGTAATAATGCTGCTAAGAGTTCCAAATGAAGATTCAGTTCAACCCTGTCCACTGGCTCTGTGGTTAATACTTCCCTAGATGTCATGCCATGTTTGCTAATTGCTACCAAGAATGACATGTGAATCATATGCTTCAAATTAAACATGCCTGGGAAAAACAACTTGTCTAAGGAATTATATCTCTATTAATTGCTTATTATTTTATTGTTTGCATTGACAGTTTATGTGAAGTATCTTACAATTATAAAGGCAGAGTGACAGTTTTATATTGAAACTATTTTTAAAAATGTAAATTTAAAAATTATTGTATCTGCAAAAAAAAAAAAAAAATCCCTTTCTATATAAACTAAGAAAGGATTTTGGGACCACAATTGTGTTTCCTATAACAGTGTTCAGCACTGCTTTACCCAATTCGGCAGAACCACAGATACTCAATGAATTGGATTTTTAATTTTTTTAATTTTATTAGCATTTTCCATGATTATAAAAAATATCCCATGGTAATTACCTACCCCCCCCACACACACACACTTTTCCCTTTGAAATTCCATTCTCCATCATATTACCTCCCCATCTCAATCATTGTACTTACATATATACAATATCAACTTATTAAGTACCTTCCTTCCTTCCTTTCTCTTCCCTTTATGTCTCCTTGTTAACTTACTGGCCAGTGCTACTAAATATTTTCATTCTCACACAGAAGCCCAGTCATCTGTAGCTAGGATCCACATATGAGAGAGAACATGTGGCGCTTGGCTTTCTGGGCCTGGGTTACCTCATTTAGTATAATCCTTTCCAGTTCCATCCATTTTTCTGCAAATTTCATAACTTCATTTTTCTTTACCACTGAGTAGAACTCCATTGTATAAATGTGCCACATCTTCATTATCCACTCATAAGTTGAGGAACATCTAGGATGGTTCCATTTCCCAGCTATTATAAATTGAGCAGCAATAAACATGGTTGAGCACATACTTCTAAGGAAATGAGATGAGTCCTTTGGATATATGCCTAGGAGTGCTATAGCTGGGTCATATGGTAGATCAATATTTAGCTGTTTTAGGAACCTCCACACTGATTTCCACAATGGCTAGACCAGATTGCATTACCACCAGCAGTGTAGAAGGGTTCCTCTTTTTCCACATCCCTGCCAACATTTATGATCATTTGTTTTCATGATGGTGGCCAATCTGACAGGAGTGAGATGCAATCTCAATGTAGTTTTAATCTGCATTTCCCTGATAACTAGTGACATAGAACATTATTTTAGATGCTTATATGCCATTCGTATTTCTTCCTTTGAGAATGCTCTATTTCGCTCCATAGCCCATTTTTTGATTGGCTTGTTTGATTCCTTATTATTTAACGTTTTGAGTTCTTTGTATATCCTAGATATTTATCTTCTATCAGATATATAGCTGGCGAAGATTTTTTCCCATTCTGTATGTTGCCTCTTTGCTTTTTTTCACTGTGTCCTTTGCAGTGCAAAATCTTTGTAATTTCATGAGGTCCCAGTGGTTTTATTGCCTAAGCAATTAGGGTTGTATTCAGAAAGTCTTTGCAAGACCAATATGTTGAAGGGTTTCCTCTACTTTTTCCTCTAGCAGTTTCAGAGTTTCAGGTCTGATGTTAAGGTCTTTAATCCATTTGGACTTAATTTTTGTGCATGGCAAGAGAGAAGAATCTATTTTCATCCTTCTGCAGATATATATCCAATTTTCCCAACACCATTTGCTGAATAGGCTGTCTTTTCTCCAGTGAGTATTTTTGGCATTTTTATCGAATATCAGGTAGCTAAAGCTACTTGGGCTTACATCTGGGTCCTCTATTCTGTTCCATTGATCTACATGTCTGTTTTTGTGCCAGTACCATGCTGTTTTTGTTACTATGGCTCTGTAGTATAAGTGAAAATCAGGTATGGTGATACCACCAGCATTATTTTTGTCGCTCAGTATTATTTTAGATATTCAAGGTTTTTTGTGATTCCAAATGAATTTTTGGATTGTTTTTTCTATTTCCATGAAGAATGTCTTTGGAATTTTGATAGGGATTGCATTAATTGTGTAGATTGCTTTTGGTAAGATCGCCATTTTCACAATATTGATTCTTCCAATCTAGGAACAAGGGATGTTTCTCCACTTTCTAGTGTCTTCTGCAATTTCTCACTTGAGTATTTTAAAGTTCTCATTGTAAAGATCCTTTACTTCCTTGGTTAGGTTTATTCCAAGGTACTTTATTTATTTATTTATTTATTTATTTTTGATGCAATTGTGAATGGGAGTGATTCTCTGATTTCATCCTCGTTGTGTTTGTTGTTAGCCTATATGAAGGTACTGATTTCTGTATAATTATTTTGTGTCCTGCTACATGGCTGTAGGTTTTTATCAGCTCTAACAGTTTGCTAGTAGAGTCTTTTGGGTCCTTTATGCATATAATCATGTCATCTGCAAATAATGATAACTTAATCTCTTCCTTTCCAATTTGTATCCCTTTTATGTGTAACTCTTGCCTTATTGCTATGGCTAAGACTTACAGAACTATATTAAATAAAAGTGGGGACAGTGGACACCCTTTTCTTGTTCCCGATTTTAGTGGAAAAGCTTCCAGTTTTTCCCCATTTAGTAATATGTTGGTGTAGGCTTGTCATAAACAACTTTTATTATATTGAGATATATTCCTTCTATTCCCAGTCTCTGTAGGACTTTTATCCTGAAGGGATGTTGGATTTTGTCAAACACTTTCTCTGCGCCCAATGAGATGATCATGTGATTTTTGTCCTTCAACCCGTTTATATAATGTATAAAATTTATAGATTTACATATGTTGAACCATCCCTGCATCTCTGGAATAAAGCCTACTTCGTCAGGATGAATGATCTTTTTGATATACTCTTGTATTCTGTTTGCCAATATTTTGTTGAGAATTTTTACATTTATGTTCATGAGGGTGATTGGTCTGTAATTTTCTTTTTTTGTTCTATCTTTGCCTGGTTTTGGTATCAAGGTGATGCTGGCCTCATAGAAGGAGTTTGGTAGAATTCCTTCTTTTTCTATTTCCTGGAAAACTTAAGAAGCAATGGTGTTAGCTCTTCCTTAAAGGTCTGGTAAAATTCAGCAGTGAATCCATCTGGGCCTGTACTTTTTTTTAGTTGGGAGATTATTGATAAATGTTCAGATCTCCATGTTTGTTATAGGTCTATTTAAGTGATTAATCTCATCTTCATTTAATTTAAGTAGGTCATATAAATCAAGGAAATCATTCATTTCTTTCAGATTTTCATACTTTGTGGAGTGTATGCTTATATAGTATGTCCCTATGATTTTTTGAATTTCTCTGGAATCTGTTGTGATGTTACCTTTATCATCTCTGATTTTATTTATTTTTTTTTTTAATTTTTTTGTTTGTTCATTTATTTATTTATTTAGGAGCGACAGACAGAGAGAGAAAGAGGCAGATAGAGACAGACAGAGAATGGGCACACCAGGGCTTCCAGCCACAGCAAACGAACTCCAGATGCGTGTGCCCCCTTGTGCATCTGGCTAACATGGGTCCTGGGGAATCAAGCCTCGAACCGGGGTCCTTAGGCTTCACAGGCAAGCACTTAACTGCTAAGCCATCTCTCCAGCCCAAACTCTGATTTTATTAATTTGTGTCTCTTCTCTCTTTCATTTGGTTAGATTTGCTAAGGATATATAAATCTTGTTCATCTTTTCAAAGAACCAACTCTATGTTTCATTAATTATTTGGATTTTTTTTTTTTTCTTTGTGTGTGTTTGTTTCTATTTCATTAATTTCTGCCCTAATCTTTTGCGGGGCTCCTTCCCGCACAGGTAGTGCCGAGGGAAGGACCAGGCCTGCTGGTTCCTCCCTAGGGGTTGAGGGGATGATGAGCGTTGGACGACTCAGAAACCTCTCCTGGCCACCGGAGAAAAACCACACTGAGTCGGGAGTCTTTGCAATGCAGGAACAACTCGCTTTATTACTCTGAGCAGTTGCTTATATCATGTTGGGGACGAAGGCAGGGATTTTAGGGTGGGAGAAGAGGTAAGGGCCAATAGTGAACTTTAACTATTGAAATGGTAATTACAATTACCATGAGGAAGTAGCAGGCCAGAAGCCCTTAGGCATCCTGCTGAGTCATAGCTGGCCAGAGACAGGTCGCCAAACTTTAGCTAGGCTCAGGAAGTTCCACTAGGCCTCACGCCTAGGCCTTTCAGGGCCCAACAATCTTTATTATTTCTTCCCTTCTCCTGATTTTTGGTTCACCTTGTTCTTCTTTTTCCTAGGCTTTAAGGTGAAGCATTAGCTCGTTTACTTGCAACCTTTATAATTTTGTAATATAAGCACTTACATCAATAAATTTACCTAGTAGAACTCCCTTCATTGTGTCCCAGAGATTCTGATATGTTGTGTTCTCATTATCATTTGACTCTATAAATTTTTGGATTTCCTTCTTGATTTCTTCATTGACCCATTCATCATTTAGAAGTGTATTGTTTAGTTTCCATGATTTTGTGTAAGCCTTTCTTGCTACTGATTTGTAGTTTAATTCCATTGTGGTCACATAGAATGCAAGGAATTATTTCAATTTTCCTGAATTTGTTAACATTTGCTTTGTGTCCTAATATATGGCCTATTTTATAGAATGTTCCATGTACTGCTGAAAACAATGTAAATTCTGCAGAATTTGGATGAAATGTCCTTTATACATCTGTTAGGTCCATCCCTTCTATGACCTCATTTAGTCCAGATGCCTCTGTGTTTACTTTTTCCCAGGATGACATGTCAATTGATGAGAGTGGGGTGTTAAACTCTCCCACCATCACTATGTTTGGTGTTATCTGTGTCCTTAGTTCTAATACTGTTTGTTTGTTGAATTTGGGAGCCCCCATGTTGGGTGCATATATGGTAATGATTGTAATGTCCTCCTGTTGGAGTGTGACCTTAATCAATATAAAGTGACCTTCCTTATCTTGACTAACGTTGGGCTAAAGTCTACCTTGTCACATATTAGGATAGTAACCCCTGCTTGATTTCTAGGCCCATTTGCTTGAAACACCATCTTCCAACCTTTCACCCTAAGATAATGTCTATCCTTTGTAGAATGGTGAGTTTCTTGGAGACAACAAATTGTAGAATCCTGCTTTTTAACCCAGTCTGCAAATGTATGTCTTTTCGTTGGGGCATTGAGGCCATTGATCTTAAGAGATATTATTGAAAGGTGTGTATTTTTTTTTTTTTTTTTGCCATTTTATTTTTTTCTGGTTCCGGTTCTACCTGTGCTCTCTTGTGTTAATAGTATTTGAGTATTACTTGTTTTTTTTAGGTTCCTTATATGTGTGCTTTTCCTTTTCTTTAGAATGGAGGATTCTATCAAGTATTTTCTGTAGAGCTGGTTTTGTCTTCAAATACTCCTTTAACCTGCTTTTGTCATGGAATGTCCTTATTTCTCTGTCTATATGAATGGATAGCTTTGCAGGATAAAGTAACCTTGGTTGACAGGTGTTATCTTTCAGAACTTGGAATATATCACTCCAAGCCCTTCTGGCTTTTAAAGTTTTTGTTGAATAATCTACTGTAATCCTGATGAGCTTGCTTTTGTAGGTAACTTGATTTTTCTCTCTAAGTGCTTTCAATATTTTTTCTTTGGTTTGTGTGTGTGGAAGTTTGATTATAATATGACGAGGAGAGGTTCTTTCTAGGTTTTGTCTGGTTGGGGTTCTAAAGGCTTCCTGTATCTGAATTGGCACCTCTTTCCCAATTTTGGGTAAATTTTCCTCTATGATTTTGTTGAAGACACCTACTATGCCTTTGGAGTAGAATTCTTCTCCTTCTACTATGCCCTGAATTCTTATATTGGATCTTTTCATAGTGTCCCGAATATCTTGAAATTCCCACTCATACTTTTCTATAAGTTTGTCTTTCTCTTTGTTGGACTGTATTAGATCTGCCACCTGGTCTTCTAGCTTAGATATTCTGTCCTCTCCTTCATCCATTCTACTGATGAGATTTTCTACAGAGTTTTTTATTTCATTAACTGTGTTCTTCATTGCTAGTAATTCTGACTGGTTTTTCTTTATTATTTCTATTTCCTTATTTATGTCTTGTATTGCCTGCTTTATTTCATGAAATTGGTGTCCTGCGTCTTCTTTGATTCCTTTGATTTCCTCTTTGACTCCTTTGATTTGTTCTCTGACTTCTTTGAACATATTTACAATCATTCTTTTGAAATATTTCTCAGGCATTTCCTGTAAATCATTCTCACTGGGAGTCATTTCTGATGCATTAATACTTTTAGGTGGATTTATATCATCTCTCGTTTTAGTGTTTCTTGTCTTATAATGTATATATTTTTGCATCTTGGATTAAGTTAATGCTTGGATTTTCTAGCTAGCTGAGTATTAGCTGTATCAATTAATTTGATGTTATATATTTTCAGGGTAGGAGCTTAAGGTGTTAGGTGTGGCTCTTAAGACTCTCAGAGTATCTATAAAGGTGCTCCTACTGATTGAGTTTCCCTGCTATGGGAGTATTCAAGTAGGCTGAGTGCTATAAAATACAGGTATATTCTAAAAGTTAACTAAACACTGTACACATTCAATCAAAAACAGCTCCAAGTATGTATGCAACAGTAGTTACTATAACAACCAGATCCTCTATCAACAAAGAGGTTAAGATTTCTGGTCTGTTGAGGGATCCAAGTCAGCTTGTGACCAAGTGAGACCCTTCCCTGGTACAATCCCACTTACCTTGGATGATTTTGGTCTCAGTCAAGTTGCTGCCTTGGTTGTTGGGCTGCTGTTCTGCTTTCTGGAGCTGTACACTGGCTTTTCCTGCAGGGCAAACCGAGCCTGGCAACTGTGGCCCTGCAGATCAGCACCCCCGCTTCTGGAACTGCTGCTTCTAAATCTGCCTCTGCTGAGTCTGTCACCACTGCTGCTGAAGCTGCTTCTGCTGGGTCCACCACTGCTGCTGCTGTTGCTGCCACTTCTGGAGCCATTGTTGTTGCTGAAGCTGCTGCTGGTGGGTCCACTGCCACTGCCGCCACTGACACTGCTGCTGCTGGGCCTGCTGCTGCTGCTGCTACTGGGTCTGCTGCTGCTGGGGCTGCTGTTACTGGTGCCTGAGCCACTGATGTTGCTGCTGGACTCTGCTCTTTCTTGGGTCCTGCTGTAGGCTCAAGTTGGCATGGCCTGGTCCTGGGACTGCTGCTCTGTTAGCTGGAGCTGGGCACAGGCGGTGGGGGGTTGGAGGAGGGAGCCGCAGCTGCTCTGGTTCTCTTGCTGCTCCACGTGTTCTTCTACCTCGTGGTCTGCTCCTCCGTTGCTCACTGCCGCTCTCCCTTCACGTTTCTTGAGTTACAGAGAGCACTGGTGTGAGTGGAAGCTCCTTGCACCTGGCTATTCCTGCGGCTCGAGCTGAGCCTGGTGGCTTTCTGGTGCGCTGCTGCCGCGAGTTGGCGGAGCTGCCAGTGCTGCTTTTGCTGGCCTGTGTGGGCTCTGGATGCTCTGGATCACTTCTACTTGTCTGCTACTGCTTCAATTTCCTATACACCTTACTTTTTAGTAAAAGTGTGTATTTTTCTGAGCTTTTTTGGTCTTTCCCCCCCCCCAGGCTGCTTTGTCATGGTACCTACGCCACCATCTTAACTGGAAGTCATATTTTTAATTTTAATGGGACAGGTTATCTTAAACATGACAATTTGAAGCCCAATAAATCTATTCCTTCCTAATAGTCCTATTTTTTCTGACTATAAGACCAAAAATCAAGATATTTTTTGCAGTCAAGGACACAGTCCTGTCTGGAATCTTCATAAGGGAAGCATGGACTGATCTCTGGGGAAATTCAAGGTGTACAAGTTCAGTTCTGTGTGAATAAAGTGTGAGACCTCCATTATTAGGGAATTTTCTTAGGTCCTCAAGTTATTTCACTGTTTACAGCTGTCAAAGTAAACCATTTCCAGTGTTTGCTGTTCTTCTGATGTGTGTTTTTTTTTTTCCCCTCTCTGAAACTCTTTTGCTTCTGCTGTTATTGACCCATGCAGTCATATTGGCCCCAGGGATATATTTTCCCTGTGAGTAAAAGCCAAGGGACAGCCATAGAATGAAACAAGAGACCCAGGTAGAGCTGGAGAGATGGATTAGCAGTTAAGGGTCTTCCCTGTGAAGCCCAAGGACCCAGGTTTCATTCTGCAGGTCCCACGTCATCCAGAGGTACAAGGTGGCACATGTGTATGGAGTTCATTTCCAGAGGCTAGAGGTCCTTTTATGCCCCTTCCCTCTCTCTCTCTCTCTTTCTCACTTTATCTCCCTCTCTTTATCACAAATAATAATAATAATAATAATAATAATAAAAATATTTGAAAAAAGACCCAGTTGATCAGGAGTTAGGCTTTACTTAGGAAAGCCTGAGAAGTCCAGATAACTTCTCTAACAGAATAGGGAGCTCTTACATGGGCAGTGGGATCATTGGAATTCTTCTTCTAATTCCAAGACATTCTGCTTAGGAGGTCTTGGCCACTTCAGAGAAATAGCAATTAGGCAGGTGGTTTTGGCCATTTCTGGAAACTAGAAACACACGAGTTATAAAGTGGTGACCAGAGTTCAAAATGGACACATTCTGGATCTAGTATTCCCAATTCTGTCACTATATAGAAATCCAAGGTAGAGATTTTATAGAATTGGGCTTCTATCATATGGTTCTGGCTATGAGGTCAGTGGGACTGTAGCAAGAAAATAGGTTTTGATCTGATTCTGAGAAATGGCTGTGACTGCTGTGATCCTTTTTATAAGAAAACCCTAAAGACTGATAGACTGATAAATAAGAGGGAAACAGGAGGCCACGTAGAATGAGTTAAAGAAAAGAACTATGTACCCTGGGCAGCTCACCTTAACCCTGCCAGGTCTGATTGCATTCCTGGTGTGCATTCTTGCATTTCTTTTGTCCCATCTCAGACTATAACAGATTTCTTGGCTGAGAAACAACAATATTTCCCTAAAAAGGAAGGCAGAAACAGCCATGATCTGGGTGTCAGGAGGTCTAGTCCCCATATATTTTGGAGGTCCACTGTCTCCTGTGAGTCAGCCTGGTCCTGGATGGTTGATAGCTCTAGAGAACTCCTTCTCTAAAACAGTCATAGCTTTAGAAATTCTTTGGTAGTCACCCCCAGTCCTGTGGCTCCAGCACCCACTCTCACTAAGACTCTGACCTAGGAGGATCCAAATGAGTTCAAGTCCAACCTCGCCTACAAAGAGAGTTCTAGGTCAGCCTGGGCTAGAATGAGATACTCTCTCAAATAAAGCTAATTTATATTCAGAGTTAATAATTAAAAGCATGATATTATTTACTGAAGGTCTTCTAAGTGGTGATTTTAGGAGATTTTTAACATGGGCATATCACTATTAGGAAATGATGGCTATATTCAATTGTTTGCCTTTTAATAATCATTTCATCATTACATTTCTGATGCAATAACTGTCATTCTCCATTTTGATTTTGTGAAATTTAAAAAGGCAAACATATAAATAAAAGGTTATTCTAAGCTTGCTTTGAAAGGAAAAAAGAATGAATGTACAATAGAGTGCATAAGACATTGTTCAGTAGAGCAGAAGACAGAGTGTGAAGGCCACTATGTTTTCCAATAACAAATCCTCAAATAGCTGCATATTTTATTAACATTCTAAAAGTCCAAAGTCACTGAATGAACTGAAGTGTGTGCCTTTTAGAAAATAGCACCAGCATACAGGGTTTCATGCTTTTTGTTCTGAAAATGAAAAGATATTCTGATTGAAGCACATGAGACCCAGGTGGATGTAATCTGTGATAGAAGAATGGAACAGTATTGAATAGGTGATGAATTTGCAAACACTCAGCAGAGCAGCTAGCTGCCTTTTGAACTGTGAATAGAGACCACACTCTTCAGCACTGTTTTGTTGTTACTATTTAACTCTGAAACTTGCACACTAGTTACATTTACTATATTTATCAGCCAATAAAGTCCCTAAAGAAATTTCACAGTCCAAAAATCTGTGTAGATAAGATTTCTAAATGTACTTACATTTTCTTATAATTTTCTAAGAGGTAAAATTGAATAAGAAGAAAAAGTGAGGCCACAGGCAGCAGAGAGAAAGCACCAGACCTAGAGGTAGGCCTACAGCTCCTGCATTAGTTCAGTCCCAGCTCCCTTCCTCTTGCCTATGTATACGTGTTAGGGCCCTTTTCTCTTGACCTTCCACTATCTAGTAAAACAACAATTCATATTTTTTTCAGTTCAATATCTTTGTCCCTATCCTTTTCACTAGAGTGAGGTCATACAGTTGAAATACAGTTAGATTCATTTGTCACAGTCTATGTTACTGCTCATGCTCCCAGAAATCTTAATTGAGTCTATTAATTTGTATTGAATCACATTCACTTTTTGTGGTATACAGAGCTAAGGATTTTCCCAAATATAAAAATGTTATGTTTGGGCTGGAGAGATGGCTTAGCGGTTAAGCGCTAGCCTGTGAAGCCTAAGGACCCTGGTTCGAGGTTCAATTCCCCAGGACCCACCTTAGCCAGATGCACAAGGGGGCGCACGCATCTGGAGTTCGTTTGCAGTGGCTGGAGGCCCTGACCTGCCCATTCTCTCTCTCTGTCTCTATCTGCATCTTCCTTTCTGTCGGTCACTCTCAAATAAATAAATAAAAACAAAAAAAAAATTAAAAAATGTTATGTTTGTGCACCACAGAACTCTACAGAATAATAACATCAACCTCCAACATTTCCTTGTTCTTCTCCTTCCCCAAATTCCTGGAACACTCTGTGTGTCACATCCATAGTTTTTGTTTTCTGCATTGTCATATAAATGGTATATGTATAACATGCAGGGTACAAAAAGCAGTTTGGGGATCCATTTACTTGGGCAAATGACAAAGACCTTGATTCCTACATAATATGGCGCATATATGCTTTATCATATAACAAAACCATAAGACCATTCTCCTAACATAACCACACAGTGCTGCATTTGCTGCAGCACCAGATGTTCACATTCTCCTCCCTCTTGGTTAAACAGTTTAAGCTTACATATTCTAACAGGCTTATGGTGATAGCTCACCTTGATTTTAGTTTGCAAATTACTAATGGCTGATTACGTAGACATTAATTTTTACATGTGGTCATGGTTAAGATCTGCAGTCCATTTGATCAGATTAGGAGTGGAGTAAGAGATATACAGCTAGAATGTGTCTATGAGGGCATTTTCAGGACATTGATTGAAGAGGTTCTTCATCCAAAGTGGGCAGCCTTTTTTAAAGAAGCTTTAAGACAATCCAGCTGGTATACCATTCAGCCTCCACACTGGTCTGTGAATCTACCCTGTTGCTGTTAACCAGACACTGGAGCCCAGCTTCCATCAGGCTTTCAATGTGGACTGAAGGCCAATGCCTGTTCAGGAATTATCCAGGCCTTCAGAGCCAGATTGGGACTGCTGAGGCATCCAGTGTCGGGCACTGAACAGCTGGCAGGTTCTCAGACTGTGCAGGCTACAGACAGCTATTGTTGTTCTGCCCCGTGTAAGGCAATCTAATAATGCCCACTTAAAATACATATTCATTCAGTTGTTCCGGTTCCTCTAAAGAAACCTAATACACATACTTGTGATAAAGGTTAGGAACAATATAATGCAGACATAAAACAAAAAGAATGTAAATATTACTTCGCTATGACACTGGACATGGGGGTGTGAAGTAATGGTCATAGACAGCAGAACCCCAATGGGGCCTGGCTTCCTAGGTGTGAGGCAGAGCTATCTTGAAAGAAAGTTTTTAAGAGAGAAATGTGGGCTGAGAGATGGCTTAGCAGTTAAGCGCTTGCCTGTGAAGCCTAAGGACCCCGGTTTGAGGCTCGGTTCCCCAGGTCCCACGTTAGCCAGATGCACAAGGGGGTGCACGCGTCTGGAGTTCGTTTGCAGAGGCTGGAAGCCCTGGCGCGCCCATTCACTCTCTATCTCCCTCTATCTGTCTTTCTCTGTGTGTCTGTTGCTCTCAAATAAATAAATAAATAAATAAAATTTGAAAAAAGAGAGAGAGAGAGAAATGTGACCTGTCACAAGTGTAATGGTTTGCTCTGAGGAGAGGGGCTGGACAAAGCAAAGGAAAGTGGGCAGAAGCTCAGAAAGAGACTTTGATTTTGAGGTGTTTCTATTTGCTTAATTTCAAAATACTGACCATGTAAAGGCACAATACTTTACGGTATGGTTTTCTACTTATTTTGTTTAGTAGTTGCAAGCAGAGAGAGATAGAGAGAAGAGAGCCAGTCAGAGAGAATGGGTGTGCTAGGGCCTCTTACCCACCGCAAATGAATTCAAGGTTCATGTGCCAATTTGTGTGTCTGGCTTTATGTGTATATTGGGGAATTGAACTTGGGTTGCTGTGCTCTGCAGGCATGTGCTTTAACCACTAAACCATGCCTCAAGTCCTAGGGTATAGTTTTTCAGAACCCAACATATGTTTGTTTTCGTGCAAAAACCTGCCAAAACGAAGGTCATGCAAATTTTCTCTTAAAAATTATGTTTGGAGCCAGGCATGGAGACGCATGCCTTTAATCCCAGAACTCGGGAGGCAGAGGTAGGTGGATTGCCGTGAGTTCAAGGTCACCCTGAGACTCCATAGTGAATTCTAGGTCAGCCTGGGCTAGAGTGTGACCCTTCCTCGAAAAACAAAAAAAAAGAAAAAAAATGTTTGGGGCTGGAGAGATGGCTCAGCAGTTAAGGCACTTGCCTGCAAGGACTAATAACCTGGGTTCAGTTTCCCAGTACCCACATAAAGCCAGATTCATAAAGTGACACATGCATCTGGAGTTTGTTTGCAGAGACTTAAGGCCCTGCCATGCCCAATATCTCTTTCTGTATTTTTTTTGCAAATAATTTAATTAAAAGTATTTAAAATCAAAGAATTTTTTGAGACTTCCAGATAAGATGGTTCCATAGGAGTCACACCAAACCAGCCAAGGGAGGGATTTAAGCAAAACCACAGTAAAATAAAGTTTTCTTCTGAAAGTGAAGGTATATAGGCTCTTGTCAGCCACAGCAGAGAAGCAGGAAAGACCAAGATCTACCAGAAAGGAGGAAACCAGACAGAATACCATGGAGGTGCTTGAAGTAATCCCTTGTACTCTATCAGACCACATTGGGATTAACTGCAAATCAGCAACAAGAAAAAGTACATAGCATACAGAAATCCATAGAGACTAAACAGTACACTATTGAATGATGAATGGGTCATTGTAGAAATCAAAAATGAAATCAATAAATGCACAGAATCAAGTGATGATGAGAATACCACATACTAAAACCTTTGGGACATAAAGAAGGCAGTCCTAAAAGGGAATTTATGGCTCTAAGTGGTTATATTAAAAAATTAGAGAGTTCACAAGTAACAATTTATTGCTTCACCTTAAGTGCTTTGAAAAAGAAGAACAAGGAAAATTAACAATCACTGGACAAGAAGAAATAATAAATATTAGGGCAGAAATTAATGAAATAGAAACAAAAATTCCAAAGAGCCAATAAAGCAAATAGTTGGTTCTTTGAAAAGATAAACAAGATTGACAAACCCTTAGCAAATATGACCAGAAGAGAGAAGAGACAAAAATTAACAATATTAGAGATGAAAATGACACCTTTATAGCAGATTCTAAAGAAATTCAGAAAATCATAAGGAAATATTTTAAGAATACATATGCCTTTAAGTTTTATAACCTGAAAGAAATGGATGATTTCCTTGATTCTTATATCCTACCAAAATTAAATCAAGAGGAAGTAAACCATTTAAATAGACCTATAACAAGTATGGAGATACAAGCAGTAATAAGAAGTCTCCCAACTAAAATATGTCGAGGCCCAAATGGATTAGCTGGTGAATTTTACCAGATCTTCATGGAAGAACTAACACCACTGCTTCTCAAACTTTTCCCTAAATTAGAAAAGGAATATCACCAAACTCCTTCTAAAAAGCCAGCATCACCCTGATACCAAAACAGACAAAGACAGAACAAAAAAAAAAAAAAAAAAGAAAGTCACAGACCAATCTCCCTCATGAACATAGACACAAAAATCTCAAAAAATATTGGTAAACAGAATAAAAGAATATATCAGAAATGTTATTCACCAAGACCATATAGGCATTATCCCAGAGATTCAGGGTTGGTTCAACATATGCAAATCCAAAAATTTAATGCACTATATAAGTTGACTGAAGAACAAAAATCACATGGTCATCTTAATAGATGCAGCAAAGGCATTCAACAACTTCCAACATCCCTTCATGGTAAAAGTCCTTCAGAAACTGGGAATAGAAGGAATATATTTCAACACAATAAAAGCTATTTATAACAAACCTACAGCCAACATAATACTAAATGGAGAAAAACTTGTAGACAAGGGTGTTCACTGTCCTACTTTTATTTAATATATTACTGGAAGTTCTAGCTATATCAATAAGGCAAGAGAAAGTCATAAAATGGATAGTAATTGGAATGGAAGAGATTAACTTATCATTATTTGCAGATGATATGGTTCTATACATATAGGATCCTAACGATTCTACCAGTAAACTGTTAGAGCTGATAAACACTTTTAGCAACATACCAGTATACAAAATAAACACACACAAATCAGTAGTTATTTACATACTAACAACAAACATATGAAAGATGAAATCAGGGATCCTCTCCCATTCACAATTGCCTCAAAATAAATAAAGTACCTTTTAATAAACCTAACTAAAGATATGAAGGAACTCTACAATGCAAACTTTAAAATGCTCAAGAGAGAAATTGCAGAAAACACTAGGAAATGGAAAGACATCTAATGTTCTTGAGTTGGAAGAATCAATATTGTGAAAATGTCAATCTTTCCAAAGACAATCCCCATTAAAATCCCAATGACATTCATTCTTCACAGAAATGGAATATACAATTCTAAAATTCATTTGGAAGTACACACACACACAAAAATCCTCAAATAGCCAAAGAAATTTTGAGCAACAAAAGTAAGGCTGGTGGTATCACCATACCCAATGTTAAGCTTTATTACAATGCCACAGTAACAAAAACTGCACGGTACTGGCACAAAGACAGACACGTATATCAATGAAGCAAATCAGAGGACCCAGATATTAATCCAGGCAGCTATAGCCATCTGATTTTTGACAAAAATGCCAAAAAATATTCATTGGACAAAAGATACCTGTGGTGGTTTGATTCAGGTGTCCCCCATAAACTTAGTATTCTGAATGCTAGTCTCCCCAGCTGATGGGAATTGGAAATTAAAGCCTCCTGGAGACAGTGTGTTGTTGGCGGCAGGTTTATGGATGTTATAGCCAGTTTCCCCTTGCCAGTGTTTGGCACACTCCCCTGTGACTATTGTCCACCTTATGCTGGCCAGGGGTTGATGTTCACCCTCTGCTCATGCCATAGATTTTCCCTGCCATCGTGGAGCTTCCCTTAGAGCTTGTAAGCCAAAATAAACCTCTCTTTTTTCTGGAACAAGCTGCTCTTGGTTGGGGGATTTCTACCAGCAATGTGAACCTGACTGTAACAATAGCCTCTTCTAAAGTGGTGCTAGGAAAGTTGTATACCTATATGTAGAAGGATGAAAATAGACCCTTGTATTTCTCCATGCACAAGAATCAAGTCCAAGTGCATCAGGGACTCTAATATCATACCCGAAATGCAGAAACTGCTACACAAAAAGTAGGGGAAACCCTTTAACATATTGGAATAGGCAATGACTAATATCTGAATATAATCCCAATTGCTCAGGAAATACAACCACTAATCAGCCACTGTGGTCTCATGAAAATTCAAATCTTCTGTACAGTAAAAGACACTGTAAGTAGAGCAAAGAGGCAAACTACAGAATGGGAGAAAATCTTTGATAGCTATACATCTGACAGGGGATTAATATCCAGAATATACAAAGAACTCAAAAAACAAAATAATAAGAAATCAAATAATATAATTAAAATAATGGTCTATGGAACTAAATAGGCAGTTCTCAAAAGAAGAAATATAAATGGCACATATACATCAAAACGTGTTCTATGTCCTTAGCCATCAGGGAAATGCAAAGTATAACTACTTTCAGATTCCATATCACACCTGTCTGAATGGCTATCATAAAGAAAACAAACGACAATAAATGTTGGCAAGGATGTGGAGCTAAATCTACATGATTGGTAGGAATACAGTCTGGTACAGCCATTGTGGAAATAAGTGTGGAAGTTCTTGAGACAGCTAAAAATAGATTTACCATTTTTGGTCTGCTTCAGTGATAAGGTGTTGGAGGCCTCTGCATCTCTGGATTTCTGATTTGGTAGGAGTTGATTTTTCTCTGTGTTCATCTCCTTCACCCTTGTGCTGGTACCTGGTTCACCAAGAAAATACCACCCTTGCTTGTTTCTTGTTTCAGCCAGGGCCTTTTGAGGTATGATGGGGTGGCTCTCCCCTTAGGGAAATTTTGTGGAAGAGGGGTTGGAAAGAATGTCAGAGTCACATGTTGCAGAGACATTTATCATACCCAAAACTGTGGGCTAACTCCAGAATGCATGACCCATCTGTCTTAACAAGGATGGGCGGCTAGGGGAGGGGGTAGGACATGGATGAGCCTAACAATGGTACCAAATTGACTGTATTCACTGAGTACAAAACTAATTAATAAAATATTAGATTTACCATATGATCCAGGTATCACACTTCTAGGCATATATCCTCATGACTCTTCTCACTACCTTAGATATACATGCACAGCCATATTTATTGCTGCTCTATTCACAACAGCTAGGGAATGGAACCAACCTAGATAGCCCTCAATGGATTATTGGATAATAAAAATGCAGTATCCTTTTACAATAGAGTTCTCTTCAGCAGTAAAGAAAAATGAAATTGTGACATTTGCAGAGAAATGGATGGATCTGGAAAGGATTATAGTAAGTGAGGTTACTTAGCCCCAGAAAGCCAAACATCACATGTTCTCTCTCATATGTGGATCCTAGCTACAAATGCGCAGACTTGTGTGTGAGCTGGAATCAAAAATCGGTAGTAGAGGCCAGTAAGCTTGAAACAGGCTATAAGGAGGGAGAAGAAGAAAGGACTTTAGGGGAAATTATTGTGTATTTATTTTACAGGGGGTGGAATGGCCTAAGTGCAGCCAGGGAGAGGAGATTGAGTAAAAGAAGGGAGGGGAGAAGGTCAATCAAATTTAAGACATTCTGAATAAGACATATAAAACTCTACATTTTGGATAATGCCACATCCAGAAGTAATTGATTGCTGCTATAAAATTTTCAGTGTCAGGGATGGGATACCTTCCAGTGAGTTGTTGTCCAGGTTGGTCCCTGTTCCCTCAAAAACATTACAGGCTATGGCTAAGGCCTTTGGTTTCCCATGAGAAAAAGATGGTAAGACTATTGCTGAAGACTTCACATGACTAGGCTGCAAGGTAACTGAGAAAGCAATCTGGGGCTAAGCTAAAAAGCTCCTCCCTGTAGACTATCTGACTGAAAGATGGAAAAAACTGCATTACATGCAGCCCCATGGGAGATAGAAGTCCTCAATGGCAGGGTAGGTCATAAAGGCATTTCTTTTCTAGTTAAATACATATATTATGCTCACTAAACTGCCCAGTAAGCTCTACACTTAATGTTCATATTCATATATATATCCTCAATTTTGGTTAGAGAAACTTCTCTTTTCAGATGGAAGTGATCATGGGGTGACCCAAAATGCATCATAGTGCTGAGAACATAGTGCTGAGTGACAGAGGTGTGTCTAAAACTGAAACAACTCTATCACACCCCCTCTAAGGCTCAGGGTCCTGCACGGAAGAGTTGGCAGAAAGAATGTAAGAGCCAAAGGAAGGGTTCAACACCTTACAAGGCAACTGTTCAGACAGATGTTGGCCTTAATACCCACAACCTCACGGTGCCTGGCAATACCTCCATGAGAACCTCATAATAGGAGCAAAAGACGATGACATCAAAATAAAAGAGAGACTAACAGAGAGAGGGAGGGGTTATGATGAAGAGTGGAGTTGTGAAGGGGGAAGTTGGGAAGGGGATATAATTATCATGGCTTATTGTCTATAAGTATAGAAGTTTTCAATAATAAAATTATACATTAAAAATAAAATAACAGATTTTTTTTTGTTTTGTATTTGGCCTATGGATATCTAAACATCCCAGTGTGATATCAGGAAACATT
Source organism: Jaculus jaculus (assembly GCF_020740685.1). Classification (NCBI taxonomy): domain Eukaryota; kingdom Metazoa; phylum Chordata; class Mammalia; order Rodentia; family Dipodidae; genus Jaculus; species Jaculus jaculus. Next base: position 53,377,315 of record NC_059111.1, on the reverse strand, counting down.
TTACTTTACACTAAACAGTTTTGCATTGAAGTGAAAAGTCAGTTAGCTTTATTCATGCTAGGTGTGTTTGGGATTACTACTTTATTCTCCTAGTTATTCATCCCCTTCTGAGGTTACAATGCATGATCTACTATAGTTTAGAGTAAGCCTTCAATTTGTTTGATAAGTCCTCAACATTCATTTCTTAATTTCTGTCTGTTTCAATTACGCTCTGCTTATGGAGATACAGCAGAGTCATGGACTATAAATCTCACCACAGTTAGGATTTCAACTCTACTAAACTTACCCTACATAATGTAATCACAACAAAAATTCATGAATTTTTTGATATTAATGAAAATAATACTGACTCCAAATTCTCTAATTCCATAATAAGTATAGTCTGATGCTTATTTTATTATATCTTTTATTGTGCTGAACTTTTCATTCATTTGTGGGGTAATTTTTATTGTAAAGAGAGAATAGTTACTCTGTTTACAAATATTTTTCCTTTTGTAAATAATCATGCATTAGGCATTTTTGTGTGAGTTCACATAATTCTAATAAAAAAATGAACTGGATTTGACATATGTCTATATGGTCATGTTCAGTCATTCACACAACACTGCCACACACTGACTTTAAAGAGCTCTAGTGACACCTGGTTTTCCTCAAACAGAAGGCTGGGCTGTGTTTGTCAAAAACTCTTTCCATATGATAGCTTTTTATCTTTCCTTGGCATTGTGCCCTAGACTGAACAACTCTTGTAGACCTCTTTCTGTATTTCACCATTGCTTTCTCAATATGTATCATCCTAGAGAGGACATGCAATCAAGCCATAGTTTTAAGATAATGATATGGATCCAGGTGTCAGTCATATGCTATATGCAAGTTTTCTTGTATTTTCTCCAATACTATAGCTAAGAATAGCATATAACCCTATCCCTCCTTAGAGTTAAGACTTTTGTAGCATTTACATCTCTTACTTGTAATAGTTCCCTCTAATTTCCCTAGTATGACACCCCCTATTGTCTTTTCCCCAGCAATTAAAATGTATCTTGTGCTAGGGGAATAGGGAAGCACTTGGGTAGATTTCAGCATTGGCATCTTTATATCACCAGTTCTGAGCTAGCACTTTAGTTAAAGCTTCTTTTGTATTTTCCTGGGTTCCCTTGAATATGTGAGGACATTTAAAGGCAAAGCATGCATAACCCTTCTATGGCTGTCGGGTATTCTCCCACTAATTTAAGATACTTAGTTGTACAATTTTACACAATTAATTTGGTCTAAGGGTGGGCAACTAGTCAAGCAAATTCTCACTCATTGTTTCTGCAAATGTGTCTCCTTCCCCAGATCTTTGGCTATGTGATTGTTCTCGTTTTGATGGATTAAAAAATGTAATAAATTTTAGAATGTGGATCTCTTTTTGTTTATAATCACTATATAGTGTATCTTTTCTTTTACTCAAAATAGAAACTTCCTATCTCTTCTTTTGTTCAAAAATAGGATAGGACATCAATACCCATTCTTCTAAAGAAGGACTTAGTTAGCAAATGACCTCTAGGAGACCATCTGACGCTAATTTTGTGGTCCATAGGATATTTCCCACAATATTTTTGAGATTGTTTGGGAAAAGCTTTACTCAGCTCCACTAACTTTTTTTTTTTTTTTTTTTAAATTAAGAGCCTACATTGTATGGATGTATCACGTGTTGATACTATTTTTTCCCACCTCTCTGGTCCCATTATGCTGAGGGACCTCCTCAGGGCTCCACTATTTTAGAAGGGGGAAACAAACAATAACAAATGCAAAAGACTCCAAGTTCTTTCTTTCTTCATAATAATTAATGTTCTTCCTCCATATGAGGCAATAATGAGTGGTAAGGATGACTGCATTGCTGTTTGATGCACATACATCCACACAGAGACACATCAATGCACATTCATTTGGATCAGGAATTCAGTACAAGTGCCAACAGAGAACACATGCTGAGTCCATCTGCCATCTCTAAATTATAATAAAATGCATGAAATCACATTTACAGAATAAAAAATATTCTGACACTTAACCATTTGCAAATATAAATAACCGAGTTCTGGGACATTAACTCATATTGTTCTTTATTGGATTAGCTAGGAATTCTAAAAGGAATTATACTTTGTTGATATCTTAGTTACTTCTATCTGTTGCAGAAAAGATCAAATAAATTGCATTAATCCTGCATGTATATAAAACTTTCTTTAATCTATTGAAACAAAGTATAGTTAGCAAGAAAATTTTCCAAGTATAGCATTTGGTTACTCTTCAAGTATATAATCTATATCATGGTGAATGTTGTGCCAAGACCCCTGACCAGGAGCCAAGATCCCCAGTCACCCAGGAGTCACCTAGAGGACTGCCACAGAAGCCAAGACACTAGAATGTAAAAGCAACAGGTTTCTTTTAATGTCAAGCTTAAGCAGGGACTCAATCCACACAGACCGACACAGCAGGAGTGGGAGAGAGCCCCGACCTTCTAAAAGTAGGGGTTTATAAAGGAAAAGAGTGGGAAGGGGAAAAAAGGGTTCCATCACATAGCATCTTTTAAAATGATTGGTTCCAAGAAGGCGCGTGTGGGAACATTTCTAGTTGCTCATCTCTGGTCAGCAGACTGCTTGCAGATCCTATCTTTTGCAAGGGGCCGGAGGCCCCCAGAGCTAAGTATTTCTGGAATGTCCTGTTGAGCAAGTGAGCATGAGTTACAGAAGCAAAGGTCGGCACTTTAATCAGTTAGTTCCTTATCTGAGCCGAGCCCGGGATCCTCCTTTGTTCACAATGGTTTGTCCTACAATGGCAGTGTCATTGTTTAATTAGTTACGTGTTATTTCTTTCTGGTCTCTCATTTTCCCCTCTCTATGTGTCTTGGGGAGCCTATCTAGGGCCCCTATTTGAGTGTTTAAATATTTCCTGTATCTATGTTGGTTGTCACTGGTTGGTAGGAGTAATTTCTTTGTACCATCAATTGGATGGTGCCTAGCCATTGTTTCATAAACTGTACGAGCTTATTTAAAATACAGGGGCCAAAAGTAAGCAATAGTAGTAGGATGATTAGGGGTCCTAGGAGGGTGGATATCAATGTAGTGAACCGGGGGAGCAATTGAACCATGATTCAAACCATCCTTCTTGAAGTATGCGTTCACATTGCCGCTTCTCTAATCCCTCCCTTATTTTAGTCATTGTTTTTTTAATTACTCCAGAATGATCAACATAGAAGCAGCATTCTTCTCCTAAAGCTTGACATAGTCCCCCTTGTAGAAGGAGTAAATCTAAACCCCTTCTATTTTGAAGAACTACCTCCACTAGGGAAGTAAGTGATTCTTGTAAATGGGAGATTGACTTTTCTAATTCTTGGATGTCTGAGTGTATTGCTATTCTGAGGTCAGTGTACTGTTGGTTCTGAGTCACTATGGAAGCTATTCCCGTTCCTGCTCCTGCAAGTCCCAAACCTAGTAGTAAACTAACAGTTAGGGCAGTAATCAGCTCTCCCTTTGTTCTGATTAAGTCTACACCCAGATAGCGGTTCATCTCTTCAGCTGAGTAGTAGGTTATTTTAGGGATTAATCGTACCTGAACACAGGAATCCTCAGCAGTGGTTAGCACAGCTGCATTAATGCAGGGTGTGAGCCCTGTATTGCAAACCCACCAAGAGTCTTCAGAGGGAATAAGATAGGAGGAAGAGGCATTGAGAAAATGGTCTGATTACATAAGGGAGAGGGAATTGAGTTAGATTGGGCACCAGTGACACATAGTCCTTGTCCGGATACCTGTTGGAGGGTAAGTTTTATATTTCTTGGCTGTTGCCATCTGCATTTGTTTATATCTGATGATACATTATATGAATCAGAGACTGCGACCCCTTCATAAAATGGGGGCCTCACATTATAGCATAACCAACAGGATTCGGTGAGATCAGGTCTAGAGGAGTTAAGGAAACAATAGGTAGAGTCTAAGAGTGAGAGAAGAGGGTTATGTTCTTCTTGCATCAAATCCCTGCTAGGGTTTCTTTCTATGTCTTCTGAAGGCCTCGCTGGAGGTTTTTGTGTTGTCATTTTATAGGCTGTGATGGGGTGGGGGGGATGGGGCTTTGAAGAAGGTAGGGTCCTGGTGTTATTATGTGGGGCAAGGGGTTTGACTGGTGTGGCTTGAGTTAAAGCCTTACTGGGCCCTATAGCCTGGGGTGGCTGTAGGGGTGTAATTTTTAAGAGAATGGTGAACAGCACTCCATTGTTATATCCTGACTGGTAGAGTCGCAATCCCCAAGTAATCCCTGTATCCCATTTTGTCTCCTTTTTTCCTGCTTCAGTAAAGGAAACAACAATGGGATTACATGTAGGTTGCCTCGGGGTACATTGAGTGGCCTTGCTTCTTTGGATCTTAATGAGGCTCAAGGGGGATGGCTTTACCCAAGAACAAGTCCCAGTCTGTTCACATCCCCTCGCTTTACAATAAAAATCTGCTTCTCCCCCACATTTTGAGATTTTCCTCCTATCCGTTGGGACTGAACATACATAAAAGCAGGTGCCCTGTAAGGTTTGCATGGCAGTTCCACATCCTGGGATTCCTACCCTGCCTTGGTGATGGGTGTCCTGTTTAAAAAGGGCACATAAGTCTAAAGTCAGATCGGGCCACCAAGTTCTGGGGGGATGTGTTTCCCATGTTTGCATTACCACCTGTTTGGAACTAGGGGTGATGACCTGCCAGAAAATGTTATGTGGGAGATGAGGGTTTCTAGCAGCCCAGCAAACCTGGTTATTAATTAAGCAAACAGTAAGTAACAGTATCAGTACTTGTTTCAATTTGGGTCTTTCCGGTGGAGGCGGAGCTTCAGCGGGTCCTCTGGGTCGGGATGGCTCATCCATGTGTCTCCAGCTTGCCAGGGAAGCGGCTTTACGTGGGTCCAATGGATCCATGATGTGATGCCATATACCTTTATGGCTGTGGGAGTGGTCATCAGCATGATGTAGGGGCCTTTCCATCTGGGTTCTAAGGACTTCCGTTGGTATCTTCTGATGAGTACTTTGTCTCTTGGTTGGAACCTGTGGGGTTTTGGGGGAGCTACAGTCTCATATACAGCCCTTAAATGTGGCCAGATCTCTTTGTGAGTGAGCTGTAAACGCTTTAAAGAGCGAATTAGGTCCTGGTCATCCATTTGTGCTAGAAGGTCAATTTGGAGGCTTGGGATAATAGGAGGCGGCACTCCAAACATTATCTCAAAAGGGGTCAGACACATATGATATGGGGAGTTCCGAACTCGGAACAAAGCAAAGGGAAGGAGAGACACCCAGTCAGCGCAGGTCTCTAAAGCTAATTTAGTCAAGGTCTCTTTTAGAGTTCTATTCATTCTTTCTACCTGTCCTGAACTCTGAGGGCAATAAGCACAGTGCAACTTCCAATTGGCCCCCAGTGCAGTGGCTATTCCCTGACTTACCTGAGATATGAAAGCTTGTCCGTTGTCTGAACCTAGAGAGATTGGGAAGCCATACCTGGGTAATATCTCTTCTAGTATCTTCTTAGCAACCACCTGGGCAGTCTCTGTTTTTGTAGGGAAGGCTTCTACCCAGCCTGAAAATGTATCTATAAACACTAGGAGATACTTATATGCTGTTTTTCCAGTCCTAATTTCAGTAAAGTCTAATTCCCAATAGCCTCCCAGTCTGGTTCCTCTCAGTCTGGTTCCTGGATTGGAGGGAAGAGCTGTAGCATTAGTCATACAGCAAGGCTAGCAATTAGATACCATTTGCTCAATGGTCTGACTGGCATTTTTTATTTTGAGGTGGGAGTTACGCAGTAACTCCTGCATCCGCTTGATTCCTAGATGGGAAGAATAGTGGATCTTTTTTAGAATTCTCTGTCCCAATCTTTGAGGTAGAATCAGGTGGCCATCCTCTGTTTTCCACCAGTCATCAGACTGTTGGGCTCCTTTTAATTGTTTAATCCATGTTAAGTCTTCTGAGGTGTATTTTGGAATGTCTGGAAGTTTTCTGCCTTCGGGATCTACCAGGACAGGGGCTATCCTAGTTGCCAGGACTACACGTTTGGCTGTCTGGTCAGCTAAGTTGTTTCCTTGGGGAATTAGTCCGTCCCCTTTTTGGTGTCCTGGACAGTGAATGATAGCCACCTGTGTAGGGCCCCAGAGGGCTTGGAGCAGATCTAGGATCTCTTGCTTGTTTTTAATGGTTTTTCCTTCAGCTGTCAAGAGCCCCCTCTCTCTGTATATTGCTCCATGGATGTGTGCCATAGCAAATGCGTGACGCTGTCTGTATATATATTTAGTTTTTTATTAGCCGCTAGTTGTAAGGCTTTGGTGAGGGGTCTAAGTTCTGCCTTTTGGGCTGATGTGCCTGCTGGAAGAGACTCTGCCCAAATGACATCTGTCCCCGACGTGACTGCGGCCCCGCGTACCTGTGTCCATCCTGGATGAAGCTGCTGCCATCTGTATACCTGGTTACTTCAGAGTCTTTGAGGGGGGGTGTCCTTGAGATCTGGCCTTACACTGTACACGTGAGCCAGTATCTCCACACAGTCATGGAGAGGCATCCCCAAGTCCGGATCAGGCAACAGAGGGGCAGGGTTCAGAGTAATGGGCATCTGGAAAGTTATTCTGGCTGGATTCAGGAGTAGAGTCTGATAGTGTACCATGCGGGCGTTGCTGAGCCAGCGGTCGGGCGGTTGCTTTAGCACTCCCTCAATGGCGTGAGGGGTGGCAACCATAAGGTTTTGTCCCAAAGTCAGCTTGTCTGCATCCTTGACTAGAAGGGCTGTGGCAGCTATAATCCTCAGACATGGGTGCCACCCTGCTGCTACAGTGTCCAGTTTCTTTGACAAGTAGGCAACAGGGCGCCACCAGGGTCCTAAGCTTTGGGCGAGGACTCCCTTTGCTATCCCATTATGTTCATCTATGAAGAGCATAAATGGCTTAGTCACATCAGGGAGGCTTAGGGCTGGGGCTTCTAGAAGGCATACCTTTAAGTCACCAAAAGCTTGTTGGTGATGATCTGTCCATCGGAAAGGCTGGTTTTCCTTGGTGGCTTCATATAGAGGTGTTGCCAGTTCCGTGAATCCAGGGATCCACAGACGGCAGAAGCCTGCTCTGCCAAGGAATTCTCTAACTTGCCTGGGTGAGGTTGGTGTTGGGATCCAGAGAACAGTCTCTTTCCGGGCATTTGACAGCCAGCGTTGCCCATCCCCTGCTGCTTGCAGATCTGGGCCTTTTTAGCAGAGGCCCGGTATCCCAGATTGCCCAACATCTGTAGGAGGTCTCTGGTTCCTGCCAGGCATATCTCTTGGCTGACTGCTCCTATTAAAAGATCATCCACATATTGTAACAGAGTAAGTCCTGGGTTACGTACCCTGAAGTTTGAGAGATCTTCATGTAAAGCCTCATCGAAGATTGTAGGAGAGTTTTTGAATCCTTGAGGCAGCCGTGTCCAGGTGAGTTGGCCGTTGATTCCAATGTCTGGATCATGTCATTCAAAAGCGAAGTATGGTTGGCTCTGTGGGGCTAAGGGTAGGCTAAAGAACACATCTTTTAAGTCCAGGACAGTATACCAAATGAGCTGAGGTGTTAGGCTTCTGAACAAAGTATAAGGATTAGGAACTATTGAGTGGATATCCATTGTTCTTTTATTTATTTCCCTTAGATCCTGGACTGGGCGGTAGTTGTTTGAGTTAGGCTTTTTTTACTGGTAGGAGGGAAGTGTTCCAAGCTGACTGGACTGGCTTTAGGACCCCTAACTGGAGGAGCCGTCTGATGTGGGGGGGTGATCACCTGTTTGGCCTCCATTGGCATTGAGTATTGTCGTACCCTAACTGGTGTGGCTCCGGGTTTTATTTCCACCAGTATGGGGGGCCTGTGTTGTGCATATCCCATCCCACCAGTTTCTGCCCAAGCTTGCGGATATTCCATCAACCAGGAAGAATCTAAAAGTTCCCCCTCCTTTGCATGTTTTTGGAAAAGCCTGTATTCTTCTGTTAGATTGGTAGTTACAAGAATTTGGGCTATTGTAGCCTTTAATTTGGGTGAAGATCCACCCATGGCAGAAACTTGTGCCCCTGTTCTGAAAAGGATATCTGGGTTTTCATTTTAGATAACAAGTCATGTCCCAACAATGGATATGGACATTCAGGTATGACCAGGAAGGAGTGGGCCACCTGGTTGGTGCCTAAATTAAAAGTCCTCCTAGTTGTCCATTGGTAAGGTTTGGTGCCTGTGGCTCCCTGGACCCAGGTATTTTTCTTTGTCATGGGTCCCTCTGCTTGTAATAGTACCGAATTCTCTGCCCCAGTGTCCACCATAAAAGTTATTTTCTTCCCCTCCACATCAAGGGTTAGCCTGGGCTCAGGGAGGGGAACTGAGCCCTGTCCCCCTCAGTCACTGTCTTCTTTACTGGCTGCCAGGATATTAGTCCGTTCTTTATTTCTGGGACAATCTCAGACCCAATGTCCTTCCTCCTTACAGTATGCACATTGATTCTTTCTTACCTTAGATTTTGTTCCTTTATTGTCTCCCTTCCAATGGGGTCTCCTCATGCAAGTGGTGTCCTGGGTGGTGAGATTTCCAGTGGCGGCCAGAATTTCCTTAAGATCTTGACGATGCTTGGTCTGTTGTAGTTCTAAGATCTTAGTTATATTTCTTTCCTGTCTCCTTTCTCGTTTAATTTCTTTTTCCTCTATGCTTTCTCTTTTATCAAAGACCTTTTCCAACACTGCTAGGACTCAGGTCCCTAATATTTTTCTCTCCTAACCTTTCTAATGACTGTAACTTTTTCTTAATATCAGGGGCAGCCTGATTAATTAAAGCAAACATGACAGTGGTAGCTGCTTCCCCTTACTCAGGCTCATATGGAGTGTATCTACGGAAGGCTTCTTGGAGTCTTTCTAGGTAAGCGGCTGGACTCTCCTCTGGTCCCTGTCTGACATCATATACCTTGGACATATTGGCAGGCTTTCTTGCTGCTGCCCTGAGACCCGCTAACAGAGTCCGGCGATAGATCAGGAGTCTCTCCCTACCTTGTGCCATATTGTAGTCCCAGGTGGGGCAGGTAGTCAGGAAACTGTCATTTATTATGGCAGGGTCGGTGGTGGGATCTCCTGTAGGCCCTGGAACGAGTTTGTGGGCACTTTCAATGATCCTGCCTCACTCCTCAGTGGTGAACAAAACCTGCAGGAGCTGCTGACAATCATCCCAGGTGGGCTGGTGGGTGAAGAGCACAGTTTCTAACAGATTAGTCAGTCCGCTAGGATTCTCAGAGAAGGGAGCATTCTGAGAATGCCAATTGTACAGGTCACTGGTGGCAAAAGGCCAATAGTGAAAGGGCTGATTCCCATCCGCATCAATGGGTCTAGCAGGGCAGAGCAGTAGAGCCACTGTCTGGTCAGGGACTTGTGGGGTATCTGCCCTCTGGCTCCATGTAGCCTGAGCTGGTCCCTGTGGATTTGGAGGCAGGCTGGCTGGGGCTGGGGCCTCTAATGGAGGTTGGGGAGGATTAGGGTTGGGAGGAGGTACATAGGGGGGAGGGAAGATGTCAATTTCCTCGTTTCCTCCTGTGAGGATGGGGGCCGTTACCTCTGCAGTGGGTTTGGTACCTCTTTTAGGGGAGGCGGCCAACACCTGTGAAGAAAGGGGTAGGGGAGGAAGGAAGGGCTTTATCCAAGGAAGAGGTTCTTCTATCAAATTTCTCCAGGTCGCAATATAAGGAATTTGGTCAGGGTGTCCACTCCTAGGACGAAAAACAATTTTTTCAACTTCTAATATGGTATTCAGGTAAAAAGTTCCCTCTGGTGGCCATCCTACATTAAAGGTGGGCCACTCAGAGGTACAGAGCATGATCCATTTGCCTTTCTTAACAGCTATTCCGTTCTCTCGGGCGACACTTTTGACATCCTTCCAGTGTGCCAGACAGAGTCCTAGAGGAGAAGAAGGTGTCTGTCCCATGTTATAAACGTCCAGGGAAAAGCGTCCATAGGATCAGGGTGAATGTAACACACAGACATACAAGTACAACACAAACACAGAGGGCCCAATAGAGAGTTATGTGCACTTCAGAGCTAAATTCAAATCCATGATGGCCAAATGAGTCTGTGTCCTTAAGAGACAGCTCAACAATACCAAACACGATACAAATGGGAGCTGGCCTCCCCAAATCCGTGATGGCCAAATGAGTCTGTGTCCTTAAGGGATGGCTCAACAATACCAAACATGGTATGAATGGGAGCTGGTCTCCCCAGTAGGTTGGCTCTGTCCTCCAGGACAGGGTCCCTACTCAAATGAGGGAGCAAGACGTCTCAAGCCTCCTCCAGGTCTGCCCTTATGGTGCATCCACCAGGGACATAAGACCTGTTCAAAATTACAGGATTACAAATGCCCTGAATGTGGCTTGCCAGCAAACTGAAAGTAAAAGGGAAGAAAAAGAAAAGGAAAAGGAGCACTCAGTTACTCACCCGGACGGTCAGAGAAGAAACCTTCTGGGTCTTGGGTTCGTTGGGGGTCTCTAGGAATCCCGGACAAGCCCCCAAGATGTTGTGCCAAAACCCCTGACCAGGAGCCAAGACCCCCGGTCACCCAGGAGTCACCTAGAGGACCGCCACAGAAGCCGAGACACTAGAATGTAAAAGCAACAGGTTTCTTTTAATGTCAAGCTTAAGCAGGGACTCAATCCACACAGACCGATGCAGCGGGAGTGGGAGAGAGCCCCGACCTTCTAAAAGTAGTGGTTTATAAAGGAAAAGAGTGGGATGGGGAAAAAAGGGGTTACATCACATAGCATCTTTTAAAATGATTGGTTCCAAGAAGGCGCGTGCGGGAACATTTCTAGTTGCTCATCTCTGGTCAGCAGACTGCTTGCAGATCCTATCTTTTGCAAGGGGCCGGAGGCCCCCAGTTCTAAGTATTTCTGGAATGTCCTGTTGAGCAAGTGAGCATGAGTTACAGAAGCAAAGGTCATATTCATTGCACAGTTAGTTCCTTATCTGAGCCGAGCCCGGGATCCTCCTTTGTTCACAATGGTTTGTCCTACAATGGCAGTGTCATTGTTTAATTAGTTACATGTTATTTCTTTCTGGTCTCTCAGTGAATAACCTATTTTATCTACTTGTGCAAATACTATTGGGGCATGCATTCATTATCCAAATGATAAGATAATTTAACTTAAAGGGAGAAATTGCAAATTCAGGATAAATTTTTGGAGATGAAACAAATGAATATATTTTCTGATATCATATATTAGTATGTTCATCTTGGGCAGTTTATCTTTGAAAGAATAAGCATGAAACAAATTGAAAAAATTTGAAAATAGGGTCTGAGTGGCATACAAATTCAATTATTCCCTTTTGGTTCTAAAACTTAAACTTCTTCTGGAGCTAATTTTTGTGTGTGACTTGACCATTTCTATAAAAGTTAACTAGTAGCAGAGTAAGTGAAAAGACTATTGAAATGCTTTGATGAAAACTAGAAACTGATGCTTGTAGTCATTTGTTTTAGTTGGCTAAGTGGATTTCTAATTTTATTCTTTATAATGTTTTTTAAAGGAATGATGGAAAGCACCAACTTTAAAATCACAGCAGCAGCCAGTTATTAAATGTCAGCTATCAATATCAAGCCACAAGTTAATAACAAACATGATTTTTTAAATTATATAAGAATTCTTAATGTCTCACTTGTGAAGCAACCTTCACTAAAATCTGGGGGCAAAAAATCCTGTTTCTCTCTTCGTTGTGCTTTATCTTCTTTTAATTAACTTTTCTCACATGTGGGCTACTTGCAAACTTTCTAGTGTAAAATTCCAGAGCAATGATTCAATAACAGCATAAACCTCTGGATAAGCTATCAAAGAAATCACATTATGGCTGCAGACTAAGTTTGGAAGAAACTCTTGCCCCATTCTCATCAGTGCCACCTAAAGCATGGATGGATGGACCCTAACAATAAGTTAATATCTTGGGAATACTAGAAAAATAATAATAAAAACAATCCACGTAGTTTTATGTTATTTGAGTACAGTTACTAAATAGTTTGAGTTAGATGAATCTCAAGTAATGATTACTATCACCAGTGTCAATAATTTCTAGCATACACACACACACACACACACACACACACACACACACACACACCTTACTTGGAAAGATTTATTTTCATTTTCCAACCAATTTAATGAATTTAAATTTCAATCTTACATTATTAACAAAATCTTAAGACAGAAAACTGAAAGAAAATTAATTCAAGGTAAAACTTCCTAATCAAAGGCAAGCATTTTATCATAGCAAGCTTTAAACTTAAATAATGATATCATATTCATTGCACAGTCCCCCAAATCCCTCTTTACATAGTACTGATTACAGCCACACTTGCAGATTCTGTTTTCAAAAGAAAAATACCACACTGGGCACTTTGGGAAAGGATTTTTAAGTGGGTGCATCTAACCTATAAAATGGAAATCAGGACACAAAATTAAAGGGTGTAAACAATGTTTTTGATCTTATTCCTTACACCAAAATAGCCAGATAGTTGCACTATAGCTGGAAAAATCTATTCTTGCATGTTTACTTACCTTTCATATTAATATAAAAATATTAGTGTGAAAATAAAGCAATTACAGATACAAGTAATTTTCCAAGCTTCTCAAGTTTCACCCAGATTTTCCTGTCTCCATTCTAGAATTCCATAGAAAAGTTGGCTTGGGGGCTAAGGGGGATTACTCAGCACATCCACTTAGAAGTTAAAATTTAAATTACATATAATATATAATAATATAATAAGTAATATCATTTTTACTAATGTTATACATACAAGAAAATCAATTTTATGTTTTCACTGACTAACCATAATTTTGCTGTATTCTTTTGCATTACTTAGAGAAAAATACAAAAATAGCAAAAACTTTCATCTCCTTTGGCCTCCATTATTCTTTCTACATGAATCATTTTATACATAGCATTGTGTTGCACATTTGCACCTATGAAGCAAATGATAACTGGATTTATCTTTTCCATTTTCTAGTCATTTAAAGTATTTTAATTCTCCTATTTAGACACTATGTTGGGGATATTAAAGAGATTCAAAGAGAAAATAATTCTCAAATTTTCAATTTAAAAATCATCATGGTAGCAATGTGGAAGGCAGCTTTCAGCAAAATGAAATTTAATAGCCATTTACATATGACAGTGACAGAAGAATGAGTGGTCAGAAAGTAGAGTTGTGAGTCATGAAACATTAGTGAGCATTAGATTTTTGAGTTCCTGATGCTAGGAAGAGACACTAGGTATGCATTTCTGTCAAGTTCCCAGGAGACACTGCTGTGCCTTATCCACAATCACACTTTGGAAAGAGCTTCCTAAAACCTCCCAGCGCAGAATGGAGCCTTTGGATTTGTAGACCTGGTTCAAGCCACAAGTGCACTCTCTAGAAATGGAAGTTTTCAGGCCTTATTCAACCATAGTAGGATCTGCCTTCTCACATTATCTTAATCATTTTAAAGATTAAAGGTTGAGATGTGCTACAGTTGCACTGACATAAAATAAAGAATAAGTAGGGCTGGAGAGATGGCTTAGCGGTTAAGCGCTTGCCTGTAAAGCCTAAGGATCCCAGTTCGAGGTTCGATTCCCCAGGACCCAGGTTAGCCAGATGCACAAAGGGGCGCACACATCTGGAGTTCATTTGCAGTGATTGGAGGCCCTGGCACACCCATTTTCTCTCCTTTCCCTTTCTCTATCTGCCTCTTTCTCTCTCTGTCATTCTCAAATAAATAAATAAAAATAAACAAAAAATAAAAAAATAAAGAATAAGTAGAATGAAAATTGTGTATAAGAATAAAATGTGCATGTCTAATCAGACTACCTGGAATTAGGAGCAGGGCTGTATGACTTATTCTGTGATGGATTGAGTATTGAAACAATTCTCACCAACTCCAAAGTACGTTCTACAGTGTATGAGCATAACTCCATATACATACATGTACATATGTATTATACAAAATATTATTTACCCAAGATTTATTAAAACAAATTCATTCATAGGTATGGTCCAAAGCATGGACACAAGTCAAATCATGAGGCTACTGTTCTGAAAACTGAGATTGAATATTATAGTTGTCTTCCAAGTCTTTGCTCTATAAATAGAAAATATATACAATTCTTGGCTCTGAATATGTATCTATGTCCAAATATGCCATTTCCATTTCTCTGGCAGGGAATCAAGTCCTGGGCTGGTGACATAAACTATTGCCAATCCTTCATCGTTTGTATTTATAGAAATGGAAAGTAACTATTTTTTATGAGAACAGTTCATCACATTAAAGAACATGAGACAGTACTCAGTGGAGTACTCTCATCTATAAGCACTTCCCAATGTTCCCTTGGGAGGAGAGGAAATCCTTGCCAACTCATCTGTGTCTGAAAACAGAGTTCTGGAAATAGTGTCAGCAACCATGAACTGTCTACAAAAAGTTTTAAAACATCAGTAACCAGGCACATGATCCAGCTCTGGAGGAATACAGCAGGGACTGAGCAACATTCACTGCAGAGCTGAGCCCCTTGCTAGGTGACCAGAGACGTCTGGATACCTGATTGATCTATCCAATGTTAGAATAGTCATGAAAATTTTAATTAAGGGATGAAACATAATCATTTAACTGTGTACCTTAAAGTCCATAATTTATTAATATCTTTTTATATTTTCTTTCTTATCCTACACATAGGCTACCTTGATAGATAAATATTTCACAAAACATTCCTGGCTAACATAGAAAAATTCAAGAAAATTTTCACTACTAAGGGGATAGAAGGATTTTTCAGCCATGAGATGAACTCCTTTTCACTATAGTGCCAATTCATAGCAAGTTTAAGAAGTAAACACTAAAAGTAAATTAATGTGCCATTGTGGTAGTAATTATCTAAACAAATACAGAAATAAGTAGGACAGGCAGTGCAATTACATAGTTTGTATATTTACCAACAAAAAAGAAAATATTGTGAATTATATCATCTCTCAAAAAGATGTATGCTTTGTACAACAGTAAATATGTTCTCATTAACTTTTCAAGAAAGCACCGGAAAATGAAAAAAAATAATACTTATCCTCAAATGATGGAATAGCATAAAATTGACCCAATATAAGTTCTATTTGCAGAAATATTTATGCAAATTCTAACAAAATTATAATAGAATTGTGGTAGCATGTAAATTTGTAAGAGTTTTTACTGTGTCCGAAACTCATTAAGCAAATATTTTTAAGTATTTCGATATTTTTGTTTATTCTTGTTTGTAGAGGGGTAGGCCTCACTTTAGTCCAGGCTGACCTGGAATTCACTATGTAGTCTCAGGATGGCTTTGAACTCAAAGTTATCCTCCTACCTCTGCCTCCCAACTGCTGGGAGTAAGAGTATGTTCCACCATGTCCCACTTAGTATTTGAATCTTTTAATAGAAAAAATGAGAAAAAGAAGGAAGGTAGAGAAGACAAATATAGAGATAGTCACAGAGGGCTACATATAGAAGTTAAAAATTATGCTGAAGCTTATGTTCCCTGATGAAGAAAGAAGCATATGTGAAAGCCAGATGTCAGAGGTACCTAGAAGCCAGTTAGAGACCAACTCACAGGCAGCTTCCATGTTTTCTTAAGCATGGATTCCCTTGACTAACATTAATATATGGTTTAATTTTTGCCTAATTTCCTAAGCATTCAGGGGTTCCAGTCTCAGCAAAGTGAGGGGGCACTGAGAAAATGAGAGGGAAGTATATGTCAAGGTAAATATTTATAGACAGGACAGGCTTGTGTTGACCCATGTAAGGAGTAAAGTGAGGCTACTAAGCAGTGTTCATTAACTCGTGTCATGGAAATGGATTGCAGTGTTCTCCCACTGTTCCATTTCTGGAAATGATTTACCTTGATATTTTCCCTCAAGTGTGCTTCCCCTGGAGAGGCAGAGGAAAGTGCAGACAGGATGTCTACGAAACATAGATAAGCCCAGCAGAACGGTATTGTATTAGGTTTCCAGTTGTTCTTGAAATACACATTTTTCCTCCAAATAAAAGTATATAACTTTTTTGAAGAACTGAGTCAGGGTGTGCAAGCCTATTTTATTTACTTTTTTTTTTTTTGAGAGAGAAATGGAGAAAAATTGAAAGAGGCAGAGACAGAATGAGGGGAGAGAGAGAGGGAGAGGGAGAGGGAGAGGGAGAGGGAGAGGGAGAGGGAGAGAGAGAGAGAGAGAGAGAGAGAGAGAGAGAGAGAGAGGGAGAGAATGGGCATGCCACGGCCTTTCAGCCACTGTGAATGAACTCCAGATGTGTGTGTCCCCTTGTGTGCTTGCAAATTTGCATGTTTGCATCACTGTACATCTCGGTATATGGGACCTGGAGATTCAAACATGCATTCTTAAGCTTTACAGGCAGACACCTTAACTGCTAGGCCATCTTTCAAGCTCTATAATCCTTTGTTTCTAACCAATGGAAGTATAACTGACAGAAAGGAGTAGACAATCACATTTATGGAAGGTATAAGGGATTTTCTCATGTATATAATTTGTTTAGAACACACATGTTTGCATGTAAACCTTGTGAGTGATTACAAAATTAGGGGACCAGTGACCTTGGAATATCTGGAGTTCAACAAACTACAGGATATGCAAGATAAAATGTAAGTTTAATATAGGCTTAACTTTATGTAAATCAGCATATGAGAGTATAAGAATAGCTTCCCCTTCTCTACACGTGAGATAAAATTCACTAGGAAGTTTATTTTGAGGAGCTTGGCTTCAGAATACTTATGTAGAAAAACATAACAACATATTCCAAATCATTCAAGTTACAAAGATTTTTACTATTTATTTAAATTTAAATTTCTGATTATCATATAATTTTCCTTACTATACTAAGAATGGGGGACAATAGTAATTATGGTCAAAACATCTTTGAAGTTTGCTTTGGAACCACAAAATGCATGTGTATTTTTAAAATTTCTTTTCATTTTACAACATCTTTCAATTTTCCCTGACATGCCAGTGTAAGGGAAAAGCAATTTTATTCTTCCCATCCTCTCCAGTGATTTTCAACAACCAGCAAGTGTAAAAGGATTTCATATGCTTGTAACATTTCAGAACTACATAGCATTTTGCTTCTGAATGAATAAGAAGAGAATCTATATTCATTTGTTAATGATTGCTAGGAATTCCTTGTATAACAATATATACTCTATCCCACTTGACAGATGAAAAGCTTGACAGTACATTTTTGTTATTATTTAAGCAAATCTTCTCCTTGTGCACTTGACATTAATGAAATGCAGTTTTATTTAAAAAATATTCATTTATTTGAGAGAGAGAGAGAGAATGAATGGGCACACAAGGGTCTCCAGTCACTACAAAGGAACTCCAGATGCTTGCCTTCTCCCCCTCCCTGGTGCATCTGGCTTATGTGGGTCCTTTTGCTTTGAAGGCAAATACCTTAACCACTAAGCTATCTCTCCAGCCCAGAAATACAGTTATTATTTTATTTTAATCTTTTAATTTCCTCTAAGGCAAATTTATGCAAATATTTAGATTGTAAGGATTCTCACCCTCAGTAATCACATGAGGTTTTGATGCCATATATGAAAGAACTGGAAACAAGGAAAAGACGTTAGCAAAACGGTGTGGTTCATTGCCAATACCGGGACACATTGATCTATACAACAAAATCATTGCATCATGCCTCACAACAAACTGGGTCACAGAGAATTCAAATTGCCTGGTAATGTGGAAAAAAACAGCTCAATCCCATATTTCCTTTAAGTATAGTTGTGTGGAAAATAGGTTCACAAAACCATCACAGGATGTGATGGGATCTCTGGGAGTGATTTGAAAGCAGGAGAGGGAGCTTTGGCAATGGGAAAGCAGTAGTGTTTCTTCTTGGACAATGCAAAGGGCAAACACTGAAGAATAGAAGAAATAGTAAAACTATCAGAGACGTTAAAGAAAGATGCATATGTTTTGCATTAAGCATTTCTACTGTCAGTTATAGAATGTGTTTAGTATTTGTTTAAAAACTGAAAAAGATTATGTAAACTAGTCTAGGATGCTTAATAAAGAACTAAATATGATATAAGAAATTATACACTGTGAATATTTGACAAAATATTAAAACCTTGGGCTGGAGAGATGGCTTAGCGGTTAAGTGCTTGCCTGTGAAGCCTAAGGACCCCAGTTCGAGGCTCGATTCCCCAAGAGCCAGATGCACAAGGGGGAGCACATGTCTGAAGTTTGTTTGCATTGGCTGGAGGCCCTGGTGTGCTCATTCTCTCTCCCTCCCTCCCTCCCTCCCTCCCTCCCTCCCTCCCTCTCTCTCTCTCTCTCTCTCTCTCTCTCTCTCTCTCTCTCTCTCTCTCTCTCTCTCCCCTGCATCTTTCTCTCTCTGTTGCTCTCAAATAAATAAATAAACAAAAATTAAAAAAATATTAAAACCTTAAAAGTGAGTTATTTTTTGGCATAGTGAGTGACAGACCAATGTGAGAAAAGATGTGCATATAATGCTTTCCACTGGGTGACTTGATCCAAAGAAAGGAAAATATAGCAGGGAAAGAAGTATGAAGTATAAAGGTAAAGGAAACTTTTAAATGAATAATGTCAGAATGCTGTCATCTACAAAGAGGATTTGATTTTAGGTGTATAATACAAGCCTACATATAAAATTCATATTGCTAATTCATACTCACCACAGATTTTATTTTTGTGAATGCAGGGAAATTCATGTTAGAAGACAGGAAACAAGAAAAATTGATTCATAATGAAACATTTAATTCTTACAAAAATAATATATGTGAGTAAGTAAAATAATGTCAACTACTCAGTAATTATTATATACTAAGCATTTGTTTAAACTCCCAGGCAATCACACAGGCAGGCACAATGACAACCACAACTTA
Source organism: Jaculus jaculus (assembly GCF_020740685.1). Classification (NCBI taxonomy): domain Eukaryota; kingdom Metazoa; phylum Chordata; class Mammalia; order Rodentia; family Dipodidae; genus Jaculus; species Jaculus jaculus. The sequence goes on along the minus strand of NC_059111.1, from coordinate 53,358,403 downwards.
CAAAAAGAACTGAGGACAGGTTTGGCTCAGTGAACTATCCACACTACAGATCTAGTAACTTAAAACCTGTTCACCTATTTTTGTAAACACTAGGTAGTTTTGCCAGGTCTTAACTTGTACTTGCTATATTGTGTAGATTAAGTGTTAGGGTGTTATTGCAAAAATCTTATCTTCTTTTTGTGAGATAGATAGATAGATAGATACATACATACATAGATACATAGATAGATGGATGGGTATATTTTGTAGATGGATATATTTTGTATACATATATATATATATATATATATATATATATATATGGAGAGAGAGAGAGAGAGAGAGAGAGAGAGAGAAATATATATATAGTAATATATATATATATAATCAGTGGTAATGAAAATAGATCAGAAGAAATAGTAATTCAAGTACTGAGATTTCTACAACTTAATTTTTTCATGTTGACATTTTTAATGCATTGAAAGGAATTTAATAATTACTTAAGGAACTTTATAAGTTTATTCTGGTTTTTATTTTTTTTTATTTTATTTTTTGGTTTTTCGAGGTAGGGTCTCACTCTGGCTCAGGCTGAGCTGGAATTCACTATGTAGTCTCAGGGTGGCCTCGAACTCTCGGAGATCCTCCTACCTCTGCCTCCCAAGTGCTGGGATTAAAGGCGTGCACCACCACACCCGGCTTATTATTCTGTTTTTTTTTTAATTAATTTATTTATTTGAGAATGACAGACACAGAGAGAAAGACAGATAGAGGGAGAGAGAGAGAATGGGCGCGCCAGGGCTTCCAGCCTCTGCAAACGAACTCCAGACGCGTGCACCCCCTTGTGCATCTGGCTAACGTGGGACCTGGGGAACCGAGCCTTGAACCGGGGTCCTTAGGCTTCACAGGCAAGCGCTTAACCGCTAAGCCATTTCCCCAGCCCATTATTCTGGTTTTTAATGTCAGAACTCTGAACTTACTTATAGAATAGGCAGCTTGCTGTTTTTTTTTTTGTTTGTTTGTTTTTTTTTTTTTTTTTAGATCATTTTTTTATATTTATTTGAGAGTTACAGAGGGACAGAAAGAAAAAGGCAGATAAAGAGAGAGAGATTGGGCGTGCCAGGGCTTCCAGCCACTGCAGATGAACTCTAGATGCTTGCACCCCCTAATGTGGCTATTGTAGGTCCTAGGAAATCGAGCCTTGAACAGGGGTCCTTAGGCTTCACAGGCAAGGGCTTAACTGCTAAGCCATCTCTTCAGCCGTCTCTGTGTCTCTTGTTGTCTCTTTTAATGAAGAATAATACTCTGTTCAAAAATGAAAGGTAGATAATAAAGAGGCAAAAATAATGGAATGCAAGTACAATTTGGTAGAAAAAAAACAATATAGTTTTGGGATCAATTAAGGTTAGAAATATGAGGACAAAGAATCTGATGAGGGTCTTGTCTTTTATTTTCTTGTCAGCTTTAACAGACACAGGAGCAGAGGAATTATCTGTAACTGTGACATTATTTTCATGCTAAATAGTTTATATCACAATCTGTGTTACTCATTTACCTTGTGTTACTTGGCAAGAGTATGTGTTGCTCTTGAGCAGTTTATCTTTTAAAGTTGAAACTTCGTTTCATGCACCTTTTGCTTTTCCCCTCTGCATCTTTCTTTAGATTGTCCTTTTTCTCTTCTGCATACTTCATAGATGTTACCTTCCCCAGAATTCTAACCCTACATATGAAAAAGACCACAAATTTACTCTAACCCTGCGTAGACATGTGGGACATATACAGTGTCCTCATAGTGCCAAGGTTCACATTTAACTGGCTTTCAGGCCCTGTAGGGTCAGGGTCCTGTCTTGCATTTTTTTGATATCACTTCAAGTAGTAAGACTTCCTTCTTCCCCACTTGCATAAGCCCTATACTCTAACATTCAGTCCTTCTGATGTTTTTCTCTAATTATCCAAGACAATCTCTTTCCTTTCCCCTTAGTACTGCCATATTATTGTTTCCTATTGCAATTTCTCCTGGATGAAATCAAGTCATAACATGGATGCAGTAAATGTTGACATCAGTTCCTCAGGGATGTTTTTCTTAAAACCTGCAAATGGGGTTAGTGCTCCACTCATATTATGTCCAGGATGACCATATAATTTATCTTCCAAACTTGGACATAATTGAGTGTGAAAAGAGGTGCTATTATAACATCTTTGTACAACAGTTGTAAATCAGGCCTAGGCTACCTCTGACAAATGTTTTCTCTACAATATCATTGCTATTGGCTAACCAAGGCTCTGTTTCTCTTTGTTCTTCTGTTTTCTGGGCAGCAAATTACTTGCTATTTTTGGTACATTAATAAAAACAGATTGTATATAAGGGTCTGGGTAGATAGTTCAGAGGGAATAGTGCTTGCTATGCAAGATTAGTACCTTTGTTTAATTTCCCAGTACAAATATCCCTTGTAGTAGATGGGCTCAATTCACTGGGATGAACTTCCAGACCAGGCACAGTTATGGAGGAAGGGATTTATTAAAGATAGAGGGGAAGTTCTATAATGGCAGAAGAACATGGCCTGCTTTCACAAGTCCAAAAACAGAGAGAGAAAAGCCTCAAGTCCACCAACACACCTCAGGTCTGGACCCTCAGATCCATCCAGTGACACCTCCTCCTGAGTATATTGAGAGTCAGGTATTTTAACTGCTATACCACCCCCCTGTAAAAAAGTATTCAGGCATGCTGGCATTTGCTTGTAGCTCTAGCACTAGATATGTAGAAATTAGTGAATTCCTGGGACTTCCTAGCTAGATAGACTGGCTAAGTAGGTGAAGTTTTGACCAATATGATATGTTTTCTAGGAAAAGTTGGATAAGAAAAAAACTAATAAGGAACAACACTGAGGTTATTATTTATTCTACATATACGCATGTACATATGGGCAGATGCCCCTCCCCCACAACAAATACTCACACACACACACACACACACATACACACACACACATACACATAAACATATATGGATACACAAAGTTGTTTTTAATGTATTTAATGTAGCAATTTCTACATATATGCATATGTATACATGTACAAATTTGTGTGGCAATTAAATATATCAACATATATCCTTACGTATATGTTTGTATATTCCTACAGTTTATATTACTTATAGAGCAATGTATGGTGTACTGAAATATGCTTCAGGCTAGTCCTCAGGACCATATTTCATATTTTAAGTTTGATGACCTATTGTCATCAACTTCATATATAATTTCTACCTTGGAAGTTTCTTTTGTGTTTATATATAATATTCCATATTATATTTATATTTCCTTTATAATATAACAAAGTCAAATAGGTTATGCTTGAAAAACATATAAATTAATTAATGCTTATAAATTTATTTATGAAATATGATAAATGATTATGTTATACAATATATATAATTAGTTACTTAATAAGTAATACCCAGACCACAGAATCATCCACATTCCTTTCAGTTGTTTTGACTGAGTCTCTCACTATCTCTCCTCAACAAAATAAAATTTAACCTATATCCTATGACTTACAGTTAATTCATGTTTTTAGTATTTTCAAATTTCATATATTAGCCACACTATCTTCCAGCATCATTTTAATTTATATTTCTATCAATGTTGTTTGCCAATCTCTGTTGCTCCTCATATTGACAATATTATCAGATTATTAGGCATGAACATTTTGGCAAACTGACATGTGGAGTTTATCCTTTTTTGTCATTCCTTTTACTTCTATTTACTTCTATGACTCAGCAGCTTTATATTTACTATCTATCATTTGTTATTCATTTATCAGAGACAGAGGGAGGGAGGGAGGGAGGAAGGGAGGGAGGGAGGGAGAGAGAGAGAAAGAGAGAGAGAGTGAGAGAGAATGGGCATACATGGCCTCCAGCCACTGCAAACAAACTAGATGCATGAGCCCCGTTGTGCATCTGGCTAATGTGGGTCTTGTGTAATTGAACCTGGGTCCTTTGGCTTTGCAGGCAAACACTTTAACCGCTAAGCCATCCCTTCAGCCCTAGTATTTGTCTTTTAAAAAATATTGTCATCTATTTATGCCGCGGACTGACTCTCAGGGAGATCAGGACCGAGGGAGAACAAGGGCGAAGGCTCAAGGAGAACTCGGGATTCAGCGAGAAAATGACAGACAGACACACTCTAAGTTGAATATGCTGCTGCGATTTACTAAAGTTTTCATTAAGGTTTTATACAGATTGAACAAGTGATCTTAAGAATTATTAATCTAAACAATCTTAAGTATTGTTCTACTCTAAGCATACGTGCAGTGTTTATCAGGCAGGAAATGTACCCATTTTCTGAGAAGCATGTCTCGCACCATTGACCACAACATTATACGAACAGAAACTAGGGTAAAAGGTGTAAGGTGAATAACAGGTTACTTATTTCTTATACCCCAAGGACTGTATAAACACCAAGGCTTACGCTTCCTTGCTAAGCGTTCCCATAAATGGAAGAGAATGCCATAGCCTCCTTTTTTCTTCATAATTCACCCATCTATTACCAAATTTATCATATCATCCCTCATAGGGGAGTGGAACTAAGTAGATTCCAGCTCTAGGAGTCCACCATCTGCCCTTGATCAAGTACTGAACATATCCCCCAGGAAGTTTCCTGGTGGGAATGCCTAAGTTTTGTAACTCCTTTTCTGCAGAACTGTCATGCTTCTTATGAACACTACCTATCAACATTTCTACTTTCATATTCTCAGGCTCAGTATCGTTCTCAAACATCATAAGCTGTTTTTGCTCTACACCATCAAAAAATTGTCCTAAAGTTAATTTTTTATTCTTAGTAGAGTTATACATTCCCTCCATTGCCCTAATCATAGGAGGGGCACATTCAATGCTTAGATTGTTTCTTGTACTCTGATTGCGTGTATGATTACTAATAAGTGTTGAATTAGCTGTTCTTAGACAAACAGCTAGAAGAAAGCAGGAAAGAAACAGAGTGCAGAAAACAGCCCATTGGCGCCAGCAATCGGGTCTTTGTGACTTCATGGGCAGCAGGAACCATTACAGTAACTGACTGCCAAGGGGTCACTGGGGGCATCCCTCCGAAGAGTGCTGGCCCTCTGTCCTCAGCTCTCTTCCAGTGCAGAAGCATCTCTGCTTGCTACACAGGTGAGGTCGCCGTGGAAGTAGCATATTTATTTATTTGCAAGCAGAGAGAGACAGACAGACTCATACAGACATGCGCATACACACACACACACACACACACACACACACACACACACACGGAGAGAGGAGAGTGCACAAGGACCTCCAGCAACTGCAAATAAACTCCAGATGCATGCATCACTTTTCTGCATCTGGCTTTATGTGGGTACTGGGGAATTGAACCTAGGATGCTGGACTTTGAAGGTAAGCACCTTAACTGCTGAGCCATCTGCCCACCCCAGTGTTTGCCTTGGATGAATTCCTTGTTCTCGAATTTTCCTCATTTCTTAGATGTGGCATGTATATGCGTGCATGAATATTGTGTAGCAATAATAAATTTATTTTGTCATTCCAATGTCTTGTATATTTTATTCCGTTCCATAATACTTAGTTAATCAATATAGTATTAACAATAAATGCAAAGAAGTTTAAAGTTTCATATAATCAATTTATGTTATCTAAGTATATATTTTTCCCTTTTCTTGCCCAAAACATGTTCCCCTATATGGAAGCTATGAGCATACTATTATAAATTATTTTGTGAAAGCTTTACCACTTTACTGTCCATACTTTGATCAGGAACCCAACTGAAAGTTGTTTTCCTCCTATGCTATTAGGAACGTGTTCGACAACATACTTTTCCAATATCCAATATGTTTGCAAGGTGCCTTCTTTTCTTACTGATATGCCATGTCATATATCAAATGCCCATGTAGTGTGTCAGGCATTTTTTACCATAAATACTATTAACATTGCATTCCTTAGCACTGGCATGTAATACTTCCTAATTTTCTTTATAATTCCATCAGTAATCTATGTTGTCTTAGGTGTTCCTTTATTTTAATATTATTTTTTTCTGTTTTATTTACTGTGCTACTTATTTATAGTTTTATAATAAGTTTTCTGTTATAGATAAACTGGCTTCATTCCCTGAGCCACATAGGGGATTATTCCCTACCACTCTAAGTGAGTATCATGTCCAATCCCAACATCAGCTGTGTATCACTATTGAACAAGTATGTACTTCTTGTTCTCCTGGATGATTTGTATCTGGAAAGATCTCCTGCATAATCAATCAGTTGGCAACTATTATTATCCAGCTGTTTTCATATTTTCCAGGACTATGAGGGCTAACCAGGGGGCAACTGTATTCCCTGTCAGTTTGAGCATGATTGCTTGATGTCCTATGGCTGCAGGTTATGGCATCTTTAGCAATAAGGAGTTACCTTTTAGCTCTTGTATGTAATCAAGTGTTTTGGAGACTGCAAGGTTCCCTGACCAACAGATCACTGCGGGAGTGGGGGAGCCAACTCTGGCCCTGGGAATTACCAGCTAGTGCCCATGGTTTTAGGATAATGAATTCTAGCCCTCTTATAGAGTTCTTCTATTTGGGTCCCCCTTCCTCTTATTGAGGGTAATGACCTGTAGAATAGGATCCTGAAGAAGGTTTCAATGGGATTAATTCATGTTGCCATTGGTGTTGTGTATCCCACTCATTATCTCCTTCCTTTAGCCCCTAGGTTTTGCCATAAAGAGCTATTGTACAGATAAGCAAAGGATCAACAGAGTCAATAGACAATTTACTGACTGGGAGAAAATTTGCACAACCAACACTGTTGACAAAAGTTGAATATTTAGAATCTACAAAGAACACACACAAAAAACTAAACAATAAAAAGTCAAGCTCCCCATTCACAAAAATGGGGCAGAGAATTGAACAGACAGTTATCAAAGGAAGAAATGTAAATGGCCATTAGTTAATGGCTAAGTATAGCTCATAAAGCTTGACATAATGTTAGGATTTCACCTTGGCATCATTTCCAAAGCCACTTCTGAAGGAATGCTTATTGAAATAGTAATTCCTTGTAATATCTCTATACCAAAGCACACAAACCCTGACCTAACCAGTAAGATTTGCTTTACCCACTGTAAGAACCTCCCTTTCCCATCGTATCCATATAGATATAGGTATGAGGTGAAAATTTGATACTAAAAGATATGCTCAACATCTCTATTAACAGGAAAATACACATTAAAATGACTACTATATTCCACCTCAATCCAGTTATAATATCAATCATGAAAATATCTTCACCGGCCAGAAGAGTAAAGAATCTAAAAGCTCATATATTCCAAACCATTAACTCTGTAGTGGTTTAAACAAAAAGTCATTAATTTGGCTATACATGTGCAGTTTTGTTATTGTGAAAAATATTTGGCCTAATTATTAACTTCATGCTGATTTCACACCAATGCTCAGTAGCTATCTAGTCAATAGAACCTGAAGGAGTGTTGCTCAGCCTTGATGTTACTGAAAATAAGAAAAAGTTAAATTTAATGAAAAGGGTGATCATGCATGGAAACTAATTATACATAAATGGATTCAATTTTTTCTGTTTAAATGCACACATTGGGTATATCAGCATATTATTTCATGAAGATATGTGACAATGTCTGTATTTCCAGCAGACTGTTTATGCATTTATCCCAATGGGTTTTAAATGTTCATTATTTCATTCTGTCCATAAATCTGAGAGGTATAAGAGCTCTTCTATAATCATTTGGGTCACAGTGAAATACTAGATCCAATTTTCATCTCATACCTATATCTATATGGATACGATGGGAAAGGGAGGCTCTTACAGTGGGTAAAGAAAATCTTAGTGGGTTTGTGTGCTTTGATATAGAGATATAATTACAAGGAATTACTATTTCAATAAGCATTCCTTCAGAAGTGGCTTTGGAAATGATGCCAAGGTGAAATCCTAACATTGTGTCAAGCTTTATGAGCTATACTTAGCCATTAACTTAGTGAAACCAAAATAGCTTTCATTGTTTATATGTGAAGTAACACAGAGGTGTGACAGTTTAGATAAATTGATACAATCCTAGACAGAGAAGAGGAGGATTTTGAAATATACAGAAATGTTTATAAGTGGCCATAGGATGTGGATATTACATGGAATGTTGGTCAAGCATGGTGGTACATTCCTTTAGTCTCAGCACTCTGGAGGCCGAGGTAGAAGGATTGCTGTAGATTTAAGGCCAGACTGAGACTACAGAGTGAATTCCAGATCAGCCTTGGCTAAAGAAAGACTATACCTCAAAACACCAAAAAGTAAGCCAGGCGTGCTGGTATATGTTTTTAATCCCTGCACTCAGGAGGCAGAGGTAGGATGATCACCATGAGTTCTAGGCCACCCTGAGATTAGGTAGTGAATTCCAGGTCAGCCTGAGCTAGAGTAAAAATACCATACCTCAAAAACAAAACAAAACAAAACAAAACAAAACAAAAACAAAAACAAAAACAAAAAAAAAAAAAACAGAGCTTGGTGTGGTGGTGATTGCCTTTAATCCTAACACTTGGGAGGCAGAGGTGGGGGTTTGTTGTGAATTCAAAGCTACTCTGAGACTACATACTGAGTTCCAGGTCAGCCTGACCTAGTGGGAAACCCTTACTCAAAAAAGGAAAAAAAAAAAAAAATCAAATGACTGAAGATGCTGGCAGGAGTGTGTGGAAAGATGAACCCTCATTCACAGCTGGTAAGAGTGCAAACTTGTATGGCCATTGTGGAAAGAAGTATAGAGACTCCTCAAGAGGCTGAAAATAGAAGTATCATTAGACCCAGCTATACCACTTTTGGGCATATACCATAAAGACTCTACTGTATACCACAGACATTTTCTCAGCCGTTTTCATTGCCTTTCTATGCACAATAGCTAGGAACTAGAAGCAACCCAGATGCCCATCAATAAATGAATGGTTAATGAAGATGTGGTACATACATGCATATATACACAATGGAAATCTACTTAATAGTAAGGGCAAAATGAAACAAATTTGCAGGAAATGGAGGGATTTAGAAAAAATCATGTTAAGTATGGTCATACAGGCTCAGAAAGACAAATGACACAAGACCTTTCTCATATGCAGTTCCTAACCTGGTTCAGAGTCAGTTAATTATAAGCTGTGATAAACATCTACAATGTGGAAATGACATTAGAATGAAAATAGGAAAAAAAGGGGAAATAGTGAGGGAAGGGAGAAACGGCTACTGAACAAGAAGTTAATAATTAACAAGAAAGGTATGGAAACATATTTCTTAATGTGGTATTTTGAGAGTGAATTTTCCACAATAACTTCAAGTGTTTGAGATTAAGCCTCATACTCAATCTACTGCTAGAGAATTTGGGAGTTGGGGTATTGCTACAGGATGTTCTTGAAGTTCATTAGTACAGCTCTACTGTGTGTTCAGAAGCTAAAAATGGGACTATGCCCCTTATTTCTTTCTCTGTATCTTTGTCATTTGCATATAGAAAGGCTACTGATTTTTGTGCATTGATTTTGTATCCTGCTACTTTGCTATAGGAGTTAATCACCTTCAGGAGTTTTGGGATGGAGTCTCTTGGGTTTCTTACATATACAATCATGTCATCAGCGAAAAGAGCTAACTTAACTTTTTCCTTTCTAAATTGTATCCCTTTTATTTCCTTCTCCTGTCTTATTGCTTGAGCTAGGACTTCCAGTACTATATTGAAAAGCAGAGGTGAGAGAGGATGACCCTGTCTTGTTCCTGATCTTAATGGGAATTCCTCCAGTCTCTCTCCATTAAGTATTATTTGGGCCTTTGGAGCTTTTCATGTTGCCTTTATTATGTTAAGATATGCACCAACTATGCCAATTCTCTCCAGTGTTTTTAACAACACAAAGAATTCTTGACAGTCAAAAGGGGTAATAAAATGAAAAGAAATTTTGACTGGTGAGATAGCTTAGAAGTAAAGGCATTTGCTTGCAAAGCCAAAAGACGAAGGTTCAATTCCCCAGGACCTAAGTAAGCCAGATGCACAAGGAGGCATATGTGTGTGGAGTATGTTTGCAGCGGCTTGAGGCCCTAGTGTACCCATTCACACACACACACACACACTCTCTCTCCCTCTCTCTCTCTCTCTTTCTCAAATAAATAAAATATTTTAAAAATTAAAAAGTGAATACAAAGTTTTGAAAATAAGAAAGATGAATGATCAAATTTTTTCAACGTCCTTGCTCATCAGGGAAAACCAAACTAAAACCACTTTGCGATTTCATCTAATCTTATTTAGCTACCTTCTTATTGCTAGGACAAACCACACAAACAAAAGTGGTACATGGAAGGGAGGAAAGAGTTGATTTAAGCTTATAGTTTGGTAGTGAACCTTCATTATAGTGGAGGAAAATGGCAGAGTAGAAGCTAGAAATAATACCTTGTTATGTTTTCCAGCAGGCGGCAGCAAGGGAACTTTATGGAAAATATGGAAACTTTAAGGAAAATAAAAGGATGCAATTTGGAAAGGAAGAAGTTAAGTTAGCTCTATTCGCAGATGAAATGATTGTATATGCACAAAAGTCAGGAACATTTCTATATGCAAATGACAAAGATACAGAGAAAGAAATAATGGACATAGTCCCATTTTCAATAGCAACAACAACAACAAAATACCTTGGAATAATATTAACCAAGGAAGTGAAAGATCTCTGCAACGAAAACATAAAAACACTCAAAAAAGAAATTGAGGAGGACTTGAGAAAATGGAAAGATCTCCCATGCTCCTAGATAGGCAGAATTAACATTGTGAAGATGACAATCCTACCAAAGGCATGATATAGATTTAATGCAATTCCAATTAAAATCCCAACAAAGTTCTTCACAGAGATAGAAAAAATGATCTCAACATTCATATGGAAAGGCCGAAGGCCTTGCATATCCAAAAATATACACAGCAGAAGAAATACCTCTGGAGGCATTACCATACCAGATCTACAGATATATTACAAAGCCATAGTAATAAAAACAGTATGGCACTGGCATAAAAACAGGAGTATAGACCAATAGAATAGACTTGAACCCAGACTTGGGGTCAAGCAACTATAGCGACTTTGTATTCGACAAAGGCCCGGACAATATAGCCTGAAAAAAAGACAGTATCTTCAACAAATGGTGCTGGACAAACTGGATAACCACATGCAGGAAACTGAAAATTGATCCACATATTTCTCCATGCACTACATTCAAATCCAAATGGATCAAAGACCTCAATATAAGACCAGAAACTCAAATACTACTGAAAGAAAATTCAGGAAGTACTTTCCATGATATAGGAATGGAAAAAGACTTCCTGAACAAAACCCCAGTAGCTCACGATTTGTAACAGTCATTCAACCAATGGGATCAGATGAAGCTGAAGAGTTTCTTTACAGACACGCATACAATATGCAAAGCCAATAGAATACCCACAGAATGGGAGAAAATATTTGCAGGTTATCCAACTGATAGAGGCCTAATCTCTAGAATCTACAAAGAACTCAAATCTACACAGTAAGAAGTCAAACACCCCACTCATAAAATGGGGCAAAGAGGGGCTGGAGAGATGGCTTAGCGGTTAAGTGCTTGCCTGTGAAGCCTAAGGACCCCGGTTCGAGGCTCAGTTCCCCAGGACCCACGTTAGCCAGATGCACAAGGGGGCACATGAATCTGGAGTTCGTTTACAGTGGCTGGAGGCCCTGGTGTGCCCATTCTCTCTCTCACTCTCTCTCTCTCTCTCTCTGCCTCTTTCTCTGTCTGTCACTTTCAAATAAATAAACATTAAAAAAAAATGGGGCAAAGAGAAGAATAGGCAGTTCACAGAGGAATAAATACAAATGTGCAAACACACACTTAAGAAAATGTTCATCATCCCTAATCACTAGAGAAATGCAAATTAAAACAACTATGAGATTCCACCTCACCCCACTAAGAATAGCAAACATCAAAACATCAAACAAAAATCAATGCTGACGAGGCTGTGGAGAAGTAGGAACAGTCATCCACTGTTGGTGGGAATGTAGGATGGTACAACCACTTTGGAAAGCAATATGGAGACTCCTGAAAAAGCTGACTTTAGAGTTACCAACAGACCCAGTTATTCCCTTACTGGTCATCTACCCTAAAACCTTCAAACCACAGGCCAGAGAGATTTGCTCAACCATGTTTATATCGGCTCAATTTGTAATAGCCAAAAGCTGGAAACAATCCAGATGACCATCACTAGAAGAATGGATAACTAAGATGTGGTATATCTACAGAATGGAATTTTACACTGAAGTAAGAAAACATGACACAAAGAAATTTGAGGAAAAATGGTTGATCCTGGAACAGATCATTCTCAGTGAATTTACCGAATCACAAAAAAAAAAAAAAAAAAAAAAAGAATTGCCACATAGTCTCATTCATCTACAGCACCTAACCTGAATCTACCCAAGATATCTTACATACCCAGCAAGCATCTCATGGACTAGACATTAGGATGGATGGGGAGGGAGGGAAGGGTATAGAAGGGGTGGGAAACACTAATCTCGACCCAAATGGCTATGGTACCATAAAATTCTACTTCCTAAAAGGAAGAACAAATGGCTGAACCTTCAACAGGCCCTTACAGGAAATTCCTGAACTGCAAGACACTGGAGAGGGTAGGATCAAGTCTACCCTAAATCTTCTACATCTTCCCTCAATCCATCTCCCTCTCCCTCTCTCTCTCTTCTCTCTAACTCTTCTATATTAGTTATCTTTTTCCTCATTTTTGTAGTGGGCACTGACCTGTATGTAACTCCCAGTACCAGCATGGGGCAATCATCCACAATGAGCTTTTGATCAGAAAAACGTACAGTTTCCTAAAAGAATGACAGATTTCTGTCAGAGTACTTGATGACCCACCAAAGGTTAGTTGTAAGACTCTATTGCTGAAGACACCATATGCAGCTGTCACGTAAAATGGAATAGCATGGCTGGAAGCCAGGAGAGAGTCAGTCCCCAGAGTGTCAGCATGTCTAGTGCCAGAAGGTGCTACATGGGAGACTGGGGGAAATGACCAATATCTGTCCAAGAAACTCCTGGTCTAACCTACTTAGCAGCAAATAACCTGTTGTGAAGCCTATACAAGTGCAATAGTGGCACACAGCCATGGGGAGAGGGACCAACTGCTCTTGATTTGGATAACTGATCCCCTCAGTGGTAAGGGACCCATAGCTGGAGCTGGGAAACAAGTCAGAACCAGATTGAAACATAAGCCCACTCTCCAATATCAAACTACCATCAATCATGGGGTACAAGAGGGCCTACACCTAATAAACTCTCTATAAAAAAGTAAAGGTCATACCAGTTGTCCTGGTGCTGATTTACTCTCCATTGGAGAATCTGCTTCTCTTTTTCAGATAGATGCAGGTCATAAGGAGAGAGCCACCCCATCATACCTCAAAAGAGCCCCGGCTGAAACTAAGGAAAATTGGCAAAACAAGCAAGGGTGCTGTTTTCCTGAGGAACCAGATACCAGCACAAGGGGGAAGGAGACCAACACAGAGAAAAATCAAGTCCTACCAAATCAGAGAGCTAGAGCCTCAGAGGCCCCCAACACCTCAGTACTGAAGCAGACCAAAAATGAACCCAACTTGTCTCAGGGAAATTTTGCGGAAGAGGGGATGGAAAGAATGTCAGAGCCACATGTTGGGTCATGATATGCAGAGACATTTATCTACCAATAACTGTGGGCTAACCCAACAATTCACGATCCATATACCTCAACATGGAGTGGCCAATGTGGAGGGAGTAGCCCATGGATGAGCCTAATAATGGTACCAACCTGCCTGTATTTGCTGAATACAAAACTAATAAAAAACATTTTATAGTTCATTGAATATTCAAAATCTGACTAAACCCAAGTCAGAACTGTTAAAGATTTTTCTCCCATTCTGAAAGATTTGTGCTCACTCTGCTAATAGTTTCTTTTGCTGCAAATAAACTTAAATTTGATGCATGTGGAAGCCAGCAGACAACCTCAGTTGTCACATTCAGTTACCCACTACTTTTTTTTTTTTTGAAATGGGATATCTCATTGACTTGGAAGTTACCAGTTAGCTAGCTCAAGTTCCTTCTGCTTGTGCCTGTCCCGCATTTGCCACCACACCTGACATTTTCATGTGGGCACTGAAGTCCAAAATCAGGTCTTTATGCTTGAGATGCAAGCACTTTACTGGCATAGCTATCTGTTCAGCTGTTATATTTACTTATATTATCTTAATACTTTATTCATTTAAACACTAGTACACATATTTAATAGATATATTCAAGGGGCCATACATTTTTATGTGATATATTTTATGTAAAACTTTTCTGGCTTCTGTTTTAGAATAGTTCGGTCATTAAGAAAATTATTTTCTTTCATAAAATTAGAGGAGGATGGATTTAGTTTTGAAATATGAAATGCACTTCACATAGGTATCGAGATTTATCTTGTGAAGGATTGAGTCCTGGGATTGGATAGCAGATTATACCTCTGCAGTCACTGGTCACATGCACTACTATCAGTCTCTTAAACTTTGCTAATATTCCTATCATCACTTACAAAATGGCCAACATATACATTTTGTCTTCCTCATAATAATGTGCTAAAGTAGATCAGAGCTTTGTAAAATATATGAATGTGAGAAGTGAGCTTTATATATTATAAACTTCTCACAATTGTTCCCAGTAGGCTTTGTGAAATGTACTTTTACAACAATGCTGAAAGTTAGGGTTTAATTTGTACAGCATATAAAACTATATAATAACATGAGAGGTGGGCATGGTGATACATGCTGTACTTTGAACAGTTGGGAGATTTAGGCTGGGAGATTGCCATTAGTTCAAGGCCAGACAGGCCGCATAATAATCCCAGGCCACTCTGGGCTACAGCTTGGTATCAACAAACAAACAAAAAGCAGAAATTTGAGCTTTATTTATTAGAATTGCAAGACTAAGAAGCAGTGGAATATTGTAGATTTAAAACTTTATGTGGGTCTAAAGACCAATCCACTTTAAGCATTTTTCTATTTCTATCACTTGTCTATAGAAAAAAAGAAGATAGGAGGTAGGTTTTCTTATTACTTTCAAGGACTAGGTACCTTGCTAGCATGGACTGGAAAACTTCTATGGTTACAAATGGGATACATTTTAGATGTTTATGTAAAGGGCACACCATTTTCAACACTCATTTTTCTTCTCTGTTTTTTTTTTTTTTCCATTTCATTTAGATACACGCTGATATTTGAGGCTGACTTTATGCAAACTCCCAAAGGAAGAAGTTGAGGGATCCAGCATGCTACTTCCTTCTTAACCAGCATGCTATGATTCTTCATAAGCAGTTTTATTTGGATCTTAGATGATACATTGGGGCTGCTTTATATCATTTTAGTTATTTTTTTGTTATTGTTGTTTTTGTTTTTGTTTTTTGTTTTTGTTTTTCGAGGTAGGGTCTCACTCTGGCTCAGGCTGACCTGGAATTCACTATGTAGTCTCAGGGTGGCCTCGAACTCACAGCAATCCTCCTACCTCTGCCTCCCGAGTGCTGGGATTAAAGGCATGTGCCACCATGCCAGGCTCCATTTTAGTTATTTTTAATATAAAATTTTATGTTTTCTGAGTGGTTTAACATGGTATACCTACATATATATGGAAAGAGTGATTTCATGATAACAGATTATTTTAAATTTAATTGACATTAGTTGTATTTCATTAGAAATTCAGCTGCTAACATTATTAAAATGATCATATTAACTCTCAGGGAATAGAAAACGTTATCTATTTTTATTTCTTCATTTTCCTCAGCCCCTTAGTATAAAGAAACCTCATATTTGAAGATCTCTATGATAGCAAAGTGTTTCATTTGGATGCTACTTTTTGGTCCAGAAAAATTTTGCTTCAACACCACAAAATAATTTAGTTCCAGTGTGAAAGTGATGGAGAATATTCTTGAAGATCTGTTAACACTCATGTGGATGTTTAAATCTTATGTACCTGAATAGCAGTTATTTGATAAAAGATCAATCTTAGATTTGTGTTCAAGGAAAAATTTAAAATTGTAGTCAAATTTTACCATGTATGAAATTATTTGATAGCACATATAAAATAGAATTTACTTTACTTTTAATTTTATTTATTTGTTTGAGTGTGATAGACACAAATGCAGACACACACACACACATACACACACACAAAGAAGGAGAGAAAGAGAGAGAGGAAGAGAGAGAGAGAGAGAGAGAGGGAGGGAGAGAATGGGTGCACCAGGGCCTCCAGCTACTGCAAAGGAACTCCAGATGCATGCACTACCTTGTGCATATGACTTATGTGGGTACTAGGGAATCAAGTTTCTAACTGGTGTCCTTAGGTTTCACAGGCAAGAACTTAACCACTAACCCATCTCTCCAGCCCAGAATTTACTTTTAAATGTCATCTTTTGGAGCATTCTAAAGGATGGTTATCAGAAGATCAAAGTGTTGAGTTTCAAAGACTAGTTTAAGACTGTGTGGGAGATCTCTATACCATGAAGGACCATCAAAGCTGGAAATCCAAATGCAATACTTAAAAATAGTACACAAACTTAATTCATTTTATTGGCGGCACAGTATCTGTGGTGGTTTGATTCAGGTGTCCCCCATAAACTTATGTGTTCTGAATGCTAAGTTCCCAGCTGATGGATATTTGGGAATTAATGCCTCCTGGAGGGAGTGTATTGATGGGGGCGGGCTTATGGGCTTTATAGCCAGTTTCCCCATGCCAGTGTTTGGCACACCCTGTTGTTGCTGCGGCCCACCTTCTGTTGGCCAGGGGGTGATGTCCACCCTCTGCTCATGCCATCGTTTTCCCCTGCCATCGTGGAGCTTCTCCTCAAGCCTGTAAGCCAAAATAAATCTCTTTTTCCCAGAAGCTACTCTTATTGGGTGATTTCTACCAGCAATGCAAACCGGACTGCAACAGTATCCCAGGATATATTTGTTATATTATTAATAGAGCATATCTGCATTTGAAAAAATAAATAAGCCTATAAAATTATATATATGTATATATATTTTATTACATATGTTTTTGGTATAGTTAATTAGTGCATCGAAAGTGAATATTTTTTCTAATATTAGTTGAGAATTCACATTAAAACCCTCAAATATTACAACTTAATTTTTATGTGCGCAAGTAACAATTTAAAATCTATCCATTGTAATTTACATTTAATAATTTGATTATAAATATTTTATATTTATTTTGTTTATAATGGGGAGTTTATATGATTTCTAGGTTTCTTGTTTCTGTGTTTATTCTTACATATTGTTTCAATTTTTATTATCTGGTAATATTTAGTAGGAAAGCTACATTCATAAGTATTCCCAAATAATTGTTTTACTCCTTCAAATCAAATTTCCCAAACACATTTAATATCTCCTCTTGACTACTATAAACAAAATCATTTAAAGGTTTTGGTTTTCTTTATTGAGGATCAAAACCAAAGCTCCACTCTCTCTAAGAGCATTGCACTCTACCATTGCACATATATATTTATGCATATATATATATTAGATTTAGGGTTCATTTGAGTTGTAAGCAGAATAATAGGGGTCCCTGGTGAACCAGTCTAACCAACAAAGGGTGGTTTACAATTTTGAGATGAATAGAATAGTAACTTCTTATATGATATTCAAAAGGAACATAAAATGGTTTGCCTTTGTGTGGGTTCATAT
This sequence comes from Jaculus jaculus, assembly GCF_020740685.1. NCBI lineage: Eukaryota > Metazoa > Chordata > Mammalia > Rodentia > Dipodidae > Jaculus > Jaculus jaculus. The sequence continues at coordinate 53,340,668 of NC_059111.1, read as the reverse complement.
GTGTCAACACATATATTATAAAGCCATTATGTAACTACCCAATAAAATCTGAGGGGAAGAGAAGTTCACTTCAATGATGTGGGGAAAATCTAACCTTAAGAAACTTTAATACTCCTTGTTTTGGGAAATAAGAGCACTGTGGCTCTCAATGAATGTTTGAAACAAATTTAAACAAAGCCAAGTGACTTCAATTCATAGACATTCCTCTTGGTAAAAAAATACAAAAATTAAAATGAGTATTTCCTTATGAAAAGGGAAGCAAAAGATAAGATTTGTTAGTAGTAAGTCATCTCACAATTATCAATCTGAAGGAATAACTTCACAATCTCAAAACCATAATTACCTTACACTATTTTGACCATAACTATTTCCTTTTCTAATTTATTTTTTATAATTTGTGTGTGTGTGTGCATGAAGGCCAACCATGGCATCTTGTCACTGCAAATACAAATATTGAGTCCCCCATTTACCTTTTAAAATAAGCAATATTTAAAATGTAATTTGCATTCTTTAAATCTCTCCTCTGATTACTTACCTTTCTTTTATTAATTAGTTTTGTACTCAGTGAATTCAGTCAAGTTGGTACCATTGTTAGCCTCTTCGGATTCTTCTCCCCTCCCCTGCCCCCTCCTTGTTGAGTTATATGGGTCATACATTATGGAGTTAGTCCTCAGTTATGGGTAGGAGGAAATGTCTCTGCGTATCATGACCCAACGTGTGGCTCTGACATTCTTTCTGCCCCCTTTTCCACAAAATTTTCCAGAGCCATGTTGGGTTCATTTTAGGTCTGCTTCATGATGATGTCTTGGGTCTCTGTGTCTCTGGATATCTGATTTGGTAGGAGTTTATTGTTCTCTATATTGATCTCCTTCACCCTTGTGCTGGTACCAGGTTCACTAAGTAAACAGCACCCTTGCTTATTTTGCCGATTATTCTTAGTTTCAGCTGGGGCCCTTTTGAGGTATGATTGGGTGGTTCTTGCCTTAGGATCTGTGTCTATTTGAAAAAGAGAAGCAGATTTTCCAATGGAGAGTAAGTTAACACCAGATAAATGGGATAACCCTTATTTTATTTAGAGAGAATTTAATAGGTGTAGGCCCTCTTGTAGCCCACCATTGGTGGTAGCTTGATAATGGACAGTGGGCTGAGTTTTGGATCTGGTTTTGACTTGTTTTCCAGTTCTAGCTTTGGGTTCCATTCCACTGAGAGGATCAGTTAGCCAAATCAAGAGTAGTTGGTTTCCCACCATTGCTGTGTGCCACTATTGCACTTGTGTGGGTATCACGACAGGTTATTGCTGCTAAGTAGGTTAGATCATGACTAGCTTGGACAGATATTGTGTGTCTTCAGAGATAACCAATACTGAGGGGGAAGCAATTTAATACAAGTGATACAAGGTAACAGAAAATTATACAACCCTAAAGAAAAACATCCCTACAGTGTTTGCCATAAGTTACACCCCATCTTGACAAACTGTTTTATATTCAAATATGTAACAACATAACTGCCAAGTAGAATTGTCTGTGTGCTCCATCTGAGTGGTGCAGTAAGTGGTTTATAGCCCAAACATCCACAAAAAACAAAAGTAATTTATATTCCCCTAGGAAATTAAACAAATGTTTTATTATTGTCTCATATTATATTATAAAAAATCCAGGAACTAGAGATGTGTGGGATATATAAATTTTCATTTTTCATAAGAAATCCTATAAACCCTTAAATTAGTTTTCATTTAAAGAAAATATTATCTTCAGAATGTCACTAATATCCATCCCATGCTTCTCATGTTCAATGCTTTGTAAATATCTTTCTTATTTACTTGGCTATGATTTAAGTAGATGTTCTCCCAATTACCTATCCACTTGTCATAGAATTTGGAACATGATAGATAACATACTTCCTTGCTCAGATCAAGTCCCTTTCTCACATGTACTGAAGAGGAAGCTTGGGCTTAGAATAGTTAATCACATGGTGCCTAGCATAATGCCTCCACATATTGAACACAAATGCTGCTTCATTTCAAGCATACATCAATTACTGCTGCCCAACTACTGAAAAGCTGGCATGGCATAGGATGTTGTTTCTCCTGATTTCTGTACTCTGGGCTGAAGAATGGATTATCAGGCCTTTTTCTATGATGGCATATGGTTTGTGTGTGAGGGGGGTGTTGTATGTTTGGTGTACATGTGTGTGTATATACAAGTGGCTATCTATCCTGTGGCTATACATTTGGAGGCTAGAGGACATCAGGCATCCCCATGTGTTGTCCTTTTAACTTATTCCACTGAGACAGAGTAAGAAACTGAACCTAGAGTTTACATTTTGTTGGTTAGGTTGGCTGACCAGGGGCCCCTAGTATTCTATTGTTGCTGCACCTCCTACACTGAGGTTATAAGTATGCTCTCTGACCATTTTTGCTTTATGTTTTAAACACAATCATGAAACTATTATAGGTGATCATTGACTTTTGTTTCTTGGATCATGCTATAAGTATGAGTGTAGAGACATTGTTAGATTTTGTTTCCCTCATTGTGTGTAATGACTGCACTTTTTATGTCACTAGAAATTTGCAAGAAACTCTCATGAAAAAGCAGAATATCTGGTATTACAAAATCTGAAACAAAAAAGTGAGGTATATATGTTTCTGCCAAAATCTTCATTTTCTGTTCTATGCTTAGAAATATAGACATTATATATAAAACTGTAGGATAAGCATAGCCAGGGGTCCTGGGATAAGGCCCTGAGATTACAGCACATGTGTGATGGCTACTTCCCCTGTGAGCCAACCTAAATGCTGCCTAAACACCCAGACACCACTGACACAGAAAACGAGCCAATGAAAAAGCAATGAAAACACAATGCCAAACAATAAAAGGACCAATGGGAAGCAAGAAAATTGAACAGAATTGTCTCCTATAGCATTCACCTTTAATTTTTTTTGTTTTATTTATTTATTTGAGAGCGACATACAGAGAGAGAGAGAGAGAGAGAGAGAGAGAGAGAGAGAGAGAGAGAATGGGTGAGCGCCAGGGCCTTCAGCCACTGAAAACGAACTCCAGACGCATGTGCCCGCTTGTGCATCTGGTTAACATGGGTCCTGGGGAATCAAGCACTGAACCAGGGTCCTTAGGCTTCGCAGGCAAGCACTTAACCTCTAAGCCATCTCTCCAGCCCCAGCATTCAGCTTTAGACAGTAAGCTTAACTTGATAGAAGAAAATGTTAGATTCCTCCAAAGAGATGTGAATACATTAAAGGTAGGTCAAGAAATGGAAGACCTCAAAAACTGGTTGATTAAACTTAATGATGACTTGATCAAATGCAAGAATGAACTATAAGAAGAATCAAGAAACTAAGAATTTCAAGAGATGGACACTATACAAAGCATCACAACAGAACACAAAAAGCAAATAGAATTTATGAAATCCTCCCTAGAACCACTCACCAACCAAGTTACTCATGTGTAAGACAGAAACCCAGACCTGGAAGATGAGGCAAAAGAAATTGATTGGGAGGCCAAAACTTTGCTAAGTTCAAAAACTCAAGTGAACAGAATATAAGAGAAATGTGGGACATAATTTTTTTATATTAATTAGTTTTGTATTCAGCAAATACAGTCAGTTTGGTACCATTATTAGGCTCATCCATGACCTACCCCTCCCCTTGGCCCCTCCTTGTTGCGCTATATGGGTCATGCACTGTGGAGTTATCCCACAGTTATGGGTAAGATAAATATCTCTGTATATCATGACAACATGTGGCTCTGACATTCTTTCCACCCCCTCTTCTGCAAAATTTCCCCAAACCATGTTGGGTTCATTTTTGGTTTGCTTCAGTAATGAGGTGTTGGGAGCTTCTGGGGCTCTCGCTCTCTGATTTGGTATGAGTTGATTTTTCTCTGTGTTGATCTCCTTCCCCCTTGTGCTGGTATCTGGTTTATCAGGAAAGCAGTACCCTTGCTTGTTTCACCAATTTTTCATAGTTTCAGCTGGGGCCCTTTTGAGGGATGATGGGGCGGTTCTCTCCTTAGGATCTACATCTATCTGAAAAAGAGAAGCAGATTCTCCAATGGAGAGTAAGCTAGCACCAGGACAAATGAGATAACCCTTACTTTTTTAAATAGAGAATTTAATAGGTGTAGGCCCTCTTGTAGCCCATGATTGATGGTAGCTTGATAATGGAGAGTGGCCTTATGTTTGGATGTTGTTCTGACTAGTTTATGTGCTCCAGCTATGGGTCCTGTATCATTGAGAGGATGTTAGCCAAATCAAGAGCAGTTGGTTCCCCACCATGGCTGTGTGGCACTATTGCGCTTCTGTGGGCATCACAATAGGGTATTTGCTGCTAATTAGGTTAGACTATGAGTTTCTTGGACAGATATTGGTCATTTTCCCCCAGTCGTCCATGTAGCACCTTCTGTCACTAGACATGCTGACTGTCTGGGGACTGACTCTCTTCCAACTTCCAGCCATGTCATTCCATTTTACATGGAAATGTGGGACATTCTAAGAAGACCAAACATCCAGATAATAGGCATACCAGCAGGAGAGGAATTCCAGATCAGAAGCATAGAAAACATACTGAACAAAACTGCTGAAGAAAATTTTCTGAATCTTGCACAACAGAGGCCCATTCAGATACAAGAAGGCCACAGAACACCAATCAGACAGGACCAAAGAAGAAACTCTTCAAGACACACCATAGTTAAAACCCTTAACAATAAAAACAAAGAGAAAGTGTTAAAAGTAGCAAGGGAGAAGCAATTCACGACATGCAAAGACAATACCATTATAATAACACCAGATTTCTCAATGGAAACTCTGAAAGCCAGACGGGCCTGGAATGGAAGATTTCAAAGTCTTAAGAACTATGACTTCCAAATCAAGCTACTTTACCCAGCAAAACTGTCACTTATACTAGATGGAGAAAGAAAAATATTCCATGGAAAAAGCCTATTCTATAATTATATGACACAAAGCCAAAGCTACAGAGAATACTTGAGGGAATACTCCACACAGAACAGTCAAATAACCAATCTCAGGAGCCAATAAGATCACAATAGCCAGGCATGGTGGTGCACACCTTTAATCCCAGCACTTGGGAGGCAGAGGTGGGAGGATTGCCATGAGTTTGAGGCTGTGCTGAGACTCCATAGCGAATTCCAGGTCAGCCTGGGCTAGAGTAAGACCCTACCTCAAAAAAACAAAACAAAAAATAAATAAATACATAAATAAATTTAAAAAAGATCATAATAACCAAAGTAGACCAGGGTCAAAATAGTACATAACACAAGTAGGCACTGAATCACATAGAACACCTCATTATGGGCAGAGATTAATTCAAACGCCACAGTAATAACTTTAATATTAATAGTCTTAACTCATCCATCAAAAGACAGAGGCTATCAGGATGGCTCAAAAGACTGGACCCTTCTACCTTTTGTCTTCAAGAAACCCACCTCACCACTAAAAATACACACCTCCTCAGGGTGAAAGATTGGAAAATGATATTTATAGCAAATGAAAATAAAAAGCAAGCAGGTGTTTCTATACCAATATCTGATAAAATAGACTTCAAACCAAATGGAATCAAAAAGGACAAACAACATCACTTCTTACTCATCAAGGGAATGACCCAACATGAGTACATCACAATCATAAATATATATGCCCCATACATGGGGGCACCACAGTTTATAAAACAAAATCTACTCAACAATAAAACAGAAATAAACATCAACACCATCATAGTTGGAGACTTCAATAATCCACTATGATCAATAGACAGATACCCAAGTAGAAAATTAATAGGGAAATAATATCGCTCTCCAAATCATAGATCAACTATACCTAAAGGATATCTACAGAACATTCCATCCCAACTCTATAGAATATATATTCTCCAAAATTGACCATATATTAGGGCATAAAGCATGCCTTCATAAAGTCAGGAAAATTTAAATAACTTCCTGTACCATGTCAGATCACAATGCTTTAAGGCTAGAAATTAATGACAGGAGACACATCAAGAAAACCATCAACTCATGGAGTCTAAACAACACACTTTAAAGCAATAAATGGGTTAATGAAGAAATCATTAAAAAAATTTGTAAAATTTCTATATTTGAATGATAATGTAAACACAACCTACCAAAACTTATGGGAATAAATGAAGGCAGTCGTAAAGGGAAAAATCATAGCCCTAAGTGCATTCATTACAAAGACAAAGAGATCACAAATCAATAACGTGACTGTCTACCAAAAGGCACTGAAAAACAAGAAATATCAAATCCAAAGAGCTCCAAATGGAAAGAAATAATCAAGGAAAACAATTTAAAAATCAATGACATGAAGAGCTGGTTCTTTGAAAAAATAAACAAGGTTGATAAAACCCTAGCCAAAGTGACCAGGCACAAAACAGAGAAGTCTCAAATTAATAAAATAGACTTCTGGCCAAGATGGAGACAGCCTAACTGCCATGCAAATCCCGGGGAAAGAAAGGCAAAACATTAAGGGTTTTCTGGGACTTCTTATCAGTGGGAGGGCACAAAGGGTGGGGGAAACAGCAAATCGTGGATCCCATTGCTGGCGGGTAGACCACACCTAACACCAAATAGCCATCATGCTCTGCTGCTGTGGCTCTGCAACAACCCTCCGAGGACCTGCGACCCGCGGCCACGGCCCCACAACCCCCCAAAGCAGCCTTGCAATGCCCCTCTATGGCTCTGCACCCACCATTGCTGTCCCACACCCCGCATCTGCCACACCCACTTCTGCACCCTGATTGTGCGCACAGATCGATCCCTGTGTGCAGAGGCTTAAAATGCTCTGCACAGTTGCCCACCTATTGTTCAGCAAGCCTAGTGCCACAGCAACTGCCACACAAGCCTAGAGTGTCTCTCACTTGTGCCAGCTCAGGTTCTTGCTCCTACATGTCTGCCCCGCCCACGATCCTACATTCTCCTGAGGTGGGGGAGCACAGACTGTTTCTGCACCCCAGGGTTCCTAACCAGAGTTTGGGCTGCTTCAGGGTTTTGTACCTCAGTCCCCCTCCAAGCTCGAACACAGGCAGCTTTGGCATATTATTGCTTCATAAAGCAGGCAACTATGGCGCCCCTGTCAGGCATTAGATAGGTGGCTTTGGTAAGTGGGAGCCAAAGCCCAGGCTGCCTGACAACTGCCCCAGGCTGCCTCAGATTCCCATTGCGCTACAGCCCAGGCTGATCCAATTACCTATCTGCCCATACACTATCATGGGCAGACCACAGTGCAAAAGAAATAACATGAAAAATCAAATCCAAAAAAACCCAGTTAGACCATCCAGTCTTACAATGAATGCATCTAACCAAAACATGGAAGAGTTATTAGGATCAAAACATCAAATTGAAGCTATAAGCAATGCAACCCTGACAACCTACTGAAAGAACTTGCAGGACCAATCATCATGTGGCTGCTACCATCACTAAGCTGAAACAATTTGATAAGAGATTGGAAGGTGTTCAAAGGAAGGAAATAGTTTTGAGGGAGAGTGAAAAAAAAGAGGACCTTAAAAATCAGCTGGCCATACTAAATGAAGGCATAAAGAAATGCAGGGATGAATTCCAAGATTCATCAAGAAAATCAGAAAATGATGTGAAAAGGGAGCTTGACAGAGTGATGGAAATGATACATAGAAAAGTAGTAGAATATGCAAACTTAATTGAACAAGCCCCAAACTCTCTAGAGGCCCTCAAAAACAGACTCAGCGAAGTGGAGGATAGAAACTCTGATCTGGAAGACAAGATGGAAGAAACAGTCCGAGAGTTCAAAAACTTCAGTAAGTTCAAAAGTTCCTGCAAACAGAACATGAGAGAATTGTGGGATACACTTAAACATCCTAATATCCAAATCAATGGAATACCAGAAGGAGAAGAATTTCAGACCAAAGGCATGGAGAAATTTTTCAAAAAATAATTTAAGAAAACTTTCCCAGTCTCTTAAAAGAAAGGCCCATCAAGATACAAGAAGCTGGGCTAGAGAGATGGCTTAGCGGTTAAGCGCTCGCCTGTGAAGCCTAAGGACCCCGGTTCAAGGCTTGGTTCCCCAGGTCCCACGTTAGCCAGATGCACAAGGGGGCGCACGCGTCTGGAGTTCGTTTGCAGAGGCTGGAAGCCCTGGTGCGCCCATTCTCTCTCTCTATCCCTTTATCTAGCTTTCTCTCTGTCTCTGTCATTCTCAAACCATAGAGCACTTAGACATAATGAACATCTACAGAACTCTCCATCCAAAATCCACAGACTACACGTTCCTTTCAGCAGCCCATGGAACATTCTCTAAAACAGACCATATACTTGGTCACAAAGATTGCCCCCACATATTTAGGAAAATTGACATAATTCCCTGCATGATATCAGATCACAATGCTATATTGCTAGAAATGAACAAGAAAAGACCTACCAAGAATCCCAACGGCACCTGGAAACTGAACAGCACACTTGTAAACAATAAATGGATAGTGGATGAAAAAAAAGGAAATTGCAATATTCCTAGAATTGAATGACAATGAGAACTCATCATGAAAAATCCTATGGGACACAATGAAGGTGGTCCTCAAGGGAAAATTCAATAACCTAATCATCCATCTAAAGGCACTGGAAAAACAAGAAAAATCCAACCCAAAGAGCTCCACAAGGGAATAAATAATTAAAATCAGAGCAGAAATTAATGAATTGGAAACCAAGGAAACAACTAAGAAAATTGACAAAACAAAGAGCTGGTTCTTTGAAAGAACAAACAAGATTGAGAAAGCCCTGGCCAATTTGATCAAGCAAAAAAAAAAAAAAAAAAAAAAAAAAAGATAGATGCTTCAAATTAACAAAATACAAAATGAAAAGAGATCACAACAAATATAAGTGTAATTGGGAGAATCATCCGGACTGCTTTCAAAAACCGCTACTCCACAAAACTGGATAATGTGGAGGAGATGGATAAATTCCTGGAAGCATACCATCTATCAAAGCTAAACTCAGAGCAGATTAATCACCTCAATGAACCCATCACTCTCATGGAGTTTGAAAAAGTAATAAAAAAAAAAAACCTCCCCCAAAAGAAGAGTCCAGGACCAGATGGCTTCTCAGCTGAATTCTATCAAAACTTCATGGAAGAAATCAAACCAATCTTCCCAAAATTGTGCTACACAATTGAAGAACAGGAAAGCTACTCAACTCCTTTTATGAAGCTAGTATCATCCTAATTCCGAAATCAGGCAGAGATGCCACAATAAAAGAAAACTACTGGTGTATTTCCCTAATGAACATAGAAGCAAAGATCCTGAACTAAATCCTTGCAAACTGAATCCAACAACACATCAAAAGCATTATCAAACTTGACCAAGTGGGATTTATCCCAGGAACACAAGGGTGGTTCAACATACAGAAATCTGTCAATGTAATAAACCACATAAACAAGGTTAAACATAAAAACCACATGATCATTTTGATAGATGCAGAAAAGGCCTTTGACAAGATACATCTTTTCATGATCAAAACACTGGAGAGAATTGGCATGGTTGGTTCATATCTTAACACAATAAAGACAATATACAAAGCTCCTAAGCCCCAAATAATATGTAGTGGAGAGTGAAGGGAGGTATTCCCATTGAAATCAGGAATAAGACAGGGGTGTCCACTCTCACATCTGTTCTTCAATGTAGTAATGAGATCCTAGCTCAAGCAATAACACAGGAAAAAGAAATAAAAGGGATACAATTTGGAAAGGAAGAAGTTGAGTTAGCTCTATTTGCTGATGACATGATTGTATATGTAAGAGACCCAAATGACTCCTTCCCTAAACTCCTGGAGGTGATTAACAGCAATGTAGCAGGATAAAAATCAATGCACAAAAATCAGTAGCATTTCTATATGCAAATGACAAAGATACAGAGAAAGAAATAAGGGATATAGTCCCATTTCAATAGCAACAAAAATATAAAAATAAAATACCTTGGAATAATGTAAACCAAAGAAGAGAGAGATCTATGAGTAGGAACACTCATCCACTTCATAACTGAAGTAGAACAAAAATGAAGCCACCCTGGCTCAGGGAAATTTTGTGGAAGAGGGTGAAGAAAGAATGTCAGAGCCACATGTTGGGTCAGCATATGCAGAGACATTTATCTTACCCATAACTGTGGGCTAACTCCACAATGCATGACCCTTATACCTCAACAAGGAGGGGTCAATGGGGAGCAGGTAGGTCATGATGAGCCTAATAATGGTACCAAACTGTCTGTATTTGCTGAATAGAAAACTAATAATAAAAAATTTTAAAAAATTAAGAAAATAAGAAATGAAAAAGGAAATATCACTACAGACATCAGTGAAATTGGAAGAGCCATCAGGTCATACTTCCAAAACCTCTTCTCCACAAAATTAAATAATCTGGAAAAAATGGATGAATTTCCAGAAACATACCAGCTATACAATCTAAACTCAGAGCAGATTAATCTCCTAAACAAATCTATTACATCTATTGAGATTGAAAAGGTGATCAAAAACCTCCCCCAACATAAAAATTCTAGGACTGGATGGCTTCTCAGCTGAATTATATCAAATATTCATAGAAGAACTGAAACCAATTTTTCTCAAACTATTGTACATCATCAGAGACCAGGGTTTCTCCCCTGAGTCCTTTTTTGAAGCTAGCAACACCCTAATACCAAAACCAGAGAGAGATGCAACAATGAACTGAAATTTTAAGCCTATACCTAAAAAACGTACATGCAAAGAACCTGAGCAAAATCTTAGCAAACCAAATTCATGAAAAAAAAAATCAAAAGTATTATCCACCTTGTTTGTTCAAGTAGGCTTCATTCCAGGGTTGCAGGGATGGTTTAAAATATGGAAATTGGTCAATGTATTATACCACATAAATAAGAACCACAAGATCACCTTAATTTATTAAGACAAGGCCTTTGACAAAATACAACACCTCTTCACAATCAAACTCTGGAAAGAATAGGTGTTGAGGGTTTATATCTCAACACAATTAGTGTACGTATAAAGCTTCTACAGCCCAAATAATTCTTAATAGGGAAAAACCCAAGTAGTTCCCACTGATATCAGGAACAAGACAAGGGTGCTTACTCGCACCACTGCTCTTTAACATAGTACTAGAAGTACTAGCCCAAGCAATAAGAGAGGAGGAAGAAATAAAAGGGATTCAGATTGGAAAGGAAGAAGGTAAGTTGGCCTTATTTGCAAATGACATGATCCTATATATAAATGACCTGAAAGTCTCCATTCCAAAACTTGTAAAGGTGATAAATTCTTTCAGCCAAGTGACAAGATACAAAATCAGTAGCTTTTCTATATGCAAAGGACAAATATACAAAGAAAGAAATCAGTGAGGTTGTCTCATGTGCAATAACAACAAAAATATATGAAATACTTTGAAGTAACACTAACAAAGGCTGTGAAAGTGCTACATAATTAAAACATAAAAGCTCTCAAAAGAGAAAGAGGAGGACTTAAGAAGACAGAAAGACCTCCCATATTCCTGGATAGGTAAATGACACATTGAAATTTGTAGAAAAGTGGTTGAACATGGAACAGTAATTTGAAAGGAACTCACATAATCCCATCTGCAGTTCCTAACCTGGATCAGCTCAAGTTACTAACATAACTGAACAGCATCTTGAAGCTTAGACAAAGGAGGGCTGGGCTTAGCAGAAAGAAAAGGGTGTGGAGACACAAAATCTGGACCCAAATTGAACTGGTACCATAGAATTCTATGTTCTGGAAATCAGAATAAAGTTTGGAATCCTCAAGTATACCTTACAGGGAACACCTAAATCAAAGGGACATGGAGAGTGTGAGATGAAGCCTAACTTCAAATTTCTCCTGTTTCTATTTCTTCTCTGGGTTTTGCTTGGTTCTTTTCCTTTGGAATTGGCCTGTAATTCCCTGTACCAGGATGTGGGTTACATATAAAATTAACTGTTGATCAGAGAGACCTACTAGATCTTTCAAAACATACTAGACAGACTTTTGTCAGAACAGTTGATTATCCACCAGATGTTATTAGTAACATCTGCTGAAGACACCAATACTGTTGGCACAGACTGGAGAGACCTGATTGGAATCCAAAGGAGAGCCAGCCCTCAGATAATTAGCCCATCTGGTGCTGGAATGCACTACATGAGCTACCAGGGGAAAGTGGCCAAAATCTGTCCAAGCAACTCAAAGTCTAAGCATCACAGAAGCAAACAACCTGATGTAATGCTCACACAAGTGCAATAGTGGCACATAGCCATTGTGGGTAACCAACTTCTCTTGTATTGGATAACAGATCTGCTCAGTGGAATGGTAACCATATCTGGAACTGAGAAACAAGTCAGAATCATATCTAGATAATGATTCTGTTTTCCATTGTCAAGCTCAAACTAACCTTACACGATAAAAATGTCTAAACCCTTATAATTCTCTCTAAGTTATTAATATATATCCCATTTAACTGGTGCTGACTTCACTCTCTGTGAGAAAATTTGCTTCTTATTTTCAGATGGGAACTGGACTTGAGGAGATAAATAACCCAGTGCACTCCACCCGGCCCCAGCTGAAACCAGAGAGGTACTGGGGAAATGAACAAGAATGCTGCACTTTCAGTTAAGCTAATATCAACACAAAGGTGATGGAGAAAGATACTGAGGACACTCAACACCTACAAAAACAGACATCTAGATGCTCCTAAGTATTCATCACTGAAGTACACTTCACATATTCCCAGCACGGCTCAGGGAATCTTATGGAAGTGGGGGAAGAAAGATTGTTAGAGCCACAAGTTAGGGCATTTTGCACAGAGATATTGCCTCTCCCCCATAACTGACTTCTGCCACATAATCCATAACCCACAATACCCATGGGATTGACCTGCATCCCCAATGAAGAAGATATCTTCAACAAAGGGGCAGGGAGGAGGGAAAGGATGGTCCAAACATATAATGTTTACAAACAAAATATGTCCATACCTAATAATAATGAAATAAAATATATATTAACAAAAGACAATGGTAGGCAATTAAAAAAATAAAATAAGTATTTTGCAACTTCTGTCAACACTGCTCTATTGTGTGTGTGTGTGTGTGTGTGTGTGTGTGTGTGTGTGTGTGTGTATGTGCATGTGTGTGTATATTAGTGGCTATTGAAAATGGGAACTTTCTAAGGGGTGGGAAACACAAATCTAGACCCAAACGATAATGGTACCATAAAATTCTACTTCCTAAAAGGCAGACCAAATGGCTGAACTTTCACCAGGCCCTTATAGGGAACACCTGAACCATAAGACAGTGGAGAGGTTAGGATAAAGGCTAACCTTAATCTTCCCTCCCTCCCTCTCCCTCTCTCTCCTCTAACTATTGTATATTAGTCATCTTTTTCCTCATTTTCTTAGTGGGCACTGAACTGTAAGTCCCAGTACCAGCATGGGTCTATCATCCACAATGAGCGTTTGATCAGAGAGACATACAAGGTTTCCTAAAAGACAGATAAATTTCTATCAGAGTACTTGATGACCCACCAAAGGTTAGTGGTGAGACTCTACTGCTGAAGACACCATATGCAGTTGACACATTAAAATGGAATGGAATGGCTTGAAGCTAGAAGAGAATCAGTCCCCAGACAGTCAGCATGTCTAGTGCCAGAAGGTGCTACATGGGTGACTGGGGGAAAATGACCAATATCTGTCCAAGAACTCCTGGTCTAACCTACGTATCAGCACATACCCTGTTGTGATGCCCACACAAGCACAATAGTGGCACATAGCCATGGTGGGGAACCAACTGCTCTTGATTTGGCTAACTGATCTCTCAGTGGTATGGGTCCCATCGCTGGAGCTGGGAAACAAGTTAGAACCATACCCAAACATAAGCCCACTCTCCAACATCAAGCTACCATCAATTGAGGGCTACAAGACAACCAACACCTATTAAACTCACTATAAAAATAAGTAAGAGTTATCTCATTTGTCCTGGTGCTACCTTACTCTCCATTGGAGAATCTGCTTCTCTTTTTGAGATAGATGTAGATCCTAAGGAGAGTGCCACCCCATCATACCTCAAAAGGGCCCTGGCTGAAACTAAGAAAAATTAGCAAAATAAGCAAGGATGTTGTTTTCCTGATGAACCAGATACCAGCACAAGGGGGAAGGAGACCAACACAGAGAAAAATCAACTCTTACCAAATCAGAGAGCCAGAATCTCAGAGGCCCTCAACACCTCATCACTAAAGCTGACCAAAAATGAACCCAACATGGCTCAGGGAAATTTTGCAGAAGAGGGGGGTGGAAAGAATTTCAGAGCCACATGTTGTGTCATGATATGCAGAGACATTTATCTTACCCATAACTGCGAGCTAACTCCATGCCCCGGCCAGTGGGGAGTTGAATAAAGACCCAAGGGGAAGTTAACCTGAATGGAGAAGGCAAACAGACACAAGAAGGAGACCAAGCTAGGTATTTGTCAAGGTCTCAAAGTTTATTTTTACACATAGGTTTATATAAGGCTGTAGGGGAAGGAGTCATATTCAGGCCAGAGACCACAGGGTTACTGGCTAAATGCAATTTCTTTGTTTCTTCATCAATTACCAGCAGCACCAGGAGAGGCTATCACCCAGGCGTAATGGCTTCTTTATTTCTGGTAATAGATCATTAGATGAGGAAGAAGAAAGTTAACCTGCTATATGGCAGCTTCTGTCAACATGGCCAAGGTTTGATTCATAGCTCCCAACATCTACTCCCTTCATTTATACAAAAAGAGGGGTAGGCCCACTTTGTAGCGGTGGGCATTAACCAACTGGGGGAGTAGGGACCCAACTCCTCCTGTGGTATGTCTTTTTCCCACAATCTTTGGCCCTTGGTACCTTTTGGGGAAGGAAGGCAGGGCCTATGTGCCCAGAAAGGGAGGTACGGCCTTAGTGATAACAGTTATGGTACTAACCTCCACGTAAGTCAATTTTTTCTCTCAGGGAATTCAGAAGTGGTCAGAAAGGGACCTTCCCTTGTGGTGCTTTGCCTGGCACCCATGTTGGTGCCCATATCACACTCACTTTATTGTAAGCCAATATGCATAAGTTTGAATCCTATGCAGCTCCCGCAGGAGGGGTATTTCACCATGACAGGCAGACCGAAGCAATAGCAGAGGTGTAGAGGACAGCAGTATAGTAAATGAATACAGAATGTAAGATCAAGGGATAGTGACAGGTGCAGGTGGTAGGTCTTCAGTGGCAACGCCTCAATCCGCCAGCTCCAGTCTGTGATAATGAACCTGTAAAGCTGTATCTTAATGGCATCAATCTGTTGATGTACAAAAGACATGATTTTATTTATAATAATAGGTCTGATTGTGAGTAGGAGAATTAAAATAAGTAGAGGTCCTTCCAGCTTTGTCCTGTTATGGAAAAAAGGGGATTCTGTCAGGGAAGTTTTTCTTCCCTGGATATGTGAGATGTCACTGGAGGATCATCAGCTTGTTTTATAAGTCTCTCTGGCAGCCATCTCACAGTATTTTCTTTGGTGTCAAAGAAGCATACTGATCCTCGGCCCCAGTTGAGTACTGGGTCTGGGCTATTCCATTTGAAGGTTAAAGGATCTTTCCACATGGTTTTGGCAAAGATATTTTTTTGTGTGTGTTTGTGTGCCAAAAGCGAGCAGCAGCTGAATCTCCCTGAGGACAAACAAGGCATGATGAAGGATATTTCTTGGAGAGCCTTTTATGGTATATAAATCCCCCAATTTTAACTTTTGGAGGATAAATGGATCCAGAAGAGGGGCCCCTCCTGCCAGAACACCTCAGTGGGTGTAAAGTCAGTAGCACAAATGACCAGGAGAAGAGACTTCTTATAAGAGATAAAAGTGACCCTTTGGCTCAGAATTGCAGCCTCTAGGATGGGGGCTGTTAATGAGCAGCCTGAGGCAGGGTCTGGGTCTCCTCTGAGGATGTCAAACAAGGGTTTAAGCTCTCCAGTAGTTGACTTAAGATAAGGCCTGAGCTAATTGATATCTCCTGTGAGTTTTTGAAAATCATTTAAAGTTTTTAGATGATTAGCTTTAAGCTGAATCTTTTGTGAAAGAATTTTGTTATAAAAGAGTTCAAAGGCTAGGAATACGTATGGAGGTTTTAATTGAATTCTATCAGGAGCTATCTGAAGACCAACTCCAGTAAGGGCCCTAGAAAGTTCTTGAGAGCAAGTAAGGAATTTAGTGGGATCAGGACCGGCCAAGAGTGTGTCGTCCATATAATGGATGATATACAAAGAAGGCCATCTGTATCTAAATGGATGTATAATTTGGGCCACAAATTTTTGACACAGCGTAGGGCTCTTGGCCAACTTTTGGGGCAATACTTTCCATTGGAATCTCTGCATAGGGCCTCTAAAACTTACCACAGATAAACTAAATGTAAAATGCTGATGATCCTTAGGGTGTAAGGGAATTGTTAAAAAGTAATCCTTGATATTGTATATATGTAAGTACAATGATTGTGATGGGGAGGTAATATGGAATGGAATTTCAAAGGGGAAAGTGTGGGGGGGGGGAGGGAGGGAATTACCATGGGATTTTTTTTATAATCATGGAAAATGCTAATAATTTCTTTTTAAAGTAATCCTTTAGGTCAATAATGATTTTACAATATCCTGTAGGAATTGCTACTGAAGTGGGGAGGCCTGGTTGCAGGGCTCCCATAAATACCATGGCCTTATTAATTTCTCTAAGGTCCTGGAGCAATCTCCATTTTCCAGACTTTTTCTTTATAACAAGGATAAGAGTTTTCCAAGGAGAGGTGGTGAACGGGTTACAGAATTTGCTCCTCCTGCTTTCACTTGGGTGTGTGTTATTTGAAATACATGAACAGTCTTGGGTTGTTTGATTTTAGCTTTGATGTGTTGTATGGGGGCAGGAGAGGGCGTGTGGATTTCTAAGTCTAAATCATGGAGTTGTTTAAGCAAGGTGGCCTTTTCTTTTTTAACTGCAAGGAGAGTTTTTAGTGATTGGGCTTCCCAAGAAAGTTGGCAGATCACCTGTCGAGTGACTGTTTCCAAATCACAATTGAGAGTTACAGGGGCACAGAAGTGATGTGACTTAGGCATGTGAAGATATGGTGGAGGGTCTGCTATGGGGGCTGTGGGAGATGGACAGTGAGGGTTGTGATACCTGGCAGCCTCACCCCCTAGCTCTGATTCCTCATCTAGGGAAAGAGGAGTATTAGGGGGAGGGGTAACTGCAGATTTGGAGAGAATAGGATAAATGGATTTAAGGGCAGGTGGGCCATCCTCGGGCATAGGAATAATGACAGAGGGGCACTGTGAAGGGGACTCATTTGTCTCGACTAGCACCTTTTCCTGGGGGCCGCCACTGCGGTGCTTGCCTGGAAGGTGGGGCGGCTTGTGGAGGGAGCTACTGTAGCAGCAGCAGTAGCTGCTCGGGGATCCTGATGGCTGGAAGATAGTTCATGAATGGGAGAGGTTTGGCTAGGTTTAAGGTTATTTTTAAGAAAGAGTTCTCCATCCCTAACAACTTTTGAAATGTCTGGTTGGCACCGGTGAATCTGAAGTACATCATTTATTAAGTTCCAATAGGAGAAGATCTGAACCAGCATTTTTTCAGGGCCAAAAGTTCTCTAGTAATCTTTTAAACTATCTCCCACTCTCCCCCATGTTTTTTCATCAATGGTAACTTCCCGAGGAAACCATGGACATAAATCTTCTAAGATGAGGAAAAAGCGAACAAGATCTTTTTTCTTAAATTTTGTCCCGTGAGTCTTGAGGGAGTCTTTAAGTCCCTGGATGAAAAGTTCCTGTTTACTTAGGGTCCCATGATAGAAAAGGAAAGAGGAGAAATGGCAAGACCAATGGGCAACATTCCGGTTGGAGAACCAGCATGAGGTATTCCCCAGTGAGCTTGACGCAAGCCTCTATGCAAATTTAAGAATCTGGCAGCTGCCCTAAGGGCATTTACTGGCTGTTGTGTAACCAGTTTTGTTGATAGGAAGAGAGGCTAGATAGGAGGTCTTTGCCAATGCCCGAAAGGGCTATCAGGACTCACACAGGGAGGTAGGGACCTTCAGGCAATGCCAGAGGGTAGCTCTGGCCAAGAGGCTTCAGTTGCCTTGTCACTATATTGCAATTCCATGTGATGTTGCCAACCGAAAGTACAAGAAGGAAAAGAAGTTTACAAAAAACAACAAAGAAATCCCGCAATTCTTGTTTCTTGCAAATTTGACTAAATAATCTTTATTTAAATAGTTTGCCTTAGAATTTGTCACTTGTCTTACCTTAGCAGATCTGTATCACAGCTGGGCTTTCTGTGGTGATCACGGTACAGGTCTGTATTACAGGTGTGGACTGCTGGCAGTGACCTCTATGTGGATCTTCACTCACCCCCCAGTGGGGTGGCAATCCAATGGCGGGAATGGCTGTCCACTCGAGTGACATTCAGATTTTTTCTTCATACCTCAAGCCCCATGTTTGGTCACCACTTGCCCCAGCCAGCAGTGAGTCAAACAAGGACCTGAGGGGAAGTTAACCTGAATGGGAGAAGGCAAACAGACACAAGAATGAGACCAAGCTATGTATTTGTCAAGGTCTCAAAGTTTATTTTTACACATAGGTTTATATAGGGTTGTAGGAGGAGGAGTCATATTCAGGTCAGAGATCACAGGGTTACTGGCTGTTGCAGTCTGGTTCGCATTGCTGGTAGAAATCACCCAACCAAGAGTAGCTTCTGGGAAAAAGAGGTTTATTTTGGCTCACAGGCTTGAGGGGAAGCTTCACGATGGCAGGGGAAAACGATGGCATGAGCAAAGGGTGGACATCACCCCCTGGCCAACATAAGATGGACCACAGCAACAGAAGGGTGTGCCAAACACTGGCAAGGGGAAACTGGCTTTAATACCCATAAGCCCACCCCCAACAATACACTCTCTCCAGGAGGCATTAATTCCCAAATACCCATCAGCTGGGAACCTAGCATTCAGAACACCTAAGTTTATGGGGGACACCTGAATCAAACCACCACACTGGCTAAATGCAATTTCTTTGTTTCTTCATCAATTACCAGCAGCACCAGGAGAGGCTATCACACAGGCATAACAGCTTCTTCATTTCTGGTAATAGATCATTAGATGAGGAAATGGAAACTTATATGGCAGTTTCTGTCAACATGGCCAAGGTTTGGTTCATAGCTCCCAACATCTCCACAATGCACCACCCATATACCTCAACAATGAGGGGCCAGTGGGGAGGGGTTGGTCATGGATGAACCTAATAATGGTACCAAACTGACTATATTTTCTGAATACAAAACTAATTAATAAAAAAATATTAAAAAAAGAAAATGGGGGCTTTCATTGATTACTCTTTATATATAACTTCTGCATATAGGAATACTACTTATTTTTAATGTGTTGATTTTATATCCTGTCACTTTGTGGAAGGATTTTATTACCATTAGAAGATTTGTATTAGAGTCTGTCAGGTCACTTATGTATAGGATCATGTCATCTTCAAATAGAGCTACTCCCATTAAATATTTCTTCAGCCTTATTCCTCAGGCTTGGATTTCTAGTAATATGCTGAAGAGCAGTGGTGAGAGTTGGCATCCCTGTCTTTTCCCAATCTTAATTAGAACTCCTTGGGTCATTCCTCATTAAGTCTGATTTGGACAGTAGGTCCTTTGTATATAGCCTTTATTATGTTGTTGTAAACCCTTCATGCTTTGTCTCTATAGACTTTTGATCATGAACTGAAGTTTTATTTTGCTGAAGGCCTTCTCTGTGTCTATTGAAATGACCATGTGTTTCTTGTGTTTAAGTTTATTTATGTTGTATATTTCATTAATTGATTTTTATATGTTACACCATCTCTGCATCTGTGGCATGAAGCCTGTTTGAACTAGATCTATGACGCTTTTGATGAGTTGTTGAATTTTGCTTGTGAGGGTTTTGTTCAGTGTTTTTTTTCATCCAAGTTCATGAGGGGTATTTATTTCTAGTTTTCTTTTCTTTTTCTTAATATTTTATTTTTATTTATTTATTTGAGAGAAGGGGGGGGGATGAGCATACCAGGTCATTTAGCATTGCAGGCAAACACTTTAACAGCTAAGCCATCTCTCCAGCCCTATCTTTTTTTCTCTTATGTTACTGTCTCATTTTGGTATTAGGGTGATGCTAGTTTCTAGAAGGAGTTGGAGAACATTTCCTGTGTCTTTAGTTTTTTCTATGAATGTTTGGTAGAACTCAACTGAGAATCCATCAGGTCCTAAACTTTTCCCTTGGGGTATGTTTTTGTTACATTTTCAATCTCAATGGATATAACAGGTTTGCTTAGGAGATTTATCTGCTCTGAATTTAGTTTGGGTTGGTGGCATGTGTCTAGAAATTCATCAATGTCTGGATGATTCTTCCAGTTTCATTTTGTCTTTTGTGTCCTCTTTCTATTCATTTCTAATTTTGTTAATTTGAGACTTTTCTTTTTTGATTGATTACATTGGCTAGTTTATCAATCTTGTTTATTTTTGCTAAGAACCAGCTCTTTTCTTTGTCAATTTTCTTGGTTTCCAATTCTTAGTTACAATTAACTTCTTCTCTGATCTTAATTATTTCTTTCCATATGAAGCTCTTAGGGATGGATTGTCCCTGTTTTACCAATGCCTTTTAAGTGGATGGTTGGGTTATTAGATTGAGACTTTTCTGTTATTGTTATTAGAGCATTTAGTGCTATAAATATTCCCATTAGGTCTGCCTTCATAGTGTGCTGTAAGTTTTGGCATGCTGTCTTTTCATTATCATTCACATCAAGATATTTTAAAATTTTCTTGTTGATTTATTCCATGGCTCACTCATTGTTTAATAGCATGTTGTTCATTATATAGGATCTGATATTACTTATGCTGTTTCTCATGTTGCTAATTTCTAGCTAAACTCTTGTGGTCTGATATGATTCAAGAAGTTATGTCAATTTTCCTGAATTTGTGGAGTCTTGATTTATTTTGGAGAATGTTCTGTGTAGTTCTGAGAAGAATGTGTATTCTGTAGAAATGAGGTGATTGTCTGTAGATGTCTGTAAGGTCTATGGATCTATGGTGGTGTTAAAAGTTCTATTATTTCTGTGGAGATTTTGAGTTTGGATAATCTGTATAATAATTACAGTGAAGTATTGAAGTCCCTTACTATAATGGTAATGAATTTTGTTTCTGATTTGCTGTCAAGTAGATTTTTCTTTATAAAATGTGGTGCACCTGTGTTTGGTGCATATAGATTTATGATTGTGATATCCTCTGGTTCAATCATTCCATTGATGAATTAAAAGTGGCTTTCTTTGTCTTTTTTAATACTCTTTGTTTGAATTCTATTCTGTTAGATATTAATATAGCCATACTCACTTGTTTCTTATTTCCATTTGCTTGGAAGATACAATTTTTCATCTGTTCACCCTGAAAAGATATCAATCCTTAATGGTGAAGTCAGTTTCTTGAAGGCAGCAGATAGAAGGGTCCAATTTACTAATGAACTCTGTCTGCTTGTGTCTTTTGTGGGTGAGTTAAGTCCATTAATATTTAGTTATAACAATGAAGTTTGATTTAGTTAGTGTCATACTTGAGGTTGTACAGGGTTTGGTGCTTTAATTTTGGTTATTTTGTTCATCCTCTTGTAGGCTTTGAGGTGGATTGTCTGACTCTCCCATAGGAATTTTTCCTGAAGTATTGTCTATAGGTTGGGCTTTTTTGTTCATATAGCCATAGAGACTGGTTTTTTGTTTTCCTTTCTCAGTCTTTTACCAGGGCTACTTCACTGGGTACAGTAGTTTTGGTTGGAAGCCATAGGATTTTTTGTTGTTGTTGTTGTTGCTTGGTTTTTTGTTTTTGTTTTTTATGTTTTGAAGTACTCCATTCCATGTTCTTCTGGCTTTCATGGTTTCCATTGAAAAGTCTGAAGTAACTCTGACTGGATTGCCTTTGCATGAAATGAGTTGTTTCTCTCTTGTTGCTTTTAGTACTCTCTCTTTGTTTTCATTATTTAGAGTTTTACTATGAGGTGCCATAGAAAGTTCCTTCTTTGGTACTATATTAGAGCTTCTTTTATCAGAGCAGCCCCTTTTTTTGAGATTGAGAAATTTTTCTTCAATAATTTTTTTGAATATGTTCTCTATTCATTTGGCTTGGATTACTTTGCTTTCTGGTATACCTATAATCTGTATGTCTATTCATTTAAGAATATCCAACAAGTCCCTCATATTCTGTTTGCATAATTTCTTGAATGTATCAAAGTTTTTGGACTTCTGATCAATTTCTTCCAATCTGAGATTCTCTCTCTACAAGGTCCACTTTGTTAGTGAATGATTCTAGAGAGGCCTTTAAATGGTTTATTTGATTTTTGTTTTCTATTGCATTTTTTTTTTCTGCATCATGTCCATCACTTTGTTGAATGCTAATTTCAGATCAAGGTTTAATTTTCTTGATGCTTCCTGGAATTCCTGCTTGCATTTGATCATGTCTCTCTCAAATAAATATTTTGAAAAAATAGAATAGAAATGTAAATGTAGATATAATCTACCCACAGTGTTGAAAATATCAATTGTATTTAGAAATAGAAGAATAATATGACTGACTGATGGGAGACATGAGAGAAACTTACAGATACTGGTAACGTACAATATTTTGACTGACCAATTTAAAATATATGCTAATGTTAAATGGCTAGGAAGTAGATAGCTTAGTTTTTTCTTTTAACAAGGAACTTTGAGCTATGATTTCTATGTATTTCCTTAGGTGACCTCCACCTGATCGTTTACTAAAACTGGAAAATGTATGAAAGTCCTATTCAACCCAAGATTGGAAAAAAAAAAACAAAAACAGTGAATGACAAGAAATGATTATTGCAGTGGATCTGCCAAAGTTGAGTTATTGAAATTATTTTGTTCTGCTAGAAGTTTTCTTTTCTTTTTGTGATTTAGACAATGGACCTGAAATCTTGTACTAACTGTTGTGTGCATGATCTGCATCAACATGATCAGCATCAACAATGCTAAGTTAATTGGTAATTATACTGAAAAGTGTTTGAGATTCTGTTGTCTACAACCTTCTGCAGAATGTTTCCCTATAATATGAAGCCATTCCAATCAACAAGGTTTTTAAAAAGCAACTAACTCCATTTACAACTTTTTCTATTTGCACTAACTACATTTTCACAATATAATAGCTATTTATTCATAGACTTTTTCTCTGAGAAATATGTAAAATACTTAGATGTTTTTACCTTTCATAGTGACCTCAGTACTTGATTGAAATGTAGAAATATTTAGTTTTATTTACTTTCCCACTAAACATGATGTTTGTTTTCTTTATTGGAATTCTTATTTGGAAATTCTATGACAGCCTTCATGATACTAGAAAAAGGTTTATGTTCAGGGAGTGGAAGTGATTCAAGCCAGAAATGAATGCTTTTTGTACATATGCTCATTGAGGGATGTAGCATTTCATCATGATTCTTACAGATTTTTAGTAATGCCAAGCTGATGGAAAGAGGTACTTACCAACTCCCTGACTCAATGCCTGTCTAGAAGAGTCCTGTTACTTAGGCCTGTGTGGCAAGGATACAACTGAAGTCTCAGGTGATTTGTCTTGTTTTGTTTTCCTTTTATCACTTGTCATTGTAATAAGAATAATTTACTAGACTTTTAGGAGGCCTTATTTTGGGGATATGGAGGTGTCAAATTGTAACACCATGTGATTTCCTATGAGCCTTTATACATCCAATGGAACAGATAGGTCATTTTTTTCTGCACAGATTCAATAAGTAAGTATGTCTACATGAAGGCCACAAAGACAAGATCCTTAAAGTCTCAAACTCATTTAGAAGCTTCTTACACAGGAAGTCTAAAAGCAAGACTCCATTCTAGGCTGTGGCTGTTAAAATACAATTTGTGGCAACTATTGGAAAGGGAGCAACTAGAGCAGACTTTGGAAACAAGGTATGTTGCAATAGAGTGAGGTAGCTTCTTCTTACATGAAGATGCTTGTAGCGACCATTTGTTATAGCCAGATAAGAAGGAATCCTTTGGCTCTGTTTCAGATGGACTTAAAAACTATAATTTTCTTAGAAGAAAAATAAATCCCTTAACTGTTGTCTTCTGCTACCACCACAAAATTATCACTGGTTTACTGCATCACATAGCCTATTTTTCCATCTAAATATTGTTTGAGAAGGGTAAAACTTACGGTAATGCAATGAGAAAGTCATTAACACCACAATTAACCCTATTCCCTGCTAACACACAGACAGTGTTTTCTCATGCACAATGCACAGAATCTCCTTGCTTCATTTATCTGCTATGTTTCAACATGCATTCCAGGGTACCTCTGAACAGGCTGCTTAGGAAATATTTGGGAATGTATTGTAGGTAAGACACTAGGAGACTACACTTAAGAAAGACAGAGTTAATGGAAGTTTATAAGGTATTCTGTCAGAAGAGTAAAAATCTTGTCCTTTTTAGACAAGTAAATGGGGGGAAATATTCAATGATTATTTCAGTTTTGGTTAACGTACAAAAAGAAGATAATATTCTGTTTGTCATTTCCACACTGTCAAGAACATGGAGAAGATGCATATAGATCAATGAGAGTGGCATGCTCCCTCCAATGTCAGATACAACTCTTTAACTACATCCATTTTGCTTTTCTTCCTCTCACATATTGGAAACATAAATTTAATGTACATTATTATCATTTTTCACAAAGTAGGAAAACCCTTACTGAAGTTTGACTCATTACAGTCAAATCCCAGGATAGGCATAGTATCAAACTTGCTTTAGGCTTTTAAGGAATTACCAATGTCAAAGTACAAGGACAAAGTCTACTCACAGTCTGACCTTTAATTCAGCTAGTATCCTTCATGGGAGGAAACTACTCTAGAAATACAATCTGAAGGTTTAATTGTCCAAACAATTATGAATTATTGGTAATTTGTCCAGGAAAGTGTCAGCTTTGATACTGTGACAAGAAATGATCGTTAGTGAAGTGGAATGTGGTATAGCTTTATTCACATCTTTGCATCTTACTGTCTGCAATAAAAAAAAAATTATTATTGGCAGGTCGGGCAACAATCAGTGCTATTTTTTGGTAAATTATTTTTCTTAAGTCTCCTGCAACTGATTATCTTCTTAATGTCTTCAAGAAAGAAAGATATAAATTGGTTATTGCATATTTGAAAAATAGAATTTCATCAAGTAAAAAGATATCTGCTAAGCACACTGTGCTATACTCTCTTAATCAACATCAGATTTCAAGATTATTTTTATTAATAGCATAATTATGATCAGAAATTTTGTGTACCCAGAGTTCTGTTGCCAGCTAAAAGCTTTCCTTGAAAACAGCCTTCTAGCTTCCTGCAAATGAGACACAACACTTCAGTATTCCTGTAGGCTTCAGTAATGAATGTACAGTGTGTGTGTGTGTGTGTGTGTGTGTGTGTGTGTGTGTGTGTAATTTGTAGAGGAAAATAAGTACAACTAACATATAAAATGTAGTATTATGGACCTAGAATCAGCCATGATCTGAAATTTGAGGAAAAAAATGTTGACTATTATTTAAGACAAGATAAATGTTGACAACAAGTACAATTTTTAGGAATGTTTAATAATTATTAATTCCTTTAAAAAAATTTTCATACTATGTATGTATTTATTTATTTACTTAAGAGGGAAGGATGGAGAGAGACAGAAAGAAAGAGTGGGCACACTGGGGCATCAAGCCACTGCACATGAACTCCAGATGCATGTGCCACCTTGTGCATCTGCCTTACATGGATCCTGGGGAAGAGAACCTGGGTCCTTTGGTTTTGTAGGCAAGTGCCAAGTGCCTTCACCACTAAGCCATCTCTCCATTACGTTTTAATTATTAATTCTTAATTAATTAATTAAGTTAATTAATTCTTAATTTATTCATATACTGCTGGTTTGATTTTCTGTGACTCTCCCCCATATTTGGATCCAGTGATTTCTTTAACTCTGATTAAATTTGTACCAATTGCTACAATATTATAAAACAGTAAATAGTGGCACACCATTGTCAATTGTTTTTTTCTATTCTACTGTTTTATGTACTCTTTTACAGATATATCACAGTTTTGTAGAAATTGCTTGGACACTGGGGAAACATTCTGGGGCAGGAGTATAACAGAAAAGGGATCAATGATTCAATAATGGAATATTTGTCCTGGCTCATCTCTCTGTCTGATGTCTCCATGTGTGAGGGTTACATCTTGTATTGGTTTGATAAAATAAGAATAAATTCAAAGTGATATTTCTTCTTTCAGATCTGTATATTTAATATTAAAACAATTGATATTATAACTTAAGACAAAATAATCTACTTAAAATATTTTATTTATTTATTGGAGAGAGAGAGATAGGCAGATAGAGAGAGAAAAGGTACACTACGGCCTCTAACCACTGCAAGCGAATTCCAGATGCATGCACACCTTGTGTGTATACTGGGGAATCAAGCCTGGGTCCTTAGCTCCTTAACCAATAAACACTCTTTCCAACCCTTGACTTTTTGATATTGTAATTTAACTTATTTTAGAAAAAAAATCTTGGACATATAGTTGTTGCATACATTTTGTTGGGTGACATCTTAACTTTGTAGAATGTTCTATTCTATTTTAGAGAATTTTTTGTAATGTGTAATGGTGCACCTTATTTTTATTAAAAACTTAAAGATTAACTTACCTAGGTAAATTATGAATTTTGTGATTTAATTCATTTATTTCAATACCTTGTAAAATAAGAAATCTTAAGTATAAGTTGTCTTTCTCTTTAATAAAATAAAAATAAAATAATGTTCTTTTTTATTTTTCAATAATTTCCCCCTGGTGGTTAAGAACCAATTATTTATAATGATTCTGTCATAATAGTAGCTCTATAACTACTAGTAATATTTTGCTGATAAGTGAAAATGGCAATTTAGAATTTCAAAATTATTATTAATTTTTTATAAAAAGATTGTGCTCTTAGTCACCCCCTATCTCAATTCTGCTGAGAGTCTTCTTCAGTGGGCTTATTGGTATTCATTGTGGGGACCAAGAAGTCTTTGTGGGGGATGGGGGGAGGCATGGTGCCTCTGGATATTCCCACTCACCATGTGGCTCTTATAGCTTTCCACTCCCTCTCCCACAATGTACCCTCAGCCTCAGTGGACAATATAGGGATCTTTTTTAGTGTTACTTTCTCGATAGGCTCTGAGAACTTTGATTGAGAAAAGTACAGGTATTTTCTACCTTATGATTATCTATAAAGAGTAATATATTAATATTAACTGGTTAACACATGAAGATGAATTGCAACATAGATTCTATCCTCCTTACAAGTCAATCAGAAATTTTCCCATGGGTTTGTGCTTTTCTGTGTGCTACTCCCACAGGTAATGAAAGGCCAGTTTGTCCACTAGAAAACCAATAGCACAAGATTGCCAAAATGTGATTAACAACAATGTCATCTAGGAATCCCTACCTTTTCAGCACTATCATAAAGTTTTTCTATATTCTTTATAGTATAACACCTCAAATAAAATTATAAATTAGGTATTATTATTAATCCTGATTTATCATTGTTAACACCAACAGAGAAAGCTGCATACCACACCCACTGTTAAAAGACATCTGACTCTCACATTTGCCAATTAGTCACTGTGCTATGCTGCTCGGAGAATAAGACAATACAATCCAAAAGATAGTCCACATTTCAATGCCCATGTCTCAGACTGAAGTAATCATTAGACTCCTTTAACATTATTTTCCTACCAGAAATATCAGATGGTACAAATTCCCAGCTCCATAGTGACCTTCAAACCTTCCTCACATCAGCAGGTTTAGTGATGTGTGGTGAGCTCCATTGTCTCAACATAACTTTTCACCTGACTCTTCAGGATTGAAATCATCTTATAAATGGTTATAAATCAAGATTATGACTATATGAAATTCTGTACACCATCTTGCATCCCTTATGCCACAATAATAAGTAGTCCCAGCAAGTCTCATAATTCATGACAGCACAGATGACTATGAATTGTACCCTTATATAAAATCCATCTGGCTCTATAGCTTTTGCACTAGAGTTCACTGATTTGTGTTCAGAGGATAGCAATATTGTCAAATGATGTTACACATGGTGTTATAGTATCATTGTTTATTTGCTTGGAATTAGAAGTCTAGTTTGACTGCATTATAAAGATATTATGTCTAGAGAGACTTTTTCCCCCCATAGCTGCTCTGTGGAATAGTCAATGAGACAAAGAAAATAATTTTAAAAAAATGGAGATAATCTTACATTATAATTATTTAATTAAATAATGGAACATGTATGTTAGAACTGACAAATCATGCTTAGGCAAATAAAAGGAACATAGAGTTTTGGCTTTGATGTAGTTTCCCAATTATTTTTTTTGTTTGTTTTTGTTTTTCAAGGTAGGGTCTTATTCAGGCCCAAGCTGACCAGGAATTCACAATGTAGTCTCAGGGTGGCCTCAAACTCACTATGATCCTCCTACCTCAACCTTCCAAGTGCTAGGATTAAAGGCAAGTGCCACCACACCCATCCCAAATTTTTGTATATGTGTATGTGTGCATATAAACTTTCTGAAATTGCTTTAGCAGAGCTTAAAAACCTCACAAACATTAACAAAAACAAGCAAACAAACAAACCCTGGGGACTTGGACTGATAAATCCCAGCCCATTTGGCATGAAAGAATAAATTTTTAATACACAAAAATAATGAAGGTTGACATACAATTATTTTGCTATATTTTTAGCATGTTTATGCATGTAAACTTTTTTCTATATTTTAAGGAATTCAAAATGTATTCTTGATCAAAAATATTTTAAGTTTAGTTTGTATCAATAATAAATATCATCAATGAATACTTTTCAATGGTTTATATATAGATTTCATTTAAGATAATTATTTGCTATTATGAGATGTGCTGGGTGATATTAACAATTATTTCATCAGGTCAATATGAGCTAGAAATTTTGATCCTAAATTTTATTTGCAAAAATAATGAAAAAAGGCAACTTCTGGTCAAGATGGTGTCCACCTAACTGCACTGCAACTCCCAGGGAAGGAAAGGCAAGACATTGAGGTGAGCATACTCTAATAGATCCCCAGTGGGAGGGCATAGAGGAGCAAAAAATGGAATCAACCAATCCCCACACTTACAGGTAGGCCCCTATTCCCCAATCACTTCAAGTAGCTGCCCTAGCCATAGTTCCAGCTGCAGGTTCCTCCTGCTCTAACCATAGGCAAGGGGACTGAGAGCCTGTGCCTTCACACTCATGAATGTTGTCCCACACAAAAATGCAGCCCCCACCCCATTGCATGGACCCAGGCCAGCAGGCTAGCCTTCCCTGGGGGACCTCAAGGTGCCATCCCACTCACATCTGTCCACCACCCCTGTACAAAGACCTGGGACATCAGACTATCATTCCCCCAGGGAACCTCCATGCATGAACAAAATTCCACTTGCTGCCATCCCCCACCTCCCTATGGGTCCACTATTAGCAGGTTAGTGCTACCCCACCACCATCAGGGACCTCCACATGCCACTGACCCTC
This sequence comes from Jaculus jaculus, assembly GCF_020740685.1. Lineage (NCBI taxonomy): Eukaryota > Metazoa > Chordata > Mammalia > Rodentia > Dipodidae > Jaculus > Jaculus jaculus. Next base: position 53,311,035 of record NC_059111.1, on the reverse strand, counting down.
CTTGTGTGGACCCAGGCCAATAAGCTATGGTTTCCCCCACCCTAGGCTCTCCCACCACAGGGGACCTCCACACACACTGCTGCATGTCACCTGTCACACAGAGTAGATTACAGCTTCCTCCTAAATTAAATAAGACTCATGTTCTGTGATGGGCAGACCACAGAGCAAAAGGAATAACAGGAAAAATCAATAGAAAATAATCCAATAAGATCTCCAAGTCCCTCAAAAAGTGTCTAAAATCAAAACATAGAAGACCCATTAGGATCAGAACCCCAAAATAAAGATACAAGCTATGCAACCCTGACCAAGCAAATAGCAGAACTTTCAGAAAAGCAACAAAAAGCCAATAATTGTATAAATGCTTTCCTTTCTAGATTAGACCTAATAGATAAGAACCAGGAAGGGATCCAAAGACAGTTAAGTGATCTGAAGAAAAGTGAAAAAAAAAGAGACCTCAATAACCAGCTGGCTAAGCTCAATAAAGATATAAAGAAATGCAAGGATGAATTCCAAGAAGTATTAAGAAAAACAGAAAATAATGAGAAAAGCGATTTGACAGAGGAGTGGCAACTATACATTAAAAAGTAGTAGAAAATACAAACCAAATTTAACAAACCCAAAACTGTAGAAGCTCGCAAGAATAGAGTCAGCCATGTGGATGATTAAAATTCAGAACTAGATATACCACATTTTTGTTATCCATTCTTCTAATGATGGACATCTGGGTTGATTCCAGCTTTTAGCTATTACGAATTGAGCCACTACAAACATGGTTGAGCAAATCTCTCTGGCCTTTGGTTTGAAGGTTTTAGGGTAGATGCCCAGTAAGGGTATAACTTGGTGTGTTGGTATTTCTATAGTCACCTTTTTCAGGAGTCTCCATATTGCTTTCCAAAGTGGTTGCAATATAACTGCATTCCCACCAACAGTGAATGAGTGTCCATGCTTCTCCACATCCTCGCCAGCATTTATTTTCATTTGATTTTTTGATGTTGGCTATCCTTATTGGGGTAAGGTGGAATCTCATAGTTGTTTTAATTTGCATTTCATTGATGATTAGGGATGATGAATATTTTCTTAAGTGTGTGTTTGCCATTTGTATATCTTCCTCTGTGAATTGCTGTTCAACTCTGTGCCTCATTTTGTGAGTGTGGTATTTGTCTTCTTATTGTTTAGACTTTTGAGTTCTTTGTAAATTCTAGAGATAAGGCCTCAATCAGTTGGATAACCTGCAAATATTTTCTCCCATTCTGTGGGTATTCTATTGGCTTTGCTTATTATATGCTTGTCTGTAAAGAAACTCTTCAGCTTCATATGATCCCATTGGTTGAGTGACCATTTAAGAACTTGAGCCACTGGGGTTTTGTTCAGGAAGTCTTTTTCCATTCCTATATCATGGAAAGTACTTCCTAAATTTTTTTCCAGTAGTATTTGAGTTTCTGGTCTTATGTTGAAGTCTTTGCTCCATTTGGATTTGAGTGTAGTGCATGGTGAAATGTGTGGATCAAGTTTTAATTTCCTGCATGTGGTTATCCAGTTTGTCCAGCACCATTTATTGAAGATGCTATGTTTTTTCCAGCCTAATATTGTTCGGGCCTTTGTCGATATCAAGTAGCTATAGTTGCTTGACCCAAAATCTGGGTCCTCAAGTCTATTCCATTGGTCTATCCTCCTATTTTTATGCCATACCATGCTGTTTTTATTACTATGGCTTTGTAGTATAGCTTTAGATAAGGTATGGTGATGCCCTGGAAATCTATACAGCAGTAAGAAAAAACGACACAAAGAAATTTGAAGAAAAGTGGTTGAACCTGGAACAGATCATTCTCAGTGAACTTACCCAATCACAGAAAAAAAATCAACACATAGTCTCACTCATCTACAACACCTATCCTGAATCTACCCAAGATACCTTACATACCCAGCAAGCACTTCATGGACTAGACAATAGGATGGACGGGGAGGGCAGGGAGGGCATTGAAGGGTGGAAAACAGTAATATGGACCCAAACGGCAATGGTACCATAAAATTCTACTTCCTAAAAGACAGACCAAATGGCTGAACATTCACTAGACCCTTACAGGAAACACCTGAACCACAAGACACTGGAGAGGGTAGGATCAAGACTAACCTAAATCCTCTACATCTTCCCTCCCTCCCTCTCCCTGTCTCCCCTCTATCTCTCTCCTCTCTAACTGTTGTATATTAGTTATGTTTTTCCTCAATTTCTTAGTGGGCACTGACCTGTAACCTCTACTTCCAGCTTGGGGCTACCATCCACAATGAGCTTTTGATCATAGAAACCTACAAGGTTTCCCAAAACAATGACAGACTTCTGTCAGAGTACTTGATGACCCACCAAAGGCCAGTGGTAAGTCCCTATTGCTGAAGACTCCATACGCAGCTGACACGTAAAATGGAATGGCATGGCTGGAAGCCAGGAGAGAATCAGTCCCCAGACAGTCAGCATGTCCAGTGCCAGAAGGTGCTAAATGGGCCACTGGGGGAAATGACCAATATCTTTCCAAGCAACTCATTGTCTAACCTAACTAGCAACAAATAACCTGATGTGATGCCCACACAAGTGCAATAGTGGCACACAGCCATGGTGAGGAACCAACTGCTCTTGATTTGGATAACTGATCCCCTCAGTGGTACTAGACCCATAGCTGGAGCTGGGAAACAAGTCAGAACCATACCCCAAAACAAGCCCACTCTCCAATATTAAGCTACCATCAATCATGGGGTAGAGGAGGGCCTACACCTATCAAACTCTCTATCAAAAAAGTAAGTGTTATCTCAATTTTCTGGGTGCTAACTTACTCTCCATTGGAGAATCTGCTTCTCTTTTTCAGATAGATTCAGATCCTAAGGAGAGAACTGCTCCAACATACCTCAAAAGGGGCCCAACTGAAACTAAGGACAATTGGCTAAACAAGCAAGGGTGATGTTTTCCTGTGAACTGGATACCAGCAGAAAGGGGAAGGAGACCAAAACAGAGAAACATCAACTCCTACCAAATCAGAGATCCAGAGCCTCAGAGGCCCCCAACACCTCAGCACTGAAGCAGACCAAAAATGAACCCAACATGGCTCAGGGAAATTTTTCAGAAGAGGGGTTGGAAAGAATGTCAGAGTCACATGTTGGGTCACTATTTGCAGAGATATATATCATACCAATAACTGTGGGCTAACTCCACAATGCATGACCCATTTACATCAACAAGGGGGGTCCAATGGGAGGGGGTAGATCATATATGAGCCTAAACAATTGTACCAAATGCCTGTATTTGCTGAAAAGAAAACTAATAAATTAAATTAAAAACAAACAAACAAAAAAACTCTGAACTAGAAAACAAAACAGAAGAAACAGTTCGTGAGTCCAAAGTTTGCAATAAGTTCAATATTTTTTTGTTTGTGAACAGAACAAAAGGGAATTGTGGGATACCCCTAAATGACCCAACATTCAGATCAAGGGAGTAACAGAAGCAAGAGAAATTTAGACCAATGGAGAGCTTATTCAACAAAATTGATGTAGAAAATGTTTCCACTCTCTCAAAACAAAGTCCCATATAGATACAAGAAGCTAACAGAACTTCAAACAGACTAAACCAATGCATATTATCTCCAAAGCATATTATCATTAAGACTCTGAACATCAATACCAAAAGGAAAGTCCTAAAAGCTAGGGAGAAACAACACATTACATATAATGGTAAGCCCATCAGAATTACTTCCAACTTCTCCATGGAAACCCTGAGAGTGAGAAGGGCCTGGAATGGAACACAGTAAAGTCTAAGAACTTACGACTTTTGATCCAAACTACTCTACCCAGCATAAGTATTTCTCATAATAGATGGTTTAAAAAAATTTCCATAGTAAAACTCAGCTTTACAAGTATATGAATGCAAAGTCAAAACTGCAGAGAGTACTTCAGGAAATTCTCCACATAGAAGAATCAATTAATAATAAAATAGTAATAATAATAACCACAAGTGCCTACAAGAATCAGATCACAATAACCAAACTCAGAGAGGGCATACACACACACACACACACACACATAAAAAAAAAATAACTACAAAGTCCAAGAAAACACAAAAGCACATAAACCACCATGATATGGCAGGGATCAAATCAAACCTCACAGTTATTACCCTAAATATCAGTGGCCTTAATTTACCCATCAAGAGACATAAGCTTACTGTGTGGATCATAAAATTAGACCCCTCAATATGTTGTCATCAAGAAACCCACCTCGGGCTGAAGAGGTGGCTTAGTGGTTAAGTGCTTGCCTTTGAAGCCTAAGGACCCCGGTTCGAGGCTTGGTTCCCCAGGTCCCACATTAGCCAGATGCACAAGGGGGCGCATGCGTCTGGAGTTCGTTTGCAGAGGCTGGAAGCCCTGGCGCGCCCATTCTCTCTCTCTCCCTCTATCTGTCTTTCTCTCTGTGTCTGTCGCTCTCAAATAAATAAATAAAGAAAGAAAATTTAAAAAAAAAAAAAAGAGACCCACCTCACCACTAAAGATAGATACCTCCTCAGGGTGAGAGGGTGTAACATGATATCCCAAACAAACAAGAGTAAGAAACAAGCACACATAGCTATACTAATAAATGATAAAATAGACTTCAAACCAAAAGTAATCAAAATAGACAAAGAAGGCTACTTCCTACTTATCAAGAGAATGATCCAACAACAGGATATCCTAATCATCAATCTTTATGCACCAAACACAGGGGCACCAAAATCATAATGCTAAATCTACTTGACAACAAATAGAAATAACCACAAATATCATCATAGTTTGGGAATTCAATACTCCACTATCAGCAATACATAGATCATCCAAATTGAAAATTAACAGAGAAGTGAGAGAGCTCAACAAAACCATATATCATTTATACCTAACAGACATATATAGAACATTCTACCCCAAATCCACAGATTACACATTCTTCCCAGCAGCCCATGGAGACTTCTCTAAAATAGATCATATACTGTTCTATAAACCTTGCATTCATATATTGAGGAATATCAACATAATTTCCTGCATGATATCATATCATAATGCTGTATTTGTAGAAATTAACAAGAGATGCATCAGGAATCCATCAGCTCCTGAAAACTGGACAACACACTTTTATTTATGTATTTTAGTTAGAGTTGGAATTTTATTTTCTTATAATTTAAAAGATATTTTTTTGTCTTTAAAAATTTTTTTTATTAATTAGTTTTGTACTCAGCAAATACACTCAGTTTGGTACCATTATTAGGCTCATCCATGACCTACCCCTCCCCTTTGTTCCTCTTTGTTGAGGTATATGGGTCATGCATTTTGGAGTTAGCGAACAGTTATGGGTAGGATAAATGTCTCTGCATATCATGACCCATCATGTGGCTCTGACATTCTTTCCACACCCTCTTCCCCAAAATTTTGCTGAGCCATGTTGAGTTCATTTTTGGTCTGCTGATGAGGTGTCGGGGGCCTCTGGGTCTCTGGATCTCTGATTTGGTAGGAGTTGATTTTTCTCTGGGTTGATCTCCTTCACCCCTGTGCTGGTACCAGGTTCACCAAGAAAACAGCACCATTGCTTTTTTCACCAATTATTCTTAGTTTCAGCTGGGGCCCTTTTGAGGTATGATGGGGTGGCTCTTTCCTTAGGATTTACATCTATCTGAAAAAGAGAAGCAGATTCTTCAATGGAGAGTAAGTTAGAACCAGACAAATGAGATAACCCTTACTTTTTTTTTTATAGTGCATTTAATAGGTGTAGACCCTCTTGTAGCCCACGATTGATGGAAGCTTGATAATGGAGAGTGGGCTTATATTTGGATATGGTTCTGACTTGTTTCCCAGCTTCAGCTATGGGTCCCATACCACTGATGGGATCAGTTATCCAAATCAAGAGCAGTTGGTTCCCCACCATGACTGTGTGCCACTATTGCACTTGTGTGGGCATCACAACAGTTATTTGCAGCTAAGTAGGTTAGACCATAAGTTGCTTGGATACATATTGGTCATTTTTCCCCAGTTGCCCATGTAGCTCCTTCTGCCATTAGGTGTGCTGACTACCTGGGGACTGACTCACTTCCAGCTTCCCGACAGTATGTGGTGACCCTGATGACACACTTTTAAACAATAAGTGGGTAGTGGACTAAATAAAACATGAAATTGTAAAATGTCTAGAAATTAATGACACATTGTACCAAAACTTATGGGACATAATGAAGGTGGTCCTCAGAAGAAAATTCATAGCACTAAATGTCTTCATAACAAAGATAGAGAGATCCCAAATCAATTGTCTAGCCATATACCTAAAGGCAGCAACACCCTAATACCAAAACCAGGCAGAGATGGCACAAGAAAAGAAAACCATAGGCCTATTTCCCTAATGAACTTAGATGAAATGATCCTTAACAAAATCCTCACAGACTGAATCCAACAACACATCAAAACACTATCCACCTGATCAACTAGGCTTCATCTCAGTCCAACATATGGAAACCACATAAATAAGCTTAAACACAAAAAACACATGATCATTTTGATAGATGCAGAAAAGCCCTTTGACAAAATATAACATCACTTCATAATCAAAATATCGGAGAGAATAGGCATGGACATCTTATATCTCAATATAATAAAGGCTATATATAAAGCTCCTAAAGCCCAAATAATACTTAATGGGGAGAGACTGAAGGAATTCCCATTGAGATCAAGAATGACAGAAGGGTGTCCACTCTCATCTCTGCTGTTCAACATAGTACAGCTGAAGCAATAAGATAGGAGAAAGAAATAAAAGGGATACAACTTGGAAAGGAAGAAGTCCAAGTTAGTGATATTCGCAGATGACATGATTCTATACATAAGACACCCAAGAACCTCCATCCCAAACTCTTACAGGTGGTTAACTCCTTCAGCAAAGTATACAAAATTTATGCACAAAAATCAGTAGCCTTTCTATATGCAAGAGACAAAGACACAGAGAAAGAAATAAGCGACATTGTCCATTTTCAATAGCCACAAAAAATCTATCATCTTATATCATCTATCTATCTATATTTTATTTGATGAGAGAGACATAGACAGAGGCAGAGAGAGAGAGAATGGGCACTCCAGGGCCTTCAGCCACTGCAAACATACTCCAGATGTGTTTGCCCCCTTGTGCACATGTGTTTGCATAACTGTCTTTAGTGGGACCTGCGGATTTGAACATGAGTTCTTAGGTTTCACAGGCAAGTGTCCTAAGTGCTAAACCATTTCTTCAGCCCCCATGTCACTTTTTATGTCTTAATAATCCCTCATGTACACAATATAGATGTTATTATTTCAAAAAACATTTTGAGAAACCTAACTATAGATTTTTTATGTTTTTGAACTGTCAAATTGACACTCAAAGCAAATAAGTCTATGACCTATCTGTAAAAATATCCTTAATGCTAAATAATTTCCAGAAATAGTTAATTCAAATAATAAAACAGAATTCCCCATCTACACACACACACACACACACACACACACACACACACACACACACACACTCATACTTCCACCACCACCATTTGTTTGGAATTTCTAAGTAAATATTTAAGTATTAAAATGTTATATTTAGATTCATTATTAATCATTTTTAAGTAAATCCCCCCATCTTGTTGAGAACTTACTCATAATTTCTGTCACTGTCATTAGCTATCTCAATCAACACTAAGTATCGAATGGATTTTTAGGCACATAATTATCTTGCAATACCCATACATATATGCATTAAGATTCTACAAGTCATTGACCATATTTCTCTACAGATTCTCTTTTATATATCAGATTTAATTTAAATGGAAACATACCAGAATATGAAGGCATTTTTATTTCAAATTAAAATTTCTGAATCTGACAGATTTTCTGTATCAAGTTTCTGGATATATAACACATTTCAAAGGAGTAGACTTGCCTTTTAGAGAGAAATAAAAATCTAGAAGGCTGTATACCATATTGCTTAAACTTTAGAATCATATTAAAACCTCATAAGTAAAATTTAAAATACAGGTTATCCTGTGGAGAAAACATCATTGGGATAATCAATCAAGTATACATATGAGTATCTACTTAAGTCTAAAGGAGATAATGCAAGCGGATGAAATGATGAACTCACCCAAGTCATAATTGAAAACACTCCAGCAATCATCTGTAAAGGGTTTGAGGTAATTATAGATGCCTTATTTACATAATTCAGGGTAGGTATCTGGCTTTGCCATGGTCACCAAATATGTTTGAGGTTATTACTTTACTCTTTTAGTTGACTTTCACAAATGATGGAGGCCAACTTCCACATTAGTATTAATTGGCCATTGGTTTGAGTTGCACAATGGAGGCCATAAAGTATGACCTTATAGGGAGCTTTAGATTTTTATCATCAGAAGATTTTGCTTTCTTTTTCTAATCACATCAGCATACACACACACACACACACACACACACACACACACACACCCCACAGCAGGCACCTTGCCAAACACTACAAAATAATGCCACAGATTAATGTAAGCCCTTCTTTTTAAATAACAAACACCTATTTTACAAGGTCTATCAAAAAGATATTTTATGTTAAATATCAAAGATAAATTTTTGTGAACTCAGACAGTATTTATGCAGTGCATTTGGACATAATATATAGTGTGGAATGTGTGTTTCTGATCCTTTTATATCTTATGATCTTTGGATAATTCGTAGTCATTGACATTATTGACACAGCATGAAGTAATGTGAAAACATCCACTGTTGGACTAAGTTAATGTGAATTGGCTTTTGTTTGCTGGTTCTTTTTACCTTTAGTTTACCAAGCCCTCTCTGAAACTTATTTGCACTGAAATCTTGACCCCAATTCAGTTAGGTAAGATGGCATAAGAATGACTGAGTGTATTTTTTTCATATCTAAAGTGTTTACAAGATGACTCTTGGCTGATTAAAGTCAAATTTCTTAAGCTTCTTTTTCATAGACACTTTACCTATTAAGTTACAGCATTCTAAAAACAATTTAGAGTCATGTGTTACTATCTATATTAGTTAATGTTATAGTTATGTCATCAAATACTTGACAAAAAAGAAGCAACATAAGAAAAAAAGTATTTTGTGTACCGTTTTTGGTGATACAGTCCATTGAGTTTTATGTGAACTCCAAAAGTTAAGCAGGAGGCAGTGTGAGAGAAATGACTGCAATCAAAGGCAAAGCTGGGTCAGTGAAAAAGTCAGCTATGTACCTCTTCCTCATGCTTTCTTTTTTCTTTCTGGTTTTTTTTTTTTTTTTTTGGTTTTTCAAGGAAGGGTCTCACTCTAGTCAAGGCTGACTTGGAACTCACTATGTAGTCTCAGAGGGGCCTCGAACTCACAGCAATCCACCTGCCTCTGCCTCCCAGTGCTGGGATTAAAGGTGTGCACCACCACACCCGGACTCTCGCTGTTTTTTAATGTGAAGTGAGTGGAGGCCCAGAGGGAAGCAGTATTGTCACATGTAAGGAGAACTTCATAAAGTGCTAATTTAGTGCTATCAGTGTCTTGATAGCAGTATGGAGGAAGGGGAAAAAATGTGGCCATCTACAAACCTGAGAGGTTGATTGGAGAATTTATAATCTTGAGTGTTTGTGGAAAACGTCTATAGATTTTTGTCATAATGCCCACTTTGCATGGGAACTGAGTTCAGGCGCATAGTATTTGTAACAATATTGAGTATCACCTAACAGTACAGTGTGGCTCAAAGACTGAAAAAGTTTCCTCCAGGAAAGCCCCAAGAATGATGCATAAAGAAAGATGGATAAAGAAAACTCAAATGAGGATTTTATAACTGAAAATTACACTTGCAACCATGCTTAAAAACACTTTCTGGATTGCTTAAAATCCAGAAGAGAGATGATATAGAGAGAATGGTACATGGATATAAAATCAATAGAACTTAACTAATAAAAACAAAATATGAAGTAATCAACTTCAAATATTATAGGTTTGTTTGGATAAAAGTTTGGACCCCATGTAGCCCCTTAGCCCCTTTGTTCTTGATCTTTTGTATAGTGTCAGGGTATGTAACAGAGGAAGCCAATCACTTCATCTGGCCCAGAAAGCAAAGGAGTGGAAGTTGATTTGAATATGGAATGTCCACCCCACAAGGTTCATTTGTTAAATGTTTGGTCCCATGATTTGGTGAGGTTGAGAACTTTAGTTGTAGGGCCTAAAGAAGTAGGTACTGAGGATGGAACACTGGGAGACTCATCTGTTCCCTGCACTCTGCTTCGTGTCCACGGTTAAAAAAGAAAAAAAAAAAAAAAAGAAAGAAATAACAAGAAAAAAAAATCCTGCCTCTTGTATGGCATGTTCATGTCATGATGTCCTTCCCACACATATGGACCCAAACAATGATGAAAGGAATCTTCCGAAACTCAAGCCAAAATTCATAGTCTTTTCTTTTTAAGTTGTTCTTTCAGGTATCTTGGTCAAAGCTACATAATTCATTAGTATAATTCTCAATGTCCACTTCAACGGAACACCTCTAAGTACTTAACTACTTCCACTGAGTCTAACCTCTTAAATTCTCTACAGCCTGTAAACATCACTATGAGCCAACAACCAAATATGAGGGTTTTGGGAAACACATATGAAAATCATAGTATATACAATATAGATTGTGAAAAAAATGTTCAGTTACTAAAGAACCTATGGGACAATATCAAATAAACCAAAAAAGAGAGAAGAAATATTTTAAGAAAAAATATTTTTAGAAGTTGAACCAGGCAGGTTTACACATGCCTCTACACCAAGACTTGGCAGTCTAAGGTAATAGGATTATGAGTTTGAGTCATATTTGGTTGTCATAACAGAGCTCTTGTCTTCAAAATTCATACATGCATATATACACACACACATGCATATGTATGTACATATAGTTAATAAGTGAGTAATGGCTACTTTGAGGTTCTTCATGCCAGACTTAAAGCTCCTGATGTTCAAAATAATTTCAAGAAATATTGATTGAAATCTTAGCATTCAAAATATCTAAGCCTATAGATGCAAACAATGTATCCAACTAGGCTCTCTACATTTGTTGCTCATTTTGTTCTTCTTTTCTGTACTTCAGTTTTTCTCTTGAGTTATCTGAACTCTCTCCACATTCTGAATATTGGTCCTTTGTTACATGTAAAATCTGCAACTTTTTTCCTAAAACTGAATCTTTTATTTAGGACAATGATATCTATTGAGTTTAAGTTTGTAAAGATTGTAAGTTTTACTCCTAAATTACTTTTTTTTTTCTTGATTGATTCCCAGCTAACAGCACTATGTGTTTAAAAACTATTTTCTGTTTTATTGTATTGCCTTTGGTCTTCTGTTAAAAATGAAGTGATTAGGGCAGAAATGGGTTCAGCTGTAGATCATTTGCTTCACATGCACAAGGTCCTAGGTTCAATCCACATGACTTTAAAGCACATGGGTGGGGATGTAACTCAGTGGTAGAAGACATTTCTAGAGGGCAGAATATTCTGGTCCCAATTTCTATGGTCACAGAAAAATTCATTGATAATATGTGGGTCTTTTTCTGTTCTTAAAATTTGGTTGCAGGGCTCTGTTAGCTTTTATCAATGTCACACTATTTTGTTTACTTTAAATTCAAGTAAGTAATATCAGAATTCTATGAGTCAAGTTCTAATCTCTCTTTCTCTCTCTCTCAGTATACTGAGCTTTTTTGTAAATCTATAAAATCTCACAAAACTTTTTGTCAGTATTCACAAAATAACTTCCTTTTATCATGCATCTGCATTATGGTTATATTTTCATAGTCTTTTCAGTTTCTTTGTAGGCTAGTCCTCTTTAAATTTCTTTCTATATAGATACTTAATTTTTCTGTGACCCCAAACTTTTATAACTATGGTGGGTTTTGCCAGGCATGATGGTGCAAGCCTTTAAACCCAGCACTCAGGAGGCTAAGGCAGGAGGATAACCATAAGTCTGAGGTCACCCTGAGACCATAGAGAGAATTCCAAGTCAGCCTGAAGTAGAGTGAGACCCTACCTCAAAAATCCAAAGGAAACAAAACAAAACAATCAAAAACAACAGCAAAACATAATTGTGAGAATTAATTACTGTGCTATTTTTCAAAAATTTCTGTTTTTATGAGAGTTCTACCAACTAATTTAAGCTAATGTTGTTTGAATATAATTATTGTTTGATTAGGCTTGTCAATTCTTTTTAGATGCATTAATTTAGAAACCAGTCTTGGTAATCTAAATTGATTCATTTTCAATGTGTATCTGTTTCCACACCTCTTCTCTCTTTAATTTTTAGCTTGTTTTCTACTTCTTGGCTATGGCTTTCCTATCTAGCATCCAATCTATTTTGCAACACAGCCAATAGGCACTGTAGGAAGTTTTCCTTCAACTACATGGTTAAAATCCCAGCTCACTATCCTATATCTACCTATATCAAACACTTCTTTCATTGTAGCAATGCAGTTGTCTCTCCATCATCCTGTTTAAGCTATCCAAATGCATTCTCATAGTGAAGGTAAGACTTTTTACTTTCTCAAAGATGTTCTAGAAATTTGCATCCCCAGATTGATTTATATAAATTAGGTAAACACATTCTAGTAATGTGAAAAACAGGCTAAAGCAAGAAATAACTGAAGTTATTCCTGTTATGACTTCCAACAAAATGTGGTTTCTATTCCAACAAAAGACCAGATTGTTGGGAAGAGTTAAACTAAAATGTCTTTAAATTTCGTTTTCTTTCCAGACTTCTCTTTACACTAATTAATATTCTTTGTCTTCTTTTAATATTGAAGGATCTGTGCAAAGTTTTGGAAAAATAACATGGAGTCATAACCCTACATTCATGTAAGCTAATTTAGTTTCCTTAATCCAGGCTATGATTTGACTACATTCAAAATACATGACTGCAGCTCTCCCTGTTACCTGTATGGATGCCTGTTTTCATTAGTGTTTTTACTCAATTTGCCAGTAATTTAAGAAACATTGGCCACTGCTTGAGTTAGTTCTCTGTTCTTCTCACTCTAAGGAAAACTAATCAGGTCACTGGTATGGCCTTTAAGTCATCTCAGAGTCCTCTTTCTATATTCAATTGTTGGTAAATGTTTCCTAGAGGAGGGATTTGATTCTTGGTTTTATTTTTAATTTTTTTAATTTTTTTTATTAGTTTTGTACTCAGTGAACACAGTCAAGTTGGTACCATTGTTAGCCTCCTCCCTGTCCTCCCACCTCCACCTTGCCCCTCCTTGTTGGTGTATATGGGTTATGCATTGTGGGGTTAGCCATCAGTTATGGGTGGGAAGAAATGTCTCTGTGTATCATGACCCAACGTGTGGCTCTAACATTATTTCTGCCCCCTCTTATCCAAATTTCCCTGAGCCATGTTGGGTTCATTTCAGGTCTGCTTCATTGATGAGGTCTTGGGAGTCTCTGTGTCTCTGGATGTCTGATTTGGTAGAAGTTGATTGTTCTCTGTGTCGATCTCCTTCACCATTGTGCTGGTACCAGGTTCACCATGAAAATAGCACACTTGCTTGTTTTGCCAATTATTCTTAGTTTCAGCTGGGGCCCTTTTGAGGTATGATGGGGTGGTTCTAGCCTCAGTATCTATGTCTATGTGAAAAAGAGAAGCAGATTCTCCAATGGAGAGTAAGTTAGCACCAGATAAATGGGATAACCCTTACTTTTTTATATAGTGCATTTAATAGGAGTAGGCCCTCTTGTAGCCTACGATTGGTGGTAGCTTGATAATGGAGAGAGGGTTCATTTTTGGATCTGGTTCTGACTTGTTTTCCAGTTCTAGCTATGGGTTCCATCCCACTGAGTGGATCAGTTAGCCAAATCAAGAGCAGTTGGTTCCCCACCATTGCTGTGCACCACTATTACACTTGTGTGAGCATCATGACAGGTTATTTGCTGCTAAGTAGGTTAGACCATGAGTTCTTTGACAAACATTGGTCATTTTACCCCAGTCACCCATGTAGCACCTTCTGGCACTAGATGTACTGACTCACTTGCAGCTTCCAACCATGTCTTTCCATATTAGGTATCAACAGCATATGGTGTCTTCAGAAGTAGGGTCTTACCACTAATGTTTGGTGGGTCATCAAGTACTCTGACAGAAATCTGTCATTCCTTTAGGAAACTTTCTAGGTCTCTCTGATCAAAATCTCATTGTGGATGATAGCCACTTGCTGGTACTGGGAGTTACAGGTCAATGCCCACTAAGAGAAGGAAGAACAAGACACATAATATAAAAATTAGAGAGAAGAGGGAGAGAGAGAGGGAGAAGGAGTAGAAGGTTAATGTCAGTCTTCATCATATCCTATCCAGGGCTTTGTGACTCAGGTGTTCCATCTAAGGTCCTGGTGAAGGTTCAACCATTTGGTTTGTCTTATATGGTACATCCATATAATTATACATGCTAAAAGACAGACCAAATAGGATTTGATTCTTTCATGATAGGAACACTGTAATGCCACTTTCAACTATGCCTCTTTCTTTTTATGGAGGGTGACATAGAAAATGACACAGACCCAGATTTGAATTTAAAATAATGACTAAAATGGGGAGTTCTTGTCATGTTGGAGAATAGTGTCTTTAAATCCAAAGTATTGTTTCAAGAAGTCTTACTTGATTGTTTTTCAGTTTTGTAGTAAAGGTCATTATGATTTTTATTTCACCATAAAAAGGGCTATCTGTAAATCTCCAAAAGCCCAAATAATGCTCAATGGAGAGAGACTGATGGAATTCTTATTGAGATCAGGAACAAGACACTGGTGTTCACTCTTACCTCTCCTCTTCAACATAGTACTGGAAGTCCTAGCTCAACATACATCTACAACACCTAAACTAAATCCACCCAAGTTACCTTACATACCCAGAAAACACCTCATGGATTAGACACTAAGATGGATGGGAGGGAGGGGAGGGCATTGAATGGGTGGGAAACACTAATCTGGACTCAAATGGCAATGGTACCATAAAATTCTACTTCTTAAAAGACAGAACAAATGGTTGAACCTTCACTAGATCCTTATAGGAAACACCTGAACCACAGGACACTGGAGAGGGTAGGATCAAGTCTAACCTAAATCTTCTACATCTTCCCTCCCTCCCTCTCCCCCTCCCCCTTGTATATTAGTATATTAGTTATACTTGTATATTAGTTATTTTTTTCCTCATTTTCTTAGTGGGCACTGACCTGTAACCCCCACTACCAGCATGGAGCTATCATCCACAATGAGCTTTTGATCAGAGAAACCTACAAGGTTTCCTAAAAGAATGACAGACTTCTGTCAGAGTACCTGATGACCCACCAAAGGTCAGTGGTAAGAACCTATTGCTGAAGACTCCATGTAAAATGGAATGGCATGGCTGGAAGCCAGGAGAGTCAGTCCCCAGACAGTCAGCATGACTAGTGCCAGAAGGTGCTACATGGGCGACTGGGGGAAATGACCAATATCTGTCCAAGCAACTCCTAGTCTAACCTACTTAGCAACAAATAACCTAGTCTGATGCCCACACAAGTGTAATAGTGGCACACAACCGTGGTGGGGAACCAACTGCTCTTGATTTGGCTAACTGATCCCCACAGTGGTACCGGACCCATAGCTGGATCTGGGAAGCAAGTCAGAACCATATCCAAACATAAGCCCACTCTCCAATATCAAGCTACCATCAATCATGGGCTACAAGAGGGCCTACACCTATTAAGCTCTCTATCAAAAAAGTAAGTGTTATCTCAATTTTCCGGGTGCTAACTTACTCTCCGTTGGAGAATCTGCTTCTCTTTTTCAGATCAATGCAGATCCTAAGGGGAGAGCTGCCCCAACATATCTCAAAAGGGGCCTGACTGAAACTAAGGAAAATTGGCTAAACAAACAAGCATGCTGTTTTCCTGATGAACTGGATACCAGCACAAAGGGGAAGGAGACCAACATAGAGAAAAATCAACTCCTACCAAATCAGAGAGCCAAAGCCTCAGAAGCCCCCAACACCTCAGCAATGAAGCAGACCAAAAATGAACCCAACATGGCACAGGGAAATTTTGCGGAAGAGGGGGTGGAAAGAATGTCAGAGTCACATGTTGGTTCATGATATGTACAGACATTTATCGTACCAATAACTGTGGGCTAACTCCACAGTGCATGACCCATTTACATCAACAAGGAGGGGCTATTGGGAGGGGGTAGTTCATGGATGACCCTAAACAATGGTACCAAACTGCCTGTATTTGTTCAAAATAAAACTAATAAATTAAATTTAATAAAAAAAAGAAATAAGACAGGAGAAAGAAATAAAAGGGATACAAATTGGAAAGGAAGAAGTTAAGTCCTATTTGCAGACATGATACTATCCTTCTTGCTGTTTATAAATTGGCTTCGATCTCTGACTAACAGTAGCTAAACTGATCAGCCACACAATTTCATTTCTTTCAGAAACTGTCGATAGAAGGATGCTTGATTTCAGAAATGGGATTCCTCCTCTCTTCAGCCAATATAATTATAGATCTTTTTGAATAGAATCAAAGCTATAGATTAAGTATATCATACTAAATAGAGTTTTTCCTTCCTCCCTTCTTTCTTTTAATAGAAACTGATTGTTGTCTTTGTGTACTACTTCTTCATATATATTTAGTCATATATTATATATATATATACATATATATATATATATGACTAATGGGCAAAAATTAGGAACAAAAGAGAAACAAAGTGTCAAATCAGCTGCTTTACAAATATGCATGTTTTCTCCAGGATCCTATTAAAGTTTCAATGAAGATATAAAACATAGTATATAATTACCATGATGCATTCACTGTCAAAAAATGACTATGATTTTTACTAGCCACATTTTTACAAAGGCTACACTTTATACTTATTCAAATATATCGGACTCAAAGTTGCTTGCAGCACCACTTCAAATATTCAAGATATTTTCACAGCTTCCATTCTGTTTTCTGATATAACATTTTAGTGAATCTCATCAGCAGGTAGATGACCCAGGATTTCTTAAAAGTCTATTGCTGCTCTCACAGTTTGTAACCCACAATCCCATGAGGAATACCAGTTGTCCCCCTGAGGAGGGTCCTCAGTAAAATAAGAGCAAGGAGGAGGGAAATGATGGTACCACCACAACATGTGTCCACACAAAGTATATGCTTCATAAAAAATGAAGTAAATGTTCATGTATTTGCAAATAAGAATTCTGGACACCGGGCGTAGTGGTGCAGGCCTTTAATCCCAGTGCTCGGGAGGCAGAGGTAGGATTGCCATGAGTTTGAGGCCACCCTGAAACTCCATAGTGAATTCCAGGTCAGCCTGAGCTAGAGTGAGACCCTACCTCAAAAAACAAACAAACAAAAAAAGAATTCGGATAAATCAGCTCTTTATGAGAATATTAAATGATAATTGATTAAATAAATCAGTAATGTTTAGGGCTATAAGATAACAACAAATGGATTATAAAAGACTATTATGTGATCTGGATGACATTATTTAGCTGACATGAATTGATTTAGTCAAGTATCTAATGAACCTGTCATATGTGTGTTTCATGGCCCATAATATACAAGAGACTTACCCCAGGGTCTAACACACACTGGGGTTGCATAGGAATTGAGTAAAAGAGGAGAAACTAAGGAGTGATTGAGACATCTGCAAACCAACCCAATCTGAATGGAAATTATGCTAAGACATATGTGTGTTACAATGAGCCAGATTTCAATAATTTATTACACACTTCTTACTGCAGAGGTTGGAAAATTTATTGCCATGACTGGGAATCTTTCCAGCAGGAATTTGTTTGAAGTAAACAGCAACAAGAAAACCCCTTATTAAATCATATTTGTCATTGACATTAAATGTTGGATTCCAAAAATTAGAACTTAAAGCAAAGCCAGCTTGAAGTAATTAACTGTATTTCTTAGTCAGCCTATAGTCCAGGATTGATTTTGGCTGTCTCTACAAAAGAGAGGAAAAGGTAGTTTTATAAATGCATCATGCCTGAAATCAAAATGAAAGAAAGTAATATGTATCCTGATATTTTTCATGTATAAGTTGAAGAAAAAAATCATAGGGGTGTCAGAGGGGCACTAGATTTTGGCTTCTATTCCACCATTTCAGCAGCAATAAATTCAGGAGAGAAAAAGTGATAGTGTAACAGAGATTCTATTTGGTGTTCCCTCTGATTGGACATATATATTAATAGGAAAATGAGAAGGAATTTTCTACAAGCCTATATAGAACAAAGTGTTTAAATTGCTTACTAAAGCAAGCTTTGCAACAAGCATTATGAATGTGTAATCTAGTTCAGTTGTGCTTCAGAGATGGAGATACTGAAGCAGAGCCAAACAGCATTGTTACACTGGGAACTCAAACAGCACAACTCGTGTATGCATACTGGTGAAATCCTGCACATCCACTGCATTCTGGAGACTGCAATCCAGTTAGCTGAAATCCACAGCATTTGAAAAACAGCTGTCTGAAGTTACACTACCTGGGTAAGTGCCTGAGTGCAGAGCCATCTCAAAGTCTCTAAAATTTGACAATAGATTAAAGTCATTCATTGTATTGGGTATCCTCCAAGTAAGGGGTCAACTTTGTAAGTACTATCAATGACACTAGTGGAAAGATACTGTTCTGAGATTGTTCATGCCATTTTTCATAATGTGGCTACCGTGTCAGGATAGCAAGGGTAATTACCTAAGTTTTCTATCATTGATGCAATAAGTTACCTCAAATTCAGGTTTTTAAATAAATTTTTATTTTTAATTTTTATTTATTTATTGGAGAATAACAGAGAGAGAAAGAAAGAGGCAGAGAGAGAGAGAGAGAGAGAGAGAGAGAGAGAGAGAGAGAATGGGTGCACCGGGGCCTCCAGCCACTGCAAACGCCAGACGCCTGCACCCCCTTGTGCATCTGGCTAATGTGGATCCAGGGGAATCGAGCCTTGAACTAGGATCCTTAGGCCTCACAGGCAAGCGCTTAACTGTTAAGCCATATGTACAGCCCAAATCCAGTGTTTTAGAACAATACAAATGCATTATCTTATATTTCTGTAGATCAAAAGTCCAAAGTAGGTCTTCAGTGGCTGATAGACAGTGGCATGAGGACTCTATTCCTGCCTGAAGGGTTTGTGGGTAAATTTCTTGTTCTTTCCAGCTTTTCTTGCTTTGTAGCCTTACTTTTTCTTCCTTAAAGGTATCAGTGACAGCCTGAATACTTGTCACAACTCATCACTTACACTGAGGCTTCTGCTTCAGGATTACATATTTACTCACCTTTGATTAAGTTGCACCCTCTTGGATAGATCAGAAAGTGACTTTGTGCTCTGCCATCTACTGGAATACGCTCATGGTTGCTAGATGCCTGAGTGCATGCATATCTTAGAAATCAGTATTATAGTTTTCTTTTCTTTTTGTTTGTTTTGTTTTGTTTTTACTTAAAGATGACAATAGGAAATTAAAAGTAGAATATGCACATGATCAGTTCTAGTTAACAACCCAGATTGTTGTTGCTGCTTTGGGACAGGTTTCACTCTAGCTCAAGCTGACCTGGAACTCACACTATATCCATGTTGGCTTTGAACTCACAGTGTCTTTCTACATCAGCCTCACAAGTGCTGGGGTTAAAGAAATGGCACAACATACTTGTTCATTTTTTTTAAAGTATATATATTGACAACTTCTATACTTACAGACAACAAACCATGGTATTTCCCCTCCTCCCACTTTCCTCTTCATAACTCTGCTCTCTGTCATATCCCCTTCCTCTCTCTATTAGTCTCTCTTTTAATTTGATGTCATACTTTTTCTCCTATTATGAAGGTCTTCTGTGAGTATTGCTAGGCATTGTGAGATCTTGCATATTGAGGCTAAATACTGTCTGGACAGTATTATCTAAGGAGTGGTCCCTTCCGTTGGCTCTTACATTCTTTCTGCCACCTCTTCTGCAATGGACCCTGAGCCTCGGAGCTTGTGAGATGTTTCAGTGCTGGACACTCCTCCATCACTTCTTTCTCAGTACTATGTTGTCTTTTGGATCATCCCAGTGGTCATTGCCATCTGAAAAAAAAGTTTTTCTAACCAGAAGTGAGAGTAGCATTAATATATGAGTATGAACATTAAGTGCAGTGCTTCCACGGCAATTTGGTGAGAGTAATTTATCACGAGAAGAGCAGGCTTTATACTTCTAAGGCTCATGACCTCCCCTGTTATAGGCTTTTGATTAGGTTTTTCTGTACCAGGTATGTATTCCCACCTATAGAGTGGGCCTTCAGTCCAATTATAAAGTAGTTGGTTTCCCCCTGAGCAGACCTGCCACTATTATACTCATTCAGTCATTTGGCCTGTCTGGCCAAACTTGAGGTTCTCTGTGTCCACTGTCTCCCCTAAGACTGCATACAGTGCAGCTTTTTCCAGCTTTAAGTTGGCTGTGCTGCAGGGAGAAGTTTTCTGCTCAGCACTAACTTGATTTCTCAGTGACTTTGCTGCTCAGTTATGTGAAGTCTTCTTTAGGGTTTTGCCATCTCCTTTTCATGGGGAACCAAGGGCCTTGGCAATAGCCTATAATGTTTTGGAGGCATCATGAACCTCCATGGCCAAAAACTCACTGGAAAGAATCCCATCCCAGGCACTCAAATTTTTCTAGTAACAATCTATGGCTTCTGTATATGTCATTATTTAAGAAAGTAGCTTTTCTGTCTTATTCAGAATACCTTGAATTTTGATTGACCCTCACCCCCCAACTTTATTTTATACAATCTCTTCCCCTGACCTTGCTTAAGCCTTTCCCCTTCCTGTAATATGTTCTTCTACTTACATTTATACAATACCATCCTCTTAAGACCTTCCCTTTTCTCATTCCCTTATAACCTTTTTCTACCTTATGGGCCCATGCTACTGATTTTTGTTTCCAGTTTACACACACATCTATACATTTGCAGCTAGGATCCACATATAAGAGAGAACATGTGGCATTTGGCTTTCTGGGCCTGGGTTACCTCACTTAGTATAATCCTTTCAAGATCAATTCATTTCCTTGCAAATTTCATAATTTCATTTTTCTCTACCACTGAATAGAACTCCATTGTACTATGTCTTTATTATCCATTCATCTGTGGATGGACATCTAGGCTGATTCTATTTCCTATCTATTGTGAATAGAGCAGCAATAACCATGGTTGTGCAATTATGTCTAATGTAGTGAGAAGAGTCATTAGGATATATTCCTCGGAGGGCTGTTGCTGGATCACATGGAAAATTTATTTTTAGCTGTCTCAAGAAGCTCCACACTTATTTACACAATGGCTGCAACAGATTCCATTCCAACCAACAGTGCAGAAGGGTTCCCTTTTACCACATCCTCACCAACATTTATTGTCATTTGTTCTCTTAATAGTAGCCATCCTGACAGGAGACAGATAGAATCTCAAGGTAGTTTTAATTTGCATTTCCCTGATAGCTAAGGATGTAGAACACCTTTTTAGATGTATACCTGCCATCTGTATTTCTTCCTTTGAGAACTCTCTACTTAGTTCCTTACCCCGCCCCCCCCTTTTTTTTTTGGTAGGGTTGTTGGATTTCTTGTTGTTCTGTTTTTTGGCTACTTTGTATATCCTGTATATTAATCCTCTGTCAGATGTGTAACCAGCAAAGATTCTCTCCATTTTGTAGGTTGTCTCTTTGCTCTATTCACAGTGTCCTGTGCTGTAGTACAAAAGCTTTGCAATTTCATGAGATACCAGTAGTGGGTTAGTGGTTTTATTTTCTGAGCAACTGGGGTTGTATTCAGAAAGTCATTACTGATACCAATATGTCGAAGGGTTTCCCCTATCTTTTCTTCTAGCAATTTCAGAGTTTCAGGTCTGATCCACTTGGTTTTGATTCTCGTATATGGAGAAAGACAAGGATCTAATTATGTATTTCTACATATAGATATCCAGTTTTCCCAGCACCAGTTGTTAAAGAGGCTGTCTTTTGTCCAATGAATATTTTTGGCATTTTAGTCAAAAATCAGATGGGAGTAGCTGCCCGGATTAACACTGTGCCAATGCCATGCTGTATTTCTTATGTCTTTTTTTTTTTTTTTTTTACTATGGCTTTGTAATACAGCTTAAAATTGGGTATGGGGATGCCATGAGCCTTATTTTTGTTGCTCAAAATTATTTTCACTATTCAAGGTTTTTTTTTGCTTCCAAATGAATTTTAGGCTTGGTTTTTCTATTCCTGTGAAGAAAGACATTGGAATTTTAATGGGGATTGCACTAAATATGTAGATTGCTTTTGGTTAGATTGACATTTTCATAATATTCATTCTTCCATTCCAAGAACATGGGTTGTCTTTCCATTTCCTTGTGTCTTCCACAATTTCTTGCATGAGTGTTTTAAAGTTCTCACTATAGATTCCTTCACTTCCTTAGTTAAGTTTATTGCCAGGTACTTTATATTTTTGAGGCAATTGTGAATGGGAGAGATTCCATGATTTCATTCTCTGAACACTTGTTGATAGTATGTAGGAAAGCAACTTATTTCTGTGTATTTACTTTGTATCCTGCTATGTTGCTCAAAGTGTTTATCACCTCTAACAGTTTTGTGGTAGAGTTTTTAGGATTTTTTATGTATAGAAAGAATCATATCATCTACAAATAATAATTGGATCTCTTCCTTTCCAATTTGTATCCTTTTATGAGTGTCTCTTCACTAATTTCTATAGCTAAGACTTCCATTATTATATTAAATAAATGTGGGGACAGTGGACACCCTCATTTTGTTCTGAACTTAGTGGAAAAGCTTTAAGTTTTTCACATTTGGTATTGTTGGCTGTAGGTTTGTCATAAATATCTTTTGTTATGCTGAGATATGTTCCTGCTATTCCCAATTTCTGTAATACTTTTACCATGAAAGGATGTTCAGTTTTGTTAAATGTCTTTTCTGCATCTGTTGAGATGATCATGCAATATTTGTCCTTCAGACCACTTATATGACATTGTTGCAGTCCGGTTTGCATTGCTGGTAGAAATCACCCAACCAAGAGCAGCTTCTGGGAAAAAGAGGTTTATTTGGCTTACAGGCTCGAGGGGAAGCTCCACGATGGCAGGGGAAAACGATGGCATGAGCAGAAGGTGGACATCAGCCCCTGGCCAACAGAAGATGGACCACAGCAACAGGAGGGTGTGCCAAACACTGGCATGGGGAAATTGGCTATAAAGACCATAAGCCCGCCCCCAACAATACACTCCCTCCAGGAGGCATTAATTCCCAAATATCCATCAGCTGGGGAGCTAGCATTTAGAACACCTAAGTTTATGGGGGACACCTGAATCAAACCACCACATTCCGCCCCTGGCCCCCATAAACTGATATCCATGCTTGATGTATTCAGTCTAACTTTAAAAGTCCCCATAGTTTTTTATCAATCTCAATGATGTTCATACATAGTTCAAGATCTTTTAACTGAGCCATAATACCAAAATATAACCTCAAAAAACCCATAATGGCACAGAATAAATATTCACACTGCAAAAGATGACAATGGGCATAGCAAAGAAACATTCAACCAATACAAGATTTAAAACAACCAGGGCAAACATTAAACTCTGTAGCTTCAAGTCCAGCAATTCTAACCAGTGACAAATCTTCAAGTCCGATAATTCTAACCAGCAACAAGTTTCTGGCATTCCAGTTCCGCCCCTCCAG
This sequence comes from Jaculus jaculus, assembly GCF_020740685.1. Classification (NCBI taxonomy): domain Eukaryota; kingdom Metazoa; phylum Chordata; class Mammalia; order Rodentia; family Dipodidae; genus Jaculus; species Jaculus jaculus. The sequence goes on along the minus strand of NC_059111.1, from coordinate 53,287,312 downwards.
CTAGGCTACTCACAGTCCTGGGAAACTTCACTGGGGCCGGCAGCTCCTTGGCAGCCATCTCATGGTCCTGGCATCTCCACTGGGTCTCCACTGCAAGCCACGGTTTATCCTCATGGCCCCATGGGGTCTCTATGCAGGCAACCAGCAAACCCGCTTCACACTGCCCATGGCCATTTCCAAAACACAAGACCGTGTTGCAAACTCAATGACCCTCTTTCCAGCATTTTATACTCCATGATACCAGGTAGGTGCCAATTTGTTAATCCAGGGGGGAATAAAGCAGACTTTGAAGAACAGGACACTCCTTGAGCACTCAGGCCCTTTCAAAAGAGTCTACATTCTTCTTGTTGCCCCAGCGCAGGTCAGCTAGCCCAGTTGCAAAGGTTGTAATCTCTCAGTTGTAGCTGAACGGGCAAGAGTTCACCCAAAGATTTTTCTTTCTGTGCCATATACCTCTGCTTACACCAGTTCATTTCTACGCAAAGCAACCCTGCACAACTTCTCAGGACACGGGCACAAGAGCAAGCTTCTCACACAAACTGCTAGCCCAGTCCAGGCACAGCTCTTTCTCACCCTCATAAGTCAAACCTCACAGTCCATAGTTCTTACTGCATTTAGGTCTTGGAGCTCAGACCAGAATAGTCCTTTAAGCTGTACTTACAGCACTGCAAGGCATCTCTTAGGCCAAGGTTTCAACTCCTTCCACATTCCTCTTGAAAATCAGCTCCAAAAGGCCGAAGCCACACAGTCAGGTGTCTATCAGCAACCCCACTCCTGGTACCACTTTACTGTTGCAGTCCGGTTTGCATTGCTGGTAGAAATCACCCAACCAAGAGCAGCTTCTGGGAAAAAGAGGTTTATTTGGCTTACAGGCTCGAGGGGAAGCTCCACGATGGCAGGGGAAAACGATGGCATGAGCAGAAGGTGGACATCACCCCCTGGCCAAGAGAAGATGGACCACAGCAACAGGAGGGTGTGCCAAACACTGGCATGGGGAAATTGGCTATAAAGACCATAAGCCCGCCCCCAACAGACATATTACATTTGTTGATTTGCTTATGTTGAACCATCCCGGCATCCCTGGGATAAAGTCAACTTGGTCAGGGCGAATAATCTTTTTGATATATTCTTGAATTCCGTTTGCCAATATTTTGTTCAGAATTTTTGCATGTAGGCTCATGAGGGGGATTGGTCTGTAATCATCTTCTTCTCCTTCTCCTTCTCCTTCTCCTTCTCCTTCTCCTTCTTCTCCTTCTCCTTCTCCTTCTCCTTCTCCTTCTCCTTCTCCTTCTCCTTCTCCTTCTTCCTCTTCCTTTTCCTCTCTGTCTTTGCCTGGTTTGGGTATGAGGGTGGTGCTGGCTTCATAGAAGGAGTTGGGTAGAATTCCTTCCTCTTCTATTTTATGGAAAACTTTGACAAGCATTGGTGTTAGTTCTTCCATGAAGGTCTTTTCAAATATACCAGTGAATCCATCTGGACCTGGGCTTTTATTAATTGGGAGACATTTTATAAATGTTTGGATCTCTGTACTTGTTATAGGTCTATTTAAATGGTTTGTCTCATCTTGATTTAATTTTGGTAGGTCATAGGAATCAAGGAAATCATCCATTTTTTTCAGATTTTCAAACTTAGAGTCATATATATTCTTAAAATATATCTTTATAATTGTCTGAGTTTCTTTGGTATCTGTTGTAATGGTGCCTTTTTCATCTCTAATCTTTTTTTTTTTTTTTTGGTCTCTTCTCGTTCTTGTATTCAAATTTGCTAAGGGTTTATCAATCTTGTTTATCCTTTCAAAGAAACGACTCTTTGTTTCATTGATTCTTTGGATTTTGTTTTGTTTTGTTTTGTTTTGTTTCCTTTTGGTTTCTATTTCATTAATTTCTACATTATGATTTCTTCTTGCCTACTGATTTTTGGTTTGCCTTGTTCTTTTTCCAAGGCCTTAAGGTGGAGAATTAAAGTGTTTATTTGTGAATTCTCTAATTTCTTAATATAGGTACTTAGAGCTATAAATTTTCCTCTTAGGACTGCCTTCATTGTGTCCTAAAGGTTTTGGTATGTTGTATTATCATCATTTGATTCTATGAATTTATTGATTTCCTTTTTGATTTCTTCAGTGACACATTGATCATTTAATAGTGTATTGTATAGTCTCCATGAATTTCTGAATGCTCCGTAGCTTTTCTTATTGCTGATTTGAAGTTTAATCCCATTGTGGTTAGTTTTCCTATATTTGTGGAGATTTGCTTTATATCCTAATAGATCATCTATTTTAGAGAATGTTCCATGTGCTGCTGAGAAAAATGTATATTCTGCATCATTTGGATGGAATTTTCTGTAGATATCTGTTGGGACCATTTGTTCCATGACATCATTTAATTCACATGTCGCTCTGTTTATTTATTTTTTGCCAGGATGACCTGCCAATTGATGAGAATGAGGTATTGAAGTCTCCCGCTATAACTGTGTTTGATGTTATCTATGACCTTAAGTCTAATAGTGTTCATTTGATCAAACTGAGAGCCCCTATGTTAGGTGCATATATGTATATGATTGTAATGTCCTCTTGCTGGAATCAGTATAAATTGACCATCTTTATCTTTCATCACTAATGTTGTTTTGAAGTCTATCCTGTCAGATATTATGATAACAAGTCCTGCTTGTTTCCTAGGCCCATTTTCTTGAAGTACCATTTTCCATCCTTTCACCCTAAGGCAGTGTCTATCTTTTATTGAGAGATGAGTTTCCTGGAGGCAACAAATGGCAGGATCCTGCCTTTTAATCCAGTCTGAAAGCTTGTGTCTTCAGGATGGTGCATTGAGGCCACTGATATTAAGTTATTATTGAAAGGTATGCATTTATTCTCACCATTCTTCTTGTTTTGCAGTGTTTCCTGTTTTCCTTTTACTCATTTGTTTTAACTATTATTTGAGTGTGGCTTATTTTTTCCTCTTTCCTCCTGTGTGTGTTTTGCTTTCACTTCAACATTAAGAATTCCTTCATGAATTTTCTGTAGAGCTGGTTTAGTTGTCATAAATTCCTCTAGCCTGTTTCTGTTGTGAAATGTCCTTAGTTTTCCATTAATTTGTATAGATATTTTTGTAGGATAAAGTAATCTTGGTTGACAGTTGTTATCTTTCAGAACTTGGAATATATCATTCCAAGCCTTTCTGGCTTTTAAAGTTTGTGTTGAGTAATTTGCAATTATTCTGATGGGTTTGCCTTTGTAGGTGACTTGCTTTTTCTCTCCAACTGCTTTCAATATATTTTCTTTTCTTTGTGTGTTTAGTAGTTTAATTATAACATGGCAAAGAGAAGTTCTTTCCATATTTTATCTTTTTGGTGTTCTAAAAGCTTCTTGTGGGCTGGAGAGATGGCTTAGCATTTAAGCACTTGCCTGTGAAGCCTAAAGACCCCGGTTCAAGGCTGGATTCCCCAGGACCCACATTAGCCATATGCACAAGGGGGCACATGTGTCTGGAGTTCATTTGCAGTGGCTGGAAGCCCTGGTGTGCCCATTTTCTCCCTCTCTCTCTTTCTCTCTCTCTCTCTCTCTCCCTCCCTCTTTCTCTCTCTGCCTGTCACTCTCAAATAAATAAAAATAAATAAATTAAAGCTTCTTGTATCTGCATTAGTATTTCTTTACCAATTTGGGATAATTTTTCTGCTATGGTTTTGTTGAAAACACCTCCTAAGCCTCTGGATTGAAATTCTTCTCCTTCTGTTATACCCTGAATTGTTATGTTTGATCTTTTCATAGTGTCCTGGATATCTTGAAATTCCCATTCATGTCTTGCTATTAGCTTGTCTTTCTCTTTATTGGACTGTATTAGATCTGCCACCTGGTCTTCCAGTTAAGATACTCTGTTCTCTCCTTCATCCATTCTACTGGAGGGACTTTCCACAGAGATTTTTATTCCATTGACTGCATTCTTCAGAACCAGGATTCCAACCTGGTTTTTCTTTGGTATTTCTATTTCCTTACTCACGTCTTATAATTAGCTCTTTATTTCATTAAGCTGGTTTCCTGTGTTCTTTTACAGAAGTTTATTTTCTTCTTTAATTTCTTTGTTTTCTTCTTTGATTCCTTTCATTTCTTCTCTGATTTTTTTGAGCATAGATACCATCATTTTCTTGAAATCTTTGTCAGGCATTTCATCTAAAATTGTCTCATTGGTGATCATTTCTGATGGATTTATAGCTTTTGGTGGGACTGCATTGAATTGATTCTTTGAGTTTCTTGTATTATGTTGTAGTGACTTTTGCATTCAGAATTGATTTGATGCTTGGGTTTTCTACTTATCTGCGGTGTTCTCTGATGTGGCAATCCACCACTATATACCCCCAGGATATGAGTTTAAGGTGGCAGGTGTAGCTCTTGTCCACCAATCAAGCGATAGAAGTAATCCTAGGTGTTGAGTTTGCTTTTTAAGTATTCTATTGGACTGGGTGGAATAATTTACTGGAAAATTCTAAACTTCAACTGAGTAACATACATAATGAATAAGAACCAGCACAAAGTATACAATTGTGGGGATTAAAACAAACAGATAGTCACATAAAGCCAAAATTCCTAAGGATGTGTGTTGTTCTAGACCCTTCATCTTGTCAGCTGGGAGGGTTGCAGGTTGCAGGTCAACCTGGATCTGGATCAGACCCTGCTCCCAATAAAGACAGAAGCAAAAGACAAAGGTCCTATATATATGAAAGCACCAAAGCCAACAATATTCAACCCCCAAATACATGTTATTTGAAAATTATAAAGCCAACTAAGAATATATACCCCATAACCTCCCCTGACAAGAATTAGCTCTTGCAGGACTTTGTACCTTTTTGTTGTCAATCAGCCTTGTTACCTTTTGGAGTGACTTCCAATCTCACTAATGCTGAGTGCCTGCTTTGATCCTCCATGTTGTGCCATGCTGTTGTACCTCTGATCAGCTGTGCTGGCTGCACTGCCACTGGGGGCTGAATGCTGGAGGTTAATGGTTCTGATGGTGGGGGATGAGAGAGTTCAGACTTCTGGAGTTGCTTGCACTTTCAGTAGCTCTTTTGTTGATCTCAGCTGTCTTTCCTTCAGATTATTTAACTTTGAAAGAAGGCTGATGGAGTTGAAAAATCTGTTGGTTGGTCTCTGCTGCTGCTGCCTGGGGTGCCCATCGGGATTGCATTGGGCAGGCACATGGATCATAGGCTGTGATCACCTCAGTGGGACTCTGGCCATCTTTCTCCTTTCTGGTGGATCTTGGTCTCTCAGGGTTCTCTACTGTGTTTAAGACTAATCTTCACTCCTTCATTTTTCAGAAGAAGAGTGTATTTTGCTGGGGTTTTGCTTAAATCCCTCCCTAGGCTGGTTTAGCATGGCTCCTATGCTGCTATCTTACCTGGAAGTCTGTTCATTTTTTTTTTTTAAACTTTAAAAGAACTGCTTTAAAATAAGAGAAAGAGCCTAATGAAAGCAATGGATTTTATGCAAAATATATTAATGTCATAGAAAATTAAAAGAATCTCAGTATTAGTGTGCATGTGTGTGTGTATGTGTTTGTGTGTATGGGCACGTGTGTGTGTGTGTGTGTGTGTGTGTGTGTGTGTGTGTGCATGTGGAGGTTAATGTTTCACATTAAATATTTTCTTTAGAGTCTTTCCACCTTATTTTATAAGATCTCACTGAACCTACTGCTCAACCATTTGGGTAGACTAACTAGCCACCAAACTTCAGGGACCCTCTGTCTCTACCACTTCAACCCTAGGATTATAGGTGCAGATCACTACAACCAGATTTTAAGCTGGTACTGGGGATCTGAACTCAAGTCCTCATGTGATGTGTCAAGCACTTTATGGCAGAGTCATCTCCCTAGACCCCTATTTCTGTTTTAAACACCAAAGTGTGAGTTTAATTTACAATCACTCAAAAGAAAAAGAAGGGGAGTTCTGGCCAAGATGGTGACTGCCTAACTGCACTGCACTTCCCCAGGAAAGAAAGGCAAGACATTAAGTGTTCACTGGGTCATTTAGGGGAGAACAATATTCAATTGATTGCCAGTGGGAGAGCACAGGGGGGAAAAAACAGGGAATCACTGATTCTCTCATGGGCATGTAGCCCACCCCTGCCTCCAAGCAGCTGCTGTACCCACAGTCCCAGCTTCAGGAAACTCCCACACTTACTGTAGGAAAAGTGTCCCAGGCCAACATAGTTAAACATGCCTCAATGCACAGGGGCGATGGCCCTGCTATCCCTGCCCACAAGTGATCTTGGCCAGGTTATGCCTGCTGGCCCATTGGAGCTCAAGCTCCTTTGATCAATTTTCCTGCCAAACAGGGCTGCATTCAGATAACCGCTTGTGGATATTTAGCCTGCTCCACCCACTCACTCACTTAGTTCTGTAGCCACCGCACATTCCCCACACAAGCCCAGGCCCATTCCAACTTCCCACATGAGCTCAGACTGTGTCTATAGCTTACACTAGCTCAGGTGCCATCCCCTCCCTGCCTGCCATGCAAGCTGACTGCTATTGTCCTATTGTCCTGACTGCTGTTGTGGGGGAGCACATAGTGCTTCCTGGACCCAGTGTTCCACCACCCAAGAGTTTGGGCTGCTTCAGTGCTTGCTGTCTCAGTGTCCCTGCTAGTGTGAGTGCAGACAGCTTTGGCACATTTCCACTTGAGAGCTTTGGTAACTTTGGTGCCCCAGCCAGGCAGGAGCTCAGGTGGGACTGGCAAATGAGAGCCAAAGCCCAGGCTGCTTGGCAACTGCCTTGGGCTGCTTCAGATTCCCACTGTGCATGAGCACAGGTTGATCCACCCGCTTATGTGCCCATACACTGTGATGGGCAGACCACAGGGCAAAAGAAATAACATGAAAAATCAAATGCAAGAAAATCCAGTCAGATCACCCAGTCCAAAAATGAACATCTCTAATCAAAACAAAGAAAAGACATTAGAATCAGAACATCAAACTGAAGCTATGAGCAATGCAACCCTGACCAACCTACTGGTGGAACTTGCAGAAAAGCAACAAAGGACTGATAATTGTGTGGATGCTGCCATCACTACACTACACCTAATAGATAAGAAAATGGAAGGAGTTCAAAGACAGTTAAGAGGTATGAGGGAGAGAGAGAGAAAAAAAGAGGACCTAAAATATCAGCTGGTGATGCTAAATGAAGACATAAAGAAATGCAAGGATGAATTCAAAGAAGCATCAAGAAAATCAGAAAATGATGAGAAAAGGGAGCTTGACAGAGGGATGGAAATTATACATAGAAAATACAAACCTAATTGAACAAGTCCAAAACTCTCTAGAAGCTCTCAAGAATAGAATCAGCCACGTGGAGGAAAGAAACTCTGATCTGGAAGACAAGATGGAATGAACAGTTTGAGAGTTCAAAAATTTCAGTAAGTTCAAAAGTTTCTGTGAACAAAACATGAGGGACTTGAGGGGTACACTTAAACGTCCTAATATGAGGATCATTGGAATACCAGAAAGAGAAGAAATACAAACCAAAGGCATGGAGTACTTAATTAATAAAACAATTGAAGAAATATTCCCAGGTCTCTTAAAAGAAAGGCCCACCAAGATACAACAGAACTCCAAACACACTGGACCAAAGGAGAAACTCTCCAAGACATATTGTCATTAAGACTCTAAACATTGAAACCAAAGAGAAAATCCTAAAAGGAGCTAGGAAAAAACAGCACACCACTTTTAAAGGTAACCCTATCAGAATTACTCCAGACTCATCAATGGAAACCCTGAAAGCCAGAAAGGCCTGGAAAGAAAAATTCCAAAGTCTAAGAACCTACGGCTTCCAACCCAAACTACTCTACCCAGCAAAAGTATCCCTCATAATATATGGTGAAAGAAAAACTTTCCATGACAAAACTCAGCTTTACAAATACATGAACACAAAACCAAACCTACAGAGCATATTTCAGAAAATTCTCCATGGAGAAGAAATAAGTAGTAAACCTCAAACACCTATAAGAAGTAGATCATGGGCTGGAGAGATGGCTTAGCTGTTAAGTGCTTGCCTGTGAAGCCTAAGGACCCTGGTTCGAGGCTCCGTTCTCCAGGTCCCATGTTAGCCAGATGCACAAGGGGGCGCACGTGTCTGGAGTTCGTTTGCAGAGGCTGGAAGCCCTGGTGTGCCCATTCTCTCTCTCTCCCTCTATCTGTCTTTCTCTCTGTGTCTGTTGCTTTCAAATAAATAAATAATTAATTAAAAAAAAAAAGAAGTAGATCACAATAACCAAACTCAGAGTAGGCACAAAAAAACTTCAAAGTCCATGAAAACACCAACCCACATATACCATCACAATATGGCAGGGATCAAATCAAATAAAGAGGATATTACAATCATAAATCTGTATGCACCAAACACAAGGGCACCACAGTTCATAAAACAAAACCTACTTGATAATAAAACAGAAACAAGCACCAACACCATCATAGCTGGGGACTTCAATACACCATTATCAGTAATAGACAGATCATCCAAACAGAAACTCAACAGAGAAGTAAGAGAGCTCAATAAAACCATAGATCACTTAGACCTCATGGACATCTATAGAACTTTATATCCCAAATCCACAGACTATACATTCTTCTCAGTAGCCCATGGAAAATTCTCTAAAATAGACCATATATTGGGTCACAAAGACTGCCTCCACATATTTAGGAAAATTGACATAATTCCCTGCATGATATCAGATCACAATGCTATATTGCTAGAAATCAACAACAAAAGACCCACCAAGAATCCCAATGGCACCTGGAAACTGAACAGGACACTGTTAAACAATAAATGGATAGTGAATGAAATAAAAAATGAAAATGCAAAATTTCTTGTATTGAATGATAATGTGAACACATTGTAACAAAACTTATGGGACACAATAAAGGTGGTACTCAGGGGAAATTTCAAAGAACTCAATGGCATCATAAAAAAGACAGAGCTGGGCGTGGTGGCGCATGCCTTTAATCCCAGCACTCGGGAGGCAGAGGTAGGAGGATCACCATGAGTTCGAGGCTACCCTGAGACTCCATAGTGAATTCCAGGTCAGCCTGGGCTAGAGTGAGACATTACCTCGAAAACCAAAAAAATAAAAAATAAAATAAAATAAAAAAAGGAAAAAAGACAGAGATCCCAAATCAATAGCCTAACCATCCACTTAAAGGCACTGGAAAAGCAAGAAAAATCCAACCCAAAGAGCTCCAGAAGGAAAGAAATAATTAAAATCAGAGCAGAAATTAATAAATTGGAAATTAAGAAAAAAATTAAGACAGTTTACAAAACAAAGACCTGGTTCTTTGAAAATATAAACAAGATTGACAAACCCCTGGCCAATTTGATCAAGCAAAAAAAAAATAAAGAAAAAAACAGATGCTTCAAATTAGAAAATACAAAATGTAAAAAGAGATCACAACAGATATGTGTAATTGGGAGAATCATTAGGACTGATTTCAAAAACCTCTACTCCACAAAACTGGATACTGTGTAGAAAATGGATAAATACCTGGACATATACCATCTATCAAAACTAAACTCAGAGCAGATTAATCTCCTAATTTAACCTATAACACTCATTGAAATTGAAAACTAATTAAAAAAAAAAAAAAAAAAAAACTCCCCCAAAAGAAGAGCCCAGGACCAGATGGCTTCTCAGCTGAATTCTATTAAACCTTCATGGAAGAACTCAAACCAATCTCCCTCAAACTTTGCCACACAATTGGTGAAGAGGGAAAGCTACCCAACTTCTTGTATGAAGGTAGTATCACCTAATTCCAAAACCAGGCAGAGATTCCACAAGAAAAGAAAGCTACTGGCCTATTTCCCTGATGAACTTAGATGCAAAGATCCTGAACAAAATCCTTGTACACTGAATCCAACAACACATCAAAAGCATTATCCACCTTGACCAAGTGAGATCCATCTGAGGAACACAGGGGTGGTTCAACATATGGAAATCTGTCAATGTAATATGCCACATTAACAAGGTTAAACAAAAAAACCCACATGATCATTTTGATAGATGCAGGAAAGGCCTTTGACAAGACACAAAAATACTTCATGATCAAAACATTGGAGAGAATTGGCATGTTTTGTTCATACCTTAACATAATAAAGGCAATATACAAAGCTCCGAAGGCCCAAATAATACATAATGAAGAGAGTTTGGAGGAAATCCCATTGAGATCAGGAAAAAGACATGGTTGTCCATTCTCACCTCTGCTCTTCAATATAGCACTGGAAGTCCTAGTTCAAGCAATAAGACAGGAGAAGGAAATAAAAGGGATACAATTTGGAAAGGAAGAAGTTAAGTTAGATCTATTTGTTGATGACATGATTGTATATGTAAGACACCTGAGAGACTCCATCCCCAAACTCCTGAAGGTAATTATCTCCTATAGAAAAGTAGCACGATACAAAATCAATGCAAAAAAATCAGTAACCTTTCCATATTCAAATTACAAAGATACAGAGAAAGAAATAAGGGACATGGCCGCATTTTCAATAGCAACAAAAAAAATAATAAAATAAAATACTTTGAAATAACATTAACCAAGAAGCAAAAGATCTATACAATGAAAACATAAAAACACTTAAAAAAGAAATTGAGGAGGACTTGAGAAAATGGAAAGACCTCCCATGGTCCTGGATAGGCAGAATTGACATTGTGAAGAAGACAATCCTACCCAAGGCAATATACATATTTAATGCAATTCCAATTAAAATCCCAACAGTGTTCTTCACAGAGCTAGAGAAAATGATCTTAAATTTCATATGGAAAGCCAGAAGGGCTCACATATCCAAACATATCCTCAGCAACAGAAATACCTCTGGAGGCATCACCATACCTGATCTAAAGCTATATTACCAAGCCACAGTATCAAAAACAGCATGGTACTGAAATTAAAATCAGGAGTATAGACAAATGGAATAGACTTGAGGACCCGGACTTTGGGTCAAACACCTATAGCTACTTGATATTTGACAAAGGACCTAAAAATATAGGCTGAAAAAAAGACAGCATCTTTAACAAATGGTGCTGGACAAACTGGATAACCACATGCAGGGAATTGAAACTTGATCCACACATTTCTCTATGCACTACACTCAAGTCCAAATGGATCAAAGACCTCAATATAAGACCAGAAAGTCGAATACTACTGGAAGAAAATATAGTAAGTACCTTCCATGATATAGGAATGGAAAAAAAAAAAAAAACGTCCTGAAGAAAACCCCAGTATCTAATGATCTTAAATAGTCATTGAACCAATGGGATCACATGAAGCTGAAGAGTTTCTTTACAAGCAAGCATACAATAAGCAAATCCAATAGATAACCCACAGATCAGGAGACAATATTTGCTCGTTATCCAACTGACAGAGGCCAAATCTCTAGAACCTACAAAGAACTCAAAAATCTAAACAGTAAGAAGTCAAACACCCCACACACAAAATGGGGCAAAGTTCTGAACAGGCAGTTTACAGGGGAAGAAATACAAATGGCAAACACACACTTATGAAAATGTTCATCATCCCTAATCATCAGGGAAATGCAATTTAAAACAACAATGAGATTCCACCTTACCCCAGTAAGGATAGCAAACATCCAAAAATCAAATGAAAGTAAAATGCTGCCAAGGATGTGGAGAAGTAGGAACACTCATCCACAGTTGGTGGGAATGTTAGATGGTCCAACCACTTTGGAAAGCAATATGGAGACTCCTGAAAAAAGCTGACTGTAGAGATACCAACAGACCCAGTTTTCCCTTACTGAGTATCTACTGTAAACCTTCAAACTACAGGCCAGAGAGATGTGCTCAACCATGTTTGTAGCAGTTACAAGAGAGCCTACACCTATTCAACTCTCTATAAAATAGTAAGGGTTATCTCATTTGCCTGGTGCTAATTTAGTCTCCATTGGAGAATCTGCTTCTGTTTTTCAGATCGATGTAGATCCTAAGGAGTAAACCACCCCATCATACCTCAAAATGTCCCTGGCTGAAACTAAGAAAGATTGGTGAAACAAGCAAGGTTGCTGTTTTCTTGGTGAACCTGATACCAGCACAAGGGTGAAGGAGATCAACACAGAGAAAAATCAACTCCTACAAAATCAGAGATCCAGAGAACCAGAGGCTCCCAACACCTCATCACTGAAGCAGACCAAAAATGAACCCAACATGGCTCAGGGAAATTTTGCAGAAGATGTGATGGGCAAAAATGTCAGATCACATGTTGGGTCATGATATGCAGACATTTATCCTTCCCATAACTGTGGGCAAACTGCAGAATGCATGACCCATATACCTCAACAAGGAGGGGCTAAGGGGAGGGCATAGGTAATGGATGAGCCTAATAATGGTACCAAATTGACTGCATTTGATGAGTACAAAACTAATTAATAAAAACCTTTCTTAGTAATTTAAATAATTTACACTTAACTTATTTTTAAATACTAAGATCTGTAGAATGTATAATGAAGATATAATTATTTCCTTGTTTAAACATAAATATTTATAGGGAGATATAGTTTGTGTGGACATATATATTTATCTATCACAATGTTTCACAATAGTGAAATATTACCACTGAATAGCAATATAGAAAATAAATTTATGACCTTCTCAAAAAAAAAAAAAGAAAAAGAAAACAAGGAATATAAATGGGCAAAGCAAAAACAATTATTGATTAAGAATAATTCCAAATTTATTTTTTTAAATACACTATTCAAATATACTCTGTGAGTATCTATGTCTTTCTTATTGTGCCAAAGAAAATTATTAACATGTGGTTCAAATATGTTTCTGTGGATTATAGTGGACCAGAAAATGTAAACATGTTGAAGATGACATCTTGTTACAATGGAATAAACAAAGAAAACTGATGTTATAAGGCAGACATATAAATGGAAAAGAAAATGGTATTTCAAGTTAAATAGGGTTATTTTCCTTCTTGTTAATCACAGTTACAACATGTATGTTTTTAACATTATGAATTATGAGATTTATTCTAGAGTAAGTTGGAATTAAGAGAAAGAGCAAAGAATATATCAAGCCCAATGAAATCTCTATATACCAGCCAGGCTGTGAAGTGACTGAGAGGATCCTCCTCAAGTAGTGGTAGTAAAAGTAAGCTGAGAGAGCAGTCAGGGCCAAGAGACCCACAAGTATTCAGTAACAAAGATAATATTATTATCCTACTGGATATGATATTTGTGAAGAGTATTGAGATAATATATCTTAATACATATTCTTACTTATGAGTATATAATATGTATGATCCTTTTCTAAATTCAAAGTTGATAAAAATATGTATGCTCAGGGCTAAGTTTTATCTTATCAGAAGTTTAAAGGACCAATGAAAATAAGATAAAGTCATACGGTATTAATGTTGCATGTATAATGCTTATGTGCATTTTTACAACAAATGCTGTAAAAATGCAAAAAAACGAGTTTAATCTGCTCATAAGAAAAATACATTAACAATGGAAAATATCAGTTGACTTAAAGTACTTGAAAGATTTTATCAGCATGGGTTAAAAAAAATTACTTAAGTTTGACCTTCAGGGAATTCTGGATAAATATCGTGTGTTACTCAGAAAACATAACCAATTGCACCCATAATATCGAACTTGAAAATCCTCAATTTTATGGGGTTATAAAAGATGACCCTACATAATTAAAATATTGTGCATCAAAAATATATTTAATGCAAGTACTATATACTGTCCAGGCTATTTACCTCTTTACCACATGACTCACTGGGAGCCACGCCTTTTGGCCACTGTCAGATATTGTGAGAGAGTATATTATACTCAATCAATAAGAGAACAGTCTTCTTGTTCTGAAGAATAGATTCTACTGAAAGTGTCCTGATTTTACTGTTACAAATTCTCAACTGAAACATCATAAATCTAGTCCATCTGTAGCCCCTAGCCTTCACCCTGATATTTTTTACATATATTCTAGGTGAAAGTGGATCAGATACTCAGAACCCTAACATACATTCAGCCCATCAACACCTGCTGATGAGTGAAAAAAATCAAGTGAAACATTGTAAGAAAATTTTAAAAAAATATCAAATATATATATAGTGTAATGTTCTTGGACACCAAACTGCTCTGATAAAGCAACATTTTTCTGAATTAACTGTAAATAAATCGTAGACATATGTATAAAATTTTAACATTGTGACTATGACTCTGGATAGTTCTAAGGGTTTAAGGCAAGTTAATTGTCAAAGTCCAGATATTTCCAATTTATCAGACCACATACAAAGGTCATGATAAAGATGAGATACAGCCAACTAAAAACAATGATAAATACAGAACATCTATGCATTTAGGTATCTGCACTGTCTCATTACTCATTAGTTATCTGGGTCTTAACTGTCATCTCCTTTGGATAAAATATATTTTAAAATGATAGAAATTGGTCCAGACACAAATGTTCCATAATTGATAGCCAGAATTCTGCTCTGACCTCTTGTTGGCAGGTCCTTGGTGGACATGGCAGGAAAAACACTTTGATACATAAAGCAACCCCAATGTGACTTTTCAAATTTATAACAGACAAGCTAGAAGATAAGAAATAACCTTGTATCATTATTCCTGGAAAGTAAAGCACAGTAAATGAAAGTTTTTGACCAAAAGATATGGGTGTCCACATCAATGGAAGCAATGCACCAAGAAGGCCACAAATTTCTTATAGTAATGAAGGTTGGGGATCAGTGTTGCCAGGATGGGATTTTCATCAGCAACCCTCAGGATAAGGAAAATACTCCTTCAGGATATTAACAATGAGCCTTTCTTTGCCATATAAGACAGTAGAAGGATATTGGTTGAGTAGGTTTTAGGATTCTAAGTTAATGTGGTTTAAAACTACTTTAATTTAACATAATTATGAAATGATTAAAAATAAGTCTAATCACTGTCAATGCTTTCAAATGGGCTTTCATGCCATATAGTTCAAAACTACCTGAATTTTTCTTCATAAAATGCAGAAAATGGTTTCTATAGCATGCACTTAAATGCATAATCCACTAATTCTGAATATACTGTCAAAAAATTCGGAGAATTGAAAATTCAAAAATGCCTAAACTCCAATATTTTTATTATTTATTTGTGAGACAAAAGGAGAGAGGGTGAGTGTGGGCATGTCAGTTCCAATTAAGCATACAGATTAATGACAGATACATGTGCCACTGTATGAATATGACTTTTCATAGGTACTGGAGACTCAAACCCAGATTGGCAGCCTTTGTAAGAAAGCACCTTTAACTGATGAGCCATCTCTCCAGACCTCAAACATAAAAGGAAATAATCACTGAAGACCACCGTCAGGACTCTGCTGTCTTCCAACTCCTCCCTCTACCACCTGGGCTGCATCATTTCCTACCGGACCTTTCCCCAGCCACCAGTACTGAACCATCTCCTGACTCCTTCCTTGCCACCAGGTCTGCATCATCTCCAGACTCCTAACCACCAGAACAGCACCATCTCTTTCCTTACTAATTTCTGGCCCCCAGGACTATGCCTTCTCCTTTCTGAATCATCAGCCTGACATCAGACCATGCAGACTCCCTGCACCTGAGAAGACAGCCCTATACCACCCCCAATTCCTGTGCTGGTAGTAAACAACAAACCAGGGTTTACAATCTGTATATCTCTAAATGCAAAGCCATCAACAGCCTATTCCAGACAAACATAAATCAATCACTGAAGACATTACAAAGGTAAACTACCGCTTCCTCTTGAATCAAAAAATATTGCTACAGTGATGGGTAGACCACAGTGTGAAAGAAAAACAACAGAAAACATCAAATGTAAGGAACCCCAACAAGGTTGCCTAGTCCTACAATGGAAATCTCTAATCAAAACATAGGAGAGACAACAGGATTAGAACCCCAAAATGAAGACACAAGATATATGACCCTGACCAAGAAAATGGCATAACTTGCAGAAAATCAACAAAAGACCAACAATTCTGTGAATAAGATTCTCACAAGTTTAGACCTAACACACAAAAAAATATAGCAATATTTCAAAAGAGAGTTAAGTGATGTGAAGGAGAGAAAGGAAAAAAAAAAGAAGCAAAACAAACAACAACAAACAAAAAAAAACAGAGGGCCTCAATAATAAGTGGGTTAAGGTCAATGAAAACATAAATAAATACAAGCATGAATTCCAAGAACTATTAAGAAAATCAAAAAAAAAATACCAGGAAAAGGGAACTTGACAAGGGGATGGATACTATGCCAAAAAAGGTAATAGTAAATACAAACAAAATTGAACAAGTCCAAATCTCTATAGAAGTGCTCAAGTACAAATCAGTCATAAAGAGGACAGAACCTCAGAACTGGAAAACAAGACAGAAGAAACAGTGTGCGAGTCCAAAACCTTGAATACATTCAAAAATTCTTATAATAAGATCATGAGGGAACTGTGGGATACCCTTAAATGTCTCAACATTGGCAACATGTGTATACAAGAATGGGAAGAAATTCAGACCAAAGGCATGAGAACTTATCCAAAAAAATTACTGAAGAAAACTTTCCAACATTCTCAAAAGAACGTTCCATCAAGGTACAAGAAACTAATAGAACTCCAAATATACTGGGTGAAAGGAAAAACTCTCCAATATGTATTTATGACTCTAAACAATGAAAACAAAGAAAAGGTCCTATAAACAGCAAGAGGAAAACAGCACATTATATATAAAGATAACCTCATCAGCATTACTACAGATTTCTAAATGTAAATCCTGAAAGCCAGAAGAAACTGGAAGGGAACATTACAAAGTCTAAAAAGCTATAGTATGTAATCCAAACAACTCTACCCAGCAAAGAGTCTCTTTCATAGTAGATGGGGAAAGAAAAAATTTTCCAAGATGAAAGTCAGCTATACCACTATATGAACACAAAGACAAACCTACAGAGAATACTTTAGGAAATTCTCCACAAAGAAGAGTCAGACAACCAATCTCAAGAGCTTACAAGAAGCAATAACCAAACCTAGAGAAGGCTAAAAAAAAAGTACAAAGTCCAAGAAAACACCAAACCCCATGGAGTACCACAATATTGTTGTGACTAAATCAAACCCCACAGTTATTACCCTAAACATTAATGCCCTTAATTCACCTATCAAGAGACACAAGTTAACAGGATGGATCATAAAAATGGTCCCCTCAATCTGCTGCTTTCAAGAAACCCACCTTACCACTAAAGACAAATACCTCTTCAGGGTGAAAGGGTGAAAAATGATATTCTAAACAAATGGAAATAAGAAACAAGCAAGTCTTGCTATATTAATATTGGATAAAATGGACTTCAAACCAAAAATAATTTTTAAAAAGACAAAGAAGTACACTTATTAATTATCAAAGGAATGATCCAACAAGAGGATAGCACATCAATCAATATGTACCAAACACAAGTGTGCCACAATTTATAAAACAAAACCAACTTGACAATAAATCAGAAATAAACACGAACACCATCATAGTTGGGGACTTCAATACTTCACTATCATCAATAGATAGATCATCCAATCAGAAAATCAGCAGGAAAGTAAGAAACCTCAACACCACCACAGATCAACTAGACCTAATGGATATCTATAGAATATTCTACCCCAAATCTGTGGAATACACATTCTTCTGAGAGCCCATGGAAGCTTCCCCAAAATAGATCATAAATTAGGCTATAAAACCTGCCTCCATATATTCAGGAAAATGGACATAATTTCCTGCATTATATCAGTTCACAATGCTGTAAAGCTAGAAATTAACCAAATGAGATGCTTCAGGAATTCCACCAGATCCAGGAGACTGAACAACACATTTGTAAAAAAATAAATAGGTAGTGGAAGAAATCAAAAAGGAAAGTGTAAAATTTCTAGAATTGAATGATAATGAGAACACAACATATCAAACCTAATGGGACACAATGAAGGCAGTCCACAGGGAAAATTCATAGCACCAAATGTCTTCATAACAAATACAGAGAAGGCCTGGGTTACTTGTGTCAGTCTGTATGCTGGAGGGCACTGTGGTGTGGAGTGACTAGGCCAGACCCTGTCTCCTGACTCCTTCTAGATCCCTGTTCTTTTTTCCCTGTGCCAGTCTGTGTGCCTACAGGTACAGTGGCATGGAGTAACTAGGACAGACACGAGTTTCCTGGCTCCTCTCAGGTCCCTGAATGGTGTGTGGGTGGCTGTTGCAGTGTATAGTGAGTAGACCAGACCCCTGTTTCCCAACTCCTCCCAGATTCCTGGGCTGAGTTCCCTGTGTGGGTGGTGTGTGGGCAGGTGTGTATAGGACTACATACCTAATGAACTTAGATACAAAGATCCTGAAGAAAGTCCTTGCAAACTGAACGCAACAACACATCAAATCATTATCAACTTTGATAAAGTAGGCTTCATAATAAGGATGCAGAGATACTTTAACATACAGAATTGGGTCAATGTAATATATGACATAAATAAAGTTAACCATAAGAAACATAGAATCATCCAGTTGAGGCAAAGAAGGCCTTTGACAAAATACAACACCACTTCATGATCAAAACACTGGAAAGAGTTGTCATGGAAGGTTTATACCTCAACACAATAAAGGTTATGTGTAAAGATCATAAATCCCAAATAATACTTAAAGGGGAAAAATTCAAGGAAATCCCACTGAGGTCAGAAACAAGAGAGGGGTGTCAACTCTCACCACTTCTCTTCAACACAGTCCTAGAAGTACTAGCCCAAGCAATAATACAGGAGAAAGAAATAAAAGAGGGTCAAATTGAAAATGAAGAAGTTAAGTTAGCCCTATTTGCAGATATAAGTGAACAGAAAGTCTCTATCTCAAAACTTCTAAAGGTGACAAATTCCTTCAGCAAATTGGCAGGATACAAAATCAATGCACAAAAATCAAAGGACAAATATATAGAGAAAGAAATCAATGAAGCTGTCCCATTTCAAATGGCAATAACTTGGAAAAAAAATTCAAGAACAAAATCAAAGAGAACTTGAGAAGATGGAAAGACCTCCCATGCTCCTGGAGACACTCTCCATGATATAGGACTAGGAAAAGACTTCCTGAATAAAACCTCAGTAATCCAGGAAATTAAGAGAGCACTCAATCAGTGAGATCTCATGAAGGTAAAAGTTTTTGATGCCGGGGCATGTTGGTGCACGCCTTTAATCCCAGCACTCGGGAGGCAGAGGTAGGAGGATCACCATGAGTTCAAGGCCACGCTGAGAATACAGAGTGAATTCCAGGTTAGCCTGGGCTGGAGTGAGACCCTACCTTGAAAAAAGAAAAAAAAGTTTTTGACAAGACCACCATGCCATTAGCAGAGCCAGTACATTACCCACTGAATAGGAGAAAATCTTTACCAGCTATACTACTGACAGAAGCCTAATATCTGTAATCAACAAAGAACACAAAAAAAGCTAAACAGTAAAAAATCAAACAATTCACTCCAAAAGTGGAGTAGAGAACTGAACAGGGAGTTCTCAGAGGAAGAATTACAAATGACTAACACACACCTAAGAAAATGTTAACTATCCATAGCCATCAGGGAAATGCAAATTAAAACAACTATGAGATTCCACCTTACCCCAGTAAGGGTAGAAAACATTAAAAAAATTAAATGAAAACAAATGTTGGCAAGGCTGTGGAGAAATAGGAACCCTCTGAATTGTCTGAATGCAAGCTGGTACAACCACTATGTAAATCAATATGGAGATTCCTGCAAAGGATGGATATAGAGTTATCAACAGACCCTGTTATTCCCCTACTGGGCATTTACCCTAAAAGCTCCACATCTTAGTTCATAGATATTTGCTCAACCATGTTTATAGTTGCACAATTCATAACACTTAAGAACTGGAATCAACTAAGGTGCCCATGATTGGATGAATGGATAGCCAAGATGTAGCATATCAACATGATCGAATTATATACTCAGCAGTAAGAAAAACTGATACAAAGGAATTTGTAGAAAAAATGGTCAACCTTAGAACAGATCATTCTAAGTGAATTCACACAATCACAGAAAGACAACTATGGCATGGTCTCATTCATCTGTGATTCCTATCTTGGATCAGCCTGAGTTGCTGACATACCTGAATGGCATCTCAAGGCTTGGACAATAGGGAAGGTAGGGCTTGGGGGAAGGGGAAGGGTGGGTGGGAACCCATAACTGAACCCAAGTTAAACTGATACCATAGAATTGTATATCCTGAAAGTTAGACTAAAAGGTGGAACCTTCAAGAGGATCTTAGGGGGAGAATCTGAATCAAAGAACCCTGGATAGGGTTCAATGAAGCCTAACATGACATTTCTCCCATTTATTCCCTGTCTTTTTCTTTTTCTTTCTTTTCCCTTGGTGCTGGCCTGTACGTCCCTGTACCAAGATATGGTTTACATCCACAATGAGTTGTTGATCAGAGAGACCTACTACATCTCCCCCTCCCACCTCCCAAAAACAAGACAGACTTCTGTCAGAGCACTTGATTACCCACCAGAGGCTAATGGTAAGACCCTACTGCTGAAGACACTATACACTGTCAGCACAGACCATGTAGAGAGACCTGGTTGGAATCCAAAAGAGAACCAGTCCCAAGACAATTAGCCCATCTACTTATGTAATGTGCTACATGAGGTACTGGGGGAAAGTAGCCAACATATGTCTGAGAAACCCAAGTTCTAAACTAATCCAAAGCAAACAACTTGAAGTGATGCTCATAAAAGTGCAATAGTGAACTACAGACATGGTGGGTAAACAATTGCTACTGGATTGGCTAATAGATCTGCTCATTGGAAAGCAAACCCTATCTAGAACTGGGAAACTAGTAAGAATCACATCCAGGTAATGATTTTGCTCTCCAATATCAAGCTCCCACTAATTTGGGGCTATAAGAGGAACTACACACATTAAAGTCTTTCTAAATTAATAATGCTTATCCCATTTAACCTGTGCTGAATTCACTCTGCAATTAGAGAATATGCTTCTGATTTTTAGATAGGAGCAGGACATGAGTTGATAAAAGACCCATCACATGTCAGCCCAAACCCCTCTGAAACTACAGAGGAATTGGGGAAATGAACAAGAGTGCTGCTTTCTCTGTGAACATGATATCATCACAAGGGTGAAGGAGATAGACACTGAGGATAGTCAAGACCTACCAAACCAGAGATCCAGAGGATCCTAAGAGCCCATTGCTGAAATAGACTTAAAACACACCCAACATGGCTCAATGAATTTTGTGGAAATTTGTGGAAGGCTGAAATACTGTTACAGCCACGAGTTGGAACATGATGCTGAGATGCATCGCCTCTCCCCCATACATTACTACTGCACCCACAATGCATGACCCACAATCCCCATGGTGTTGACCTGAATCCTCATTGACGAATGACACCTCAGAAAAGGGGCAGGGATGAGGGAAAGGATGGTACCAGCATGTGTGCATGTGTTTTTTACATACTAAGTATGTCCATAGCTAACAAAAATAAATTTAAAAAAATCTTAATAAATTAAAAAAAAAACAATCTTAATGAATTTCCTGGGAAATATTGATATTCTTTTACAAAATTTCCTTGAGGTAAAATGGAATCTGAGAGTAAGTTAGGGTAATTATTCCTTGTATATACTTGGCAAACTTCTAAATAATAGTGTGACTCTAAAATAATCTATTTTGGACCTGGGCCAGGAGCCAGAAGATAGGCTGCAGCGGCCCTCGGGGAGCTGAGGCAGCTCTGGTGGCAGGGGCAACAACAGCAGTGGCAGTGGCAGCCTGGTGGCGGGGCGGCTAGGGTGCAGGGTGCGCTGCCAAGAGCCTGGCCGGGCTGCAGGAGAATGTGTTTGCTGGGCAATCAAAGATCTATTCCTACATGAGCCTGAAAAAGTGCTCTGGAATGGGTACTCCCCTTCAGGAAGAGAACTCTGTACAGCACAAAGTCAAATGCCAAGGGAAATCATTGTCTGGGATCTACAGAAAAGGAGAAGAGAAAAGAAATGCTGGGAATGCCATAAGAAACACCATGTTCCTGTTGGGATCCCTCCTCAGGGAGGGATTCCAAGCCTCAGGAATCAAGCGAGACCCCAAAGACTGACACTGACGCTTCTCCCTGCAAAGCAGCAAGAGGTGTTTATTGAAGTTCCGGTGCACCAGGGCTCAACACAGAGTCCTCACGCAGGAGGGGTGAAGAGCCCTGAATAGCAACTTTACAGGGTTTATATAGGGAAAAACCACAAAGTTAGGGAGGGGGTCTTACTCAAGGGACTTTCCATATAGAGTGGATTTTGATTGGTGGAGTCCATCTGGTATTGCTTGCCTAGGCCAGAAGTGACCACAGGCAAGACGATGGCTTCTGAGCTCCAGGAAACTGAGACAGGGTTCGGGAACTAGGCAGTTGAGCAAGGTTCAAGATCAGAGACTATCATCTTAAAATAGTTGTTCTTTAGTCAATTTGTGGCAAGCAAGTTACAAAAGCTAAGAAGGCAGGTTAGCATGGTAAGGAGGCTTTTAATTTCTGTAACCTTACATTCCAAACTAAAAATCTGAAGCAACAGAACCTCCCAAAACTCCACCCCCATCACTTGATTCTACCAATCCAGTTATCACCAAGCAAGGTCTGAAAAAGCCCCTCAGGGGCAAGCAGGCCCCCCGAAAACAGCTCAAGGAAAAACGCAGCAGAATCGCAACCTTGAACTTGGTGAGCCTAGCTGAAGTTTGGCGAACTGCCTCCAGCCAGCTATGACTCAGCAGGGGGCCAAATGACCTCTGGCCCGCTACTTACACACAGGAAGTTAGAGTTAGAAGCAATCATCTCAGAGTTTGCCCTATGCTATTGGCCCTTACACCTCACCCCATCCTAAAATCCTCGCTTTCATTCTTGACATTATATAAACACCTGCCTATAACAATAAAGTGAGTTCCTGCTTTCACAAGACTCCCAGCTCCCTGGTTTTGTTCCTGGCCTTCCATACCCACCCTCCTCCTCAACCCTTGGGAAGAACCAGGGGGCCTGGTCCTCCCCAACACTACCTACTGGGGGAGACTGGCACCTTTTATCTCATTCTCCTGTCTTATTGCTTGGGCTGGGACTTCAGATACTATGATGAAGACCAACGGTGACATTGGGCAGCCCTGTCTTGTTCCCTATCTCAATGAGTGCTGTTTGATTTTCTCCCCATTAGGTATTATTTGGGCTTCCCGTACTTTGTATATAACCTTTATTGGGCCTATTCTCTCCATTGTTTTGATAATGAATTGATGCTATATTTTGTCAAAAGCCTTCTCAGCACCTAATGAAATAATCATGTGATTCATTAAGTATATTTATGTAGTGTATTATCTTGACCAATTTCTGTGTGTTGAACTATCCCTACATCCCTGGGATGAAGCCTACTTGATCAAGCTGGATGATGATTTTCATGTGTTGTTGAATTGGGTTTGCAAGGATTTCATTCAGGATCTTTGTATGTAAATTCATCAGGGATATAGGCCTATAGTTTTCTTTTCTTGTATCTCTGTCTAGTTTTGGTACTAGGATAATGGTAGCTTCATAAAAGAAGTTCAGGAACATTCCCAGTTTTCCAATTATGAGAATCAGTTTGAGAAAAATTGGTTTCACTTCTATAATGAATGTTAGATACTGTTGCAGTCCGGTTCGCATTGCTGGTAGAAATCACCCAACCAAGAGTAGCTTCTGGGAAAAAGAGGTTTATTTTAGCTTACAGGCTTGAGGGGAAGCTCCACGATGGCAGGGGAAAACGATGGTATGAGCAGAGGATGGACATCACCCCCTGGCCAACATAAGATGGACCACAGCAACAGGAGGGTGTGCCAAACACTGGCATGGGGAAACTGGCTATAAAGCCCATAAGCCCGCCCCCAACAATACACTCCCTCCAGGAGGCATTAATTCCCAAATATCCATCAGCTGGGAACCTAGCATTCAGAACACCTAAGTTTATGGGGGACACCTGAATCAAACCACCACAGATACCATTTGGCTGAAAATCCATTTGGTTCCAGAATTTTCATTTTGGGAAGGGTTTTGATACCTTTTCTACCTTGATGGATGTTATAGGTTTGTTTAGGAGATTAGTGTGCTCTGAGTTAATTTTGGTAGGTGATATGTGTCTAGGAATTCATCCATTTCTTCCACATTATCCAATTTTGTGGAGTAGAGGTTTTGGAAGTATGTGCTGATGATTATTCCAATTTAATTTGTGTCTGTTGTGTCCTCTCTTTTTAATTTTGTTAACTTGAAAAATCTCTCTCTCTCTCTCTCTCTCTCTCTCTCTCTCTATCAGCCAATTGGCCAGGGTTTTAATCAATATTGTTTATTTTTTTCAAAGAATCAACTCTTTGTTTCATCAATTTTCTTAATTGTTTTCTTCATTTCCAAATCATTGATTTCTGCTCTGGTGTTGATGATAATGATGATGATGATGATTTTCATCTGGAGCTCTTAGGTTTGAGTTCCTCTTTTTTTTCCTCTACCTTCAGGGGGAAGGTATGGTTATTAATTTGGGATCTCTCTGTCTTTGGTATAAATGAATTTATTTCTATCAATTTTTCCCTTAACACTGTCTACTTTGTGGCCCACAAGTTTCAGTATGTTGTATTCTCATTATCATTCAATTCCAGGAATTTTACAATTTCATTTTTTTTTTCCCACACCTATTTATTGTTTAAAAGTGTGTTTTTCAGTCTCCTGGAGCTGGTGGAATTGCTGGATCTTCTCCTGTTGTTAATTTCTAGTTTTATAGAATTGTGATCTGATATAATGTAGGAAATTATGTCAATTTTCCTGAATTTATGGAGTCAGGCTTTATGGCCTAACATATGGTTTATTTGGAGAAAGTTCCTTGGGGTGCTGAGAAATTTGCATATCATGCAGAATTTGCTCTAAATGTTCTGTTGATATCTGTTATATGTAGTTGATCTATGGTGTTGTTGAGTTCTTTTACTTCCCTGTTGATTTTCTGTTTGAGTTCTCTATTGATAATAGAGGAGTTTTGAAATCTTCAATTATGATGGTGGTGGTGTTTATTTCTGTTTTGTTATCAAGTAGTGGTGTGCTTGCATTTAGTGAATACAGATGTATATTGTTATGTCCTCTTGTTGGATCATTCCCTTGATGAATAAGAAGTGGCTTTGGGGCTGGAGAGATGGCTTAGCAGTTAAGCACTTGCCTGTGAAGCCTAAGGACCCCGGTTCGAGGCTCGGTTCCCCAGGTCCCACGTTAGCCAGATGCACAAGGGGGCGCCATTCTCTCTCTCTCCCTCCATCTGTCTTTCTATGTCTGTCATTCTCAAATAAATAAATAAAAAATGAACCAAAAAAAAATTAAGAAGTGGCTTTGTCCTTTTTTTTTTTTTTTTGCTTTTATAGTAGGGTCTTGTTCTAGTCCAGGCTGACCTGGACTTCATGATGTTATCTCATGGTGGCCTTAAGCTCATTGCAATACCCCTACCTCTGCCTCCCAAGTGATGAGATTAAAGGTGTGTGTTACCATGCCCACTCTTTGTCCTTTTGGATTACTTTTGCTTTAAAGTCAATTTTCTCAGATATTAATATAGCAACCCCTACTTGTTTCCATTTTCTTAGAATATCATTTTCCTCCTTTCACACTGAGGATGTGTTTGTCTTTATTGGTGAGTTGGGTTTCTTCAAGATATTAAATTGAAGGGTCCATTTTTCTGATACATCTGTTAATTTGTATCCTTTGATGGGTGAGCTAAGACTATTAATACTTCAGGTTATAATTGTAAGGTTTGATTTAATCCCTGCCATGTTGGGGTGCTTTATGGAGCTTAGTGTTTTCTTAGACATTGTAATTTTTGATTCTGCTTTAGGTTTGGTTATTGTAATCTTCTTCTTGTAGGCTATTGAGATTGGTTGTTTGACTCTTCTGTGGGGAGCATTCCCTCAAGTATTCTCCATAGGTTTGGTTTTTTGTTCATATAATCCTAGACCTGCCTTTTATCATGGAAAGTTTTTCTTTGCCCATGTATTATGAGGCATACTTTCATGGGTACAGTAGTTTGGGTCGGGAGCCATAGGTTTTTAAACTTTGAAGTCCTCCATTTCATGCCCTTCTTGTGAATAGGATTTCCACTGAGAAAAGTGGGTTCTTCTAATAGGTTACCTTTGTATGTAATGTTTTGTTTCTCTTGTCCTACTTTTAGTTTTCTTTCTTTCCTTCGTTCTTTCTTTCCTTCCTTCTGCCTTCCTTCCTTCCTTCCTTTCTTCCTTCCTTCCTTCCTTCATTTCTTGTTGTTTAGATTTTCAGTGATGATATGGCCTAGAGAGCTTCTTCTTTGGCCTAGTCTGTTTGGAAATCTGTTAGCTTCTTGTATCTTGATGGGAGTATCTTTTGAGAGGATGGGAAGGATTTCTTAGATACTTTTATTGAATAAGTTCTCCACACTGTTGCTCTGAATTTCTTTCCTTTCTGATATACAGCCATGATCCAAATAGTACAATGTTATAAGGTATCCCACAGTTCCCTCATGTTCTCTTCACAGCAATTTTTGAACTTATTAAAATTTTTGGACTCCCAAATTGTTTCTTCTGTTTTGTCTTCCAGCTATTATGCTCTGTCTTCCATGTGATTAATTAACCCTTGAGCGTTTCCAGACAGATTTTTGCTAGTTCAGTTTTGCTTGTATTATCTTTTGCTTTATTTCAGTATAGTATCCATCCCTTTGTTGAGTTCCAATTTCAGGTCATGTTTTGGTTTGGTTTTCTTAGTGGTTCTTGGAATGCATTCTTGCATTTACTTATATCTTCATTAAGTTTGACCAGGTGGTAATTGAGATCTTCTATTTTTTTTTTTTTTTTTTGACCCACTTTCAGTTCACCTATCTCCTTTTTGTGGTCTCTCTGGATTTTTCTCTATTAGGTCAAGCCTACTGAAGACAACTGCATGGATTTCATTTATGAGATTGTTGGGTTTTAATTAATTTGCCATTAATGTGCCATTTGCGTAGTTAGGGTCACATATATTATGTTTTGATTTTGTGTTCTATGCCTGCTGTCTCCTCTATGGTTCCACTGGAGACTTCAATTGTGGGACTAGCCAACCTTGTTGCAGCTCCCACCATTTGATATTCATGTTGTTTCCTTTGTGTTGTGGTCTGCTCATCACAGTGTATGAATATAATTATTTAAGGAGGAAGTAGGACTATAGAGATGGCTTAGCAGTTAGGCCACTTGCAGACAAAGTTAAATAATGCAGGTTGGAAACCCCTGGACCCACATAAGCCAGATGCACAAGGTGGCACATGCATCTGGAGTTCATTTGCAGGGTTAGAGGCCCTAGCATATCCATATTCTATCTCTCCATCTGCTTCTCTCTCTCAAATATATAAAATAAAATATTTGAGGATAAAGGAAGAGTTTTCCCTTGCAGTGACTTCAGTGCATGTTCTGGTTTGTGTTTGACTATAGTAGGCTAATGATGGCTTTGTAGCTGTGGATGTGCAGGTTGTGAAAGATGTATGGGTACCAGATGATCTGCTCTTGTGCTTATGACCAAAGGTGGGTTGGAGGTCTGGGATCCCTTTGACCTGTTCTCAGCTTTCTTGCCTATGGCTCTGGGGCTACAGTACTTGCCCTTGCTCTCCTATTGAACCCACATGGGAAGGTTATGGAGGATTCACTGTTTTCCCAAGGCAGGTGATTGCCTACTTTTCTTGTATTATCCTTCTGGGGCTGATGTGATCCCCTAAGTTGTCCCTGAGAGTTGGGTGAGGTGGTGGAGAAATGGTGGTGGTCATTGGATTACACAGCCTGTAGTGGATCAGGGAATTGAGTGGTGTAGGATAGACAGGGACACTGGCCAAGGAGCACACACAGGAGTGCCTGTAGGCATCACAGAGTGTAGAGGATATACAGCCAGGGGAAGCAGAGGCAACCTGAAGGCCAACCCACCAAGGATGCATGAAAGAGGAGTGCATCAGGAGATGGAAGATGGCAGATGGCATCTCTTCTGGCCATAGTCTCAGTCTGTGGAGCTTGCAGCAAAAAGGCATGGGCTGGATGCAGTGGGAGGGGACATCTTTGGGAGACAGGTGCATGCATACAAGTATGAAAGCAGTGTGTGTGTGGGGGGGGGAGTCTGTGAGCCAAGTGCAAGTGAGCCACAGAGAGACATAGTGCACAAGGGCCACCAACAGGATCAATGAGGGGCCTCTGGGAAAGAGGGATGATGCATGTCTCTGATGGACATACTGGAGGGGCTTCAGAAGAGAGGAATGGTGTGTGACACCAACAGAAGCAGTGGTGGGACTTGGAGGGAGAGGGACCATGTGTGTCATTGACAGACACTGTGGGGGTATTGGGGAAAGAGGGCAGCACACATCACCAGCAGATGTAGTGGTTGGAGGCTTGGGGAAAGAGCATGGGAAAAGATAGGTTCCCTACTTTGCCCCTCTGTGCTCACCCTCTGGAGGTCAGTTAAGACCTACTCACACTAGAGCTCTTCAGGGCTTGCCAGATATTATTCTAGGAGCTGAAGCATGGTTAGGAGGATGCCATCTTGACCAGAAGCCCCATATATATATTTACATACACAATTTTTCCATTACCCAGAGTTGTCCATGAATGATCCAGAATTCTCAGATGTAATTCAAATACTAAGTTTAATTTTTGAACAATGTATCAATAATTCAATAATTCAATGATCTTAATTAGTTGAATATACTTTAAGGCTTCACAAATAATAAATTATACATTGCAGCTGGTAACACATTTTAGTATAACTAGCATTAATTGGCAGTTAACTGTAATTTCCAAAATATGAAATCAAGGATATATAAGTGATTTTATATTTATAGTATTTTAAAATTTTAATTAATTTATTTGCAAGCAGAGAGAGTGTGAGGAGAGAAAGTAATAGAGTTCCATTATCAATTGCTAATACAAAGAATTCCAAGCACATGGCCATTGTGTGTACATGACTTTACCAGGATATTAAGGAATCAAACTAGGGCCAGCAGGCTTTGTAAGCAAGTGCTTTTAACTACTGAGCCATCTACCCAGCCCTGAGGGCATATTTGAATCCAAAGGGGTGGGGGACATTCTAACTTGACTCACTGGGAAAATGCCTCAAAAGTAAAAGAGAAAATGACGGTTTTGAATGTTCGGAAAATTCTTAGATGTTTTGCTTCCACTGTAATATTTTACTTATCAATCTTAGTCCAACAAAAACTACAGCCAGGTTAAATCCAATGATTTTCAACTAAATAAATTCCAAGTTATAAAAAAGTAAGAACTGAAAATATAAGGATAATGTTTTTTTATATCTGACCCTCCTGTTTGAGACCATCAAGAGGAAAGCTATAAAAATAAATACTGGCCATCCAAAAAGCAGCACAAACATGACAGGCCTTGTAGGCCTTGTGGTATTATTTCCTGAATAACTGATATGATTTTTAGAGAGTGTTTTCATAAGCTAAATAACTGAATAACAGAATCATTATTTCTTTCTTTTTCTTTTAGAAATAGATGATATTTCAGCAATCACTAGGGTGCAACTTAGTAAGTGTTCCTTGAATTTTCAAAATCCTATCATAAAGAGTTAGTATAGCTTCTTAGGAAGCTAGTTTCCCCAAAACCTTGTGCTTGTTGGAGTGCTAAATGCATGGTTCCATGTAAACGACTAGACTGTGGTTTGGCTCTGCATGAACAGTGCTTGCTTGTCTTGTGTTATACTAGATAGTCTTACAGATAGATTTACTGATGTATGAAAATTTCATGAACACATGTCCTCACATTTATCTTATCACACAGCAAAAATCCAGATAAATCAACAGAATAAAATAAATAATGCAGAAACTTAATCCTAAAATCAGATTGTTTTTATTTAAAATATTATATTTATTTGCAAGCAGAAAGAGAGAGAGAGAGAGACAGAGAGAGAGAATGAGAATCAGGAAATAGGCATTTCAGGGCATCTTGTCATTGCAAATTAAGTCCAGATACATGCACTTACTTTGTGAACCTGGCTTTTATATGGGTACTGGTAAATCAAACCCAGGCTGGCAGGTTTTACAAGCAAGGGCTTTAACCACTGAGCAATCTCCCAAGCTCATATTAAATATGTTTTTGTTTGTTTGTTTGTTTGTTTGTTTTGCATTTAATTTTGTTTTTTCAAGGTAGGGTCTTGTTCTAGTTCAGGCTGACCTGGAACTCACTGTGTAATCTCAGTGTGGTTTTGAACTCAGGAAAATTCTCCCAAGCGCTAGGATTAAAGGTCTGCATGACCATACTCAACCTAAATATGTTTTTATAGTGTGAACTTTTAGGTACAATATAAGTGGTATTGTCTGTAACTTACACAATGCCTAACATTACACATGACATTATTAATTAATCTCTAATGCTTGTAATTATATCTGTTTCAAAAGGAAAAATTAAACAATTCAAAAATACTTCTAGACTACCAGGTAGACATCTAAAATTTGTTTATTTCAGTAGCATTATGAGGACAATTATGATTTCCCTTAATCTCACAAAACAGTTCACAGTTGAGGATACCACTCAAAGATTTATAATAAAATATTTTTCCTGTTACATAATTGTAAAGATTCAGGATTGAACTTCAAATTCAAAATGTGTGTGTCCTCAAATCCTACCTATGAGGACTAACAGAAAGCTAAAATTATTCACACATATTTTTATCTCTTTGAATAAAAGAAAATTAAATTTTCGAAAGTTACCTGAAATAGCATATATATAAGAAAATAATTAAAAGTATAGTTACTTTAGGTATTATAATAAAAAGAAACATTTGTGTGGCAGTATACCTTACAATTAAAATGAAAACACATCAAAATCATGTTAATTGAAAATGTTTACTTCAGGGCTGAAGAGATGGCTTAGCAGTTAAGGTACTTGCCTGCAAAGCCTAAGGACCCAGGTTTGATTCCCCAGTACCCATGTAATCCAGATATACAATGTGGCCCATGTGTTGAGAGTTCTTTTGCAGTGTCTAGGGACTCTGATATGGCCATGCTCTACTTCTCCTTCTCTCTCTTCCTCTTTCTGTGTCTCTCAAATACATAAAGAAATAATATTAAAAAATCAATTTCATGTTTATTCAGGTTTCATATTGCAAAAAAGAAAAAGAGAGAGTGTAATAGGAAATGAAAAGGTAATATATGCATTATATACATATATGAAAGTGCATTATTTAAACTTATTAAAATATAGTGAATCACATTATTTATTAGGTTCTTTTGAGGTAGTATCTCTCTATAGCCCAGGCTAACTTAGAACTTACTATACAGTCCCAGGCTTGCCTCAAGTTCATGGCAATTCTTCTATATCTGTCTCCTGAGTGCTGGGATTAAAGGCATGGGCTACCACACTTGGTTTCACAAAATGACTTTTAAAAGAGGTGATCACTTAGAAAGCACATATTCTAACATTGTAATGATACAGAGAACATTAACATGGCTCCTAGGCAAGGATGACCTTCAAATTATTCAAGTGTTGTATTTTTAAAGATGCTATGCAGGCTGCTTGGGGAGAAAAGTCATCAACAATTGTACCCAGCAGTGGTCCATGCAAGGTAAACAAGTGATATGTCAGGTAAGATGTGCTCAAAATGCAACACTGGCATGCTAGTAATGGGGGAAATCAAGAACTTTCTGATTGGATTAGAGGACATAGGACAGAATGCTTGTATATCTATTACTTAAACCTGACTAAAGACCCTCGTCTCTAGGAAGGCCAAAAGCTCTAGGAGGAAACCTTGTCCTGTTGTTATATTAAATGGACATATTATACCACGTTCAAAATAATTATGTTTGCATGTCTGGTTTAATATTACCCTCAGTCTTTTATCAGAGTGGCGTCTTTTTGCAGTGGACAGTGGTTAATGTAGAAATCCATATATAATCAAAGAGCTGAGAATAAGTGATGATGGTTTGCACAGACCTCAACAGGATTTCTATAGCACCACCCCCTCATGGCTCTTGGATCATCATGTATGAGGGACTGCAAAGAATATTAAGAGCTAGAGGTTGGAGAAGAGTTCTATGGAATGCTGTCTCTTGGGCACATATAGTCCTTGCATTCATGAACTCACAACAGCTGTGGTTTCTTGTATAACATTGAGTCCATTGACATTTCAATATAGGGCTCATAAGACCCCTTCCTTCCGAAGGGGTTACTAAGAGTCTATGGTGGCTGGGGGAGTAGTCTTTCAGTGGTTCAGTCACTGATAGTTTGTTCTTGCTCTAGTAATAACCTCCCCACTTGTGTTCATGCAAGCAACTCCAATTAAACTCAATGGGTCATGAAAAACTAAATATATGAAAGAAGAAAGACGATTATTTGGGACAATGAACATGTTTACAGGGAATGTGAGTGAGATAATAGGGAAAAATGGAAGAAATATGATCATAATATATTATGTGATTATATAAAATTGTCAACATAAAAATAAAGTGAAATAAAGTGCCAAAACAAATGAAAACTTTGGAATTGAAAAAATACCTGAAAAACATAATCTGTTTCAAAAAGTAAAAAAGAAAAAGAAAAGAAACAAATCAAAAATTTCTAGACCATTTGATGAACAGCTTCAATTTCCCATTTCTTACTGTAGAATCATGTGGGAAGTTTTGATTTTACTTAGGATACCACATAAACCAGTGTAAAGTGAGAAGACTTCTCAGAAAATGACTTGGCAGTGATATGTGGAGTGCTAAGTTTCTGCTCAGTCTACCTCTTAACCATGGTTAAGAAGTCCAGTCATGGGGATATAAAAGCTGAGATTCTACAGCCCATGGACACCTCCTCTATCACTTCCTGCATGGCCTTTGTCTCTGTACTTTTCTTGGTCACCTTTAAGTAGCTACATGCTGGTTTGAAAAAAAAAATTCAAAGCTTCTCATCTTTTAATCATTTCTTTAAGAATACAATGTGCTTTTGTTTCAATTGCATTCCATTAAGCAGTTACACATACTCTCTAAACTCCATTCTCTTTCCCCAGAGACTTGCATATAAAACTATTATTTTATAGATAAGCTTAACTTCAAATATTTAACTATAGTTGATCCTAAATTCCATTTTCTTTATTTCCTCTGTCAAGACAGATTTTTCCCCCACAAATTTGTTAGAATTTCAGGGTAAGTTTATTAGTACTTAGATATCTTGGATCCTTAAGTAGGAAAAAGAAAGCTTTCCACTGAAAACAAATAAAAATGCTGGGTGGGCTTGTGAATTTCCACAATTATTTTAAGCCCCCTTTAGCTGCCAAAATTGATATAACTTATCAACTTGTTTTTTAGTCCAAGGAAATTTGCAATTATTTGAATCAAATTAATAAGTAGGAGAAGATATGGTTTTCTTCTATGTGTAGCAATTTAAAAATATTGTGGGTTTTTTTTGGCTTTTTCTTCTAGTTGGGTAAAATTAGCAACCAACATAGTAGAGGATTAGAGAAAAATTAATAAGCTAATGTAAATTAATTCTGAACCTAGTGCTACTAATGTGTGTAAATATTTACTGTTTCAAAATTAATTTAGAAATCATGATCATTAAGGAAAAAAGAGATAAGTTGCAAGTGATAAATTCTATCATTAACATAGTATTTTATAAATTATTTTTACTATGAAAAAGCAATGTTAATCTTCATTGATAAATATAATTATTTAGTACATTTTATAAGGGGCTACATTACAGTATCTGATTTATCTGTATAGAATGAGAGAAAATACAAGGTGGCCTGATATTGTAAGATAAATTTTTGCTTATTATTTTTTTTATTAATTAGTCTTCTATTCAGCAAATAGTCAGTTTGGTACTATTATTACCCATGGCCCCTCCTTGTTGAGGTATATGAGTCATGCATTGTGGAGTTAGCCCACAGTTATGGGTAGGAGAAATGTCTCTGCATGTCATGACCCAACGTGTGGCTCTGACAATCTTTCCATGCCCTCTTCTGCAAAATTTCCCTGAGCCATGTTGGGTTCATTTTTGGTCTGTTTCAGTGATGAGGTGTTGGGGGCCTCTGGAGCTCTGGTTCTCTGATTTGGAAGGAGTTGATTTTTCTCTGTGTTGATCTCTTTCCCCCTTGTGTGATTCATCAGGAAAACAGCACCCTTGCTTGTCTCGCCAATTTTTCTTAGTTTCAGCTGGGGCCCTTTGGAGGTATGATGGGGTGGCTCTCTCCTTAAGATCTACATATATCTGCAAAAGAGAAGCAGATTCTCCAATGGAGAGTAAGTTAGCACCAGGACAAATGGGATAACCCTTACTTTTTAATAATTTAATAGGTGTAGGCCCTCTTATAGTCCATGACTGATGGTAGCTTGATATTGGAAAGTGGGCTTATGTTTGGATATGGTTCTGACTTGATTCCCAGCTCCAGCTATGGGTCTCATACCACTGAGGGGATCAGTTAGCCAAATCAAGAGCAGTTGGTCCCAACCATGGCTGTGTGCCACTATTGTACTTGTGTGGGCATCACAACAGGTTATTTGCTGCTAAGTAAGTTAGACAGAAACCTCCTCAGGGTGAAAGGGTGGAAAACAATATTCCAAGCAAATGGGAATAAGAAACAAGCAGGTGTAGCTATATTAATATCAGATAAAATTGACTTCAAACCAAAAACAATCAAAAAAGACAAAGAAGGCTACTTCCTACTTGTAAAGGGAACAATCCATCAAGAGGATATTACAATCATAAATCTGTATGCACCAAACACAGGGGCACCGCAGTTCATAAAACAAAACCTACTTGACAATAAAACAGAAATAACCACCAACACCATCATAGCTGGGTACTTTAACACACCATTATCAGTAATAGACAGATCATCCAAACAGAAGCTCAACAGGGAAGTAAGAGAGCTCAACAAAACCGTAGAGCACTTAGACCTAACAGACATCTACAGAACTTTCCACCCCAAATCCACAGACTACACATTCTTCTCAGCAGCCCATGGAACATTCTCTAAAATAGACCACATACTGAGTCACAAAGATAGCCTCCACATATTTAGGAAACAGAGAAAGCTACACAACTCCTTTTATGAAGCTAGTATCACCCTAATCCCAAAACCAGGCAGAGATGCCACAAGAAAAGAAAACTATCGGCCTATTTCCCTAATGAACATAGACGCAAAGATCCTCAACAAAATTCTCGCAAACTGAATCCAACAACACATCAAAAGCATTATCCACCTTGACCAAGTGGGATTTATCCCAGGAACACAAGGGTGGTTCAACATACGAAAATCTGTCAATGTAATACACCACATAAACAAGCTTAAACATAAAAATCACATGATCATTTCGATAGATGCAGAAAAGGCCTTCGACAAGATACAACATCACTTCATGATCAAAACATTGGAGAGAATCGGCATGGCTGGTTCACATCTTAACATAATAAAGGCAATATACAAAGCTCCAAAGGCCCAAATAATACTTAATGGAGAGAGACTGGAGGAATTCCCATTGAGATCAGGAACAAGACAGGGATGTCTTCTCTCACCTCTGCTTTTCAATAAAATTCTGGAAGTCCTAGCCCAAGCAATAAGGCAGGAGAAGGAAATAAAAGGGATACAATTTGGAAAGGAAGAAGTTAAGTTAGCGCTATTCGCCGATGACATGATTGTATATGTAAGAGACCCAAGAGACTCCATCCCAAAACTCCTGAAGGTGATTAACTCCTATAGCAAAGCAGCAGGATACAAAATCAATGCACAAAAATCGGAAGCATTTCTGTATGCAAATGACAAAGACACAGAAAAAGAAATAAAGGACATAGTCCCATTTTCAATAGCAACAAAAAAAAATAAAATACCTTGGAATAACGTTAACAAAGGAAGTAAAAGATCTATACAACGAAAATATAAAAACTCTCAAAAAAGAAATTGAGGAGGACTTGAAACGATGGAAAGACCTCCCATGCTCCTGGATAGGCAGAATTAACATTGTGAAGATGACAATCTTACCAAAGGCAATATATAGAGTTAATGCAATTCCAATTAAAATCCCTACAGTGTTCTTCACAGACATAGAAAAAATGATCTCAAATTTCATATGGAAAGGCAGAAGGCCTCGCATATCCAAACATATCCTCAGCAAAAGAAATACCTCTGGTGGCATCACCATACCCGATATAAAGTTATACTACAAAGCCATAGTAATAAAAACAGCATGGTACTGGCATAAAAACAGGAGTATAGACCAATGGAATAGACTTGAGGACCCGGATTTTGGGCCAAGCAACTATAGCTACTTGATATTCGACAAAGGCCCAAACAATATAGACTGGAAAAAAGATAGCATCTTCAACAAATGGTGCTGGACAAACTGGATAACCACATGCAGGAAACTAAAATTTGATCCACACATTTCACCATGCACAACACTCAAATCCAAATGGATCAAAGACCTCAACATAAGACCAGAAACTCGAAAACTACTGGAAGAAAATTTAGTAAGTACCTTCCATGATATAGGAATGGAAAAAGACTTCCTGAATAAAACCCCAGTGGCTCAAGTTCTTAAACAGTCACTCAATCATTGGGATCATATGAAGCTGAAGAGTTTCTTTACAGACAAGCATATAATAAGCAAAGCCAATAGAATACCCACAGAATGGG
Organism: Jaculus jaculus; assembly: GCF_020740685.1. NCBI lineage: Eukaryota > Metazoa > Chordata > Mammalia > Rodentia > Dipodidae > Jaculus > Jaculus jaculus. The sequence goes on along the minus strand of NC_059111.1, from coordinate 53,250,664 downwards.
AGAAAATATTTGTAGATTATCCAACTGATAGAGGCCTTATCTCTAGAATTTACAAAGAACACAAAAGTCTAAACAATAAGAAGACAAATACCCCACTCACAAAATGGGGCACAGAGTTAAACAGGCAATTCACAGAGGAAGAAATACAAATGGCAAACACACACCTAAGAAAATGTTCATCATCCCTAATCATCAGAGAAATGCAAATTAAAACAATGATGAGATTCCACCTTACCCCAATAAGGATGTCCAACATCAAAAGGTCAAATGAAAATAAATGCTGGTGAGGATGTGGAGAAGCAGGGACACTCATTCACTGTTGGTGGGAATGCAGGATGGTACAACCACTTTGGAAAGCAATATGGAGACTCCTGAAAAAGCTGACTATAGAAATACCAACAGATCCAGTTATACCATTACTGGGCATGTACCCTAAAACCTTCAAACCAAAAGCCAGAGAGATTTGCTCAACCATGTTTGTAGCAGCTCAATTCGTAATAGCTAAAAGCTGGAATCAACCCAGATGTCCATCATTAGAAGAATGGATAACAAAGATGTGGTATATCTACACAATGGAATTCTATACAGCAGTAAGAAAAAACGACATAAAGAAATTTGAGGAAAAATGGTTGAACCTGGAACAGATCATTCTCAGTGAACTTACCCAATCACAGAAAAAAAAATCGACACATAGTCTCACTCATCTGCCACACCTAAACTGAATCTGCCCAAGATGCCTTACATGCCCAGCAAGCACCTCATGGACTAGACAATAAGATGGATGGGAGGGCGGGGAGGGAATCAAAGAGTGGAAAACAGTAATCTGGACCCAAAAGGCAATGGTACCATAAAATTCTACTTCCTAAAAGACAGACCAAACGGCTGAACCTTCACTAGACCCTTACAGGAAACACCTGAACCACAAGACACTGGAGAGGGTAGGATCAAGACTGACCTAAATCTCCTACATCTTCCCTCCCTCCCTCTCCCCCTCTCCCCTCTATCTCTCTCCTGTCTAACTCTTGTATATTGGTTATCTTTTTCCTCAATTTCTTAGTGGACACTGACCTGTAACCCCCACTTCCAGCTTGGGCCTACCATCCACAATGAGCTTTTGATCAGAGAAACCTACAAGGTTTCCCAAAACAATGACAGACTTCTGTCAGAGTACTTGATGACCCACCAAAGGCCAGTGATAAGACCCTATTGCTGAAGACTCCATACAAAGCTGACGCGTAAAATGGAATGACATGGCTGGAAGCCAGGAGAGAGTCAGTCCCCAGACAGTCAGCGTGTCTAGTGCCAGAAGGCGCTACATAGGCGACTGGGGGAAATGACCAAGATCTGTCCAAGCAACACATTGTTTAACCTAATTAGCAACAAATAACTGGATGTGATGCCCACACAAGTGCAATAGTGGTACACAGCCATGGTGAGGAATCAATTGCTCTTGATTTGGCTAACTGATCCACTCAGTGGTACTAGACCCTTAGCTGGAGCTGGGAAACAAGTCAGAACCATACCCAAACACAAGCCCACTCTACAATATCAAGCTACCATCAATCACGGGGTATAAGAGGGCCTACACCTATCAAACTGTCTATCAAAAAAGTAAGTGTTATCTCAATTTTCCAGGTGCTAACTTACTCTCCGTTGGAGAATCTGCTTCTCTTTTCCAGATAAATGCAGATCCTAAGAAGAGAGCTGCCCCAACATACCTCAAAAGGGGCCCAACTGAAACTAAGGACAACTGGTGAAATAAGCAAGGGTGATATTTTCCTGTGAACTGGATACCAGCACAAAGGAGAAGGAGATCAACGCAGAGAAAAATCAACTCCTAGCAAATCAGAGAGCCAAAGCCTCAGAGGTCCCCAACACCTCAGCACTGAAGCAGACCAAAAATGAACCCAACATGGCTCAGGGAAATCTTGTGGAAGAGGGGGTGGAAAGAATGTCAGAGTTACATGTTGGGTCATGATTTGCAGAGACATTTATCATACTAATAACTGGGGGCTATCTCCACAATGCACGACCCATTTTCATTAACAAGAAGGGTCTAATGGGAGGGGGTAGATCACAGATGAGCCTAAATAATGGTACCAAACTGCCTGTATTCACTGAAATGAAAACTAATAAATTAAATTAAAAAAAAAAAAAGAAGCAATGGTGTTAGCTCTCCCTTAAAGGTCTGGTAAAATTCAGCAGTGAATCCATCTGGGCCTGGGCTTTTTTTAGTTGGGAGATTATTGATTACTGTTCATATCTCCATGTTGGTTATAGATTTATTTAAGTGATTAAACTCATTTTGGTTTAATTTATGTAGGTCATATAAATCAAGGAAATCATCCATTTCTTTCAGATTTTCATACTTTGGGAGTATATGCTTAAAAAATATTTTTTAGAAAAAGAGAAGGAAGGGCTGGAGAGATTGCTTAGTAGTTAAGGCATTTGCCTGCAAAACATAAAACTCCAGGTTTGATTTCCCAGGACTCACATAAGCCAAATTCACAAGGGGGTGCATGTGTCTGGAGTTCATTTGCAGTGGCTAGATGCCCTGGTGCATCCATTCTTCCACTCTCTCTGTTTCTATGTCTCCTCTCTCTCTCTCTCTAATAAATAAATAAATAAATAAATTTTAAATTAAAAAAATAGAGAAGGGGCTGGAGTTAAGGTGTTTTCCTGCAAAGCCAAAGGACCCAGGTTCGACTCTCCAGGACCCATGATAGCCAGATGCACAAGGGATGCATGTATCTAGAGTTCGTTTGCAGTGGCTGGAGGCCCTGGCGCACCGGTTCTCTCCCTCTCTCTTCCTCTTTCCCTGTTAAATAAATAAATAAATAAATAAAAATTTTAAAAATAGAGAAGGAAGCACACATAGTATAAATTCTATGAGAGAACAGATATACACAACGCAGGGAGAGAAAGTGAGGTGAGAAAAATAAAGAGGTGGGGAGGATACAGTGGAGCAGGTTCCAAGGAAAAATGAAGTGTGTATGTGAAGTATTATTTAGCTATAAATAATAAAATTATGTAATTTCCTGAAAAATGAATGTAACTGGGGACAATGATATTAAAATAAGCCAGAATCATAAAAATAAATCTCCTATGTCTTCTCTCATTAATTGATGCTGGATTTTTACATAGATGCATAAAATTACTCATATATATGGCTTGAGAATACATGTGAAGGAAGACATCTAATGGAAGTGTTTGGGGCAGAGAGGAAATAAATGAAATCAGTTATACCGCTCTCTGGGGATGCCATTATATATTAGTTTGTATCTTCCAGGTTTTATATTAGTGGTACAATAGGTTATGTAGACTTTATTTCTGCTGGTTTTAATTACCATTATTATGCAAGATTAATTCATCTTGTGTTTATAAATCACCACACACACACACACACACACACACACACACACACACACACACACAAACATAATGACTATACTTTCTATACTTACAGACAACAAACTATGATATTTCTCTCCCCTCCCATGCTTTCCCTTTCATAACTCTGCTCTCCATCATATCCCCTGCCTCTCTCTATTATTGTCTCTTTTAATTGCATGCCATCGTCTTTTTCTCCTATTATGAAGGCCTTGTGTAGGTATTGCTAGGCACTATGAGGTTGTGTATATTGAGGCCAATTTCTGTCTGGATAGTTGTTGCACAGTAGTATTTTATTTTGTGGATTACCATAGTGTTATTATATGATTTATTGTTCATGGACATTTATGTTGTTTATAGTTTTGTGATATTACAAATAAACTGCTATGAACATTTAAAAAAAAATGCAATCATTAGGATATGCAAGGAATCTAACATTACTGGCATTTTTTGGAGAAACGGAACTTTGGGAGTGTACAGAGTGAGAACACCAGTGAAATATGGATGCACCATCTCCAGCTAAGGAGAGTCCCCTCAGAGGTAGTCTATGGGATTCCCAGAACCCAGGGCTATAGGAAATCAAATTTCTGCTATGTAAGTCATCCAAGCTGTGGTTGTTTGGTGCATGATCTCTAGCAAAATAGTGCACAACCTGATTTGTGTGCATCTAGGTGAACTAGGGGATACATGACCAGCTGGTTCTCCCCAACAGTTTCCTAGTGTGCACTTGGCTTATTGAGTTCAAAAGCATTATCCACCTTGACCTAGTGGGATTCATCCCAGAAACAAAGAGGTGGTTCAACATAGGGAAATCTGTCAATGTAATAAACAACATAAATAAGGTTAAACATAAAAACCACATGATCATTTAGATAGATGCAGGTAAAATATATTTTATGTATTTATTTAGTTAGTTAATCTTTATTTTTTATTTATTTATTTATTTTTATTGGTTTTTCTATTCTGCAAGTACAGGCAGTTTGGTACCATTATTAGGCTCATCCATGACATACCTCCTCCCCATTGGCCCCTCCTTGTTGAGGTATATGGGTTGTACATTGTGGAGTTAGCCCACAGTTATTGGTACGATAAATGTCTCTGCATATCATGACCCAATGTGTGGCTTTGACATTCTTTCCACCCCCTCTTCCACAAAATTTCCCTGAGCCATGTTGGGTTCATTTTTGATCTGCTTCAGTGATGAGGTGTTGGGTACCTCTAAGGCTCTGGCTCTCTGATTTGGTAGGAGTTGATTTTTCATTGTGTTAGTCTCCTTCCCCCTTGTACTGGGAGCTAGGTTCATCAGGAAAACAGCACCCTTGCTTGTTTCACTAATTTTCCTTAGTTTCAGCCAGGGCCCTTTTGAGGAATGATGGGGTGGCTCACTCCTTAGGATCTGCATCTATCTGAAAAAGAGAAGCAGATTCTCCAATGAAGAGTAAGTTAGTTCCAGGACAAATGAAAAAACCCTTACATTTTTTTATAGAGAGTTGAATAGGTGTAGGCCCTCTTGTAGCCCATGGTTGATGGTAGCTTGATATTGAAGAGAGGGTTTATGTTTGGATATGGTTCTGACTTGTTTCCCAGCTCCAGCTATGGATCCCACACCACTGAGTGGATCAGTTAGCCAAATCAAGAGCAGTTGGTTCCCCACCATGGCTATGTGCCACTATTGCACTTGTGTGGACATCACAACTGGTTATTTGTTGCTAAGTAGGTTAGACCATGAGTTGCTTGGAGAGATATTGGTTATTTTCCCCGGTTGCTCATGTAGCACCTTCTGGCACTAGATACACTGACTGTATCGGGACTGACTCTTTCCAGGCTTCTAGGCATGCAATTCCATTTTATGTGTCAGCTACATATGGTGTCTTCAGAAATGGGGTCTTACCACTAACCTTTGGTGGGTCATCAAGTACTGTGACTAAAATCTGTCATTTTTTATGAAACCTTGTAGGTGTCTGTGATCAAATGCTCATTGTGGATAATAGCCACATGCTGGTACTGGGAGTTACAGGTCAGTGCCCACAAAGAAAAGGAAGAAAAAGATAACTAATATACAAGGTTAGGGAGGAAAGAGACAGAGAGAGGGAGAGGGAGGGAGGGAAGATGTAGAAGGTTTAGGTTAGATTGATCCTACCCTCTCTAGTGTCTTATGGTTTAGGTGTTTCCTATATGGGCCTGGTGAAGGTTCAACCATTTGGTCTGCCTGTTAGGAAGTAGAATTTTAGGGTACCATTGCCGTTTGGGTCTAAATTAGTGTTTCCCACCCCTTCTATGCACTCTGCTCCCTCCCCATCCATCGTAGTGTCTAGTCCATGAGATGCTTGCTGGGTATGTAAGGTATCTTGGGTAGATTCAGGTTAGGGGATGTAAATTTGTGAGACAATGTGGCCATATTTTTTTTTCTGTGATTGGGTAAGTTCACTGAGGATGATCTGTCCCAGGTTCACACATTTTTCTTCACATTTCTTTGTGTCATTTTTTCTTACTGCTGTGTAGAGTTCCATTGTGTAGATATACCACTTCTTAGTTACCCATTTTTCTAGTGATGGACGTCTGGATTTCTTCCAGCTGTTAGCTTTTATGAATAGAACCACCTTAAACATGGTTGAGCGAATCTCTCTGGCCTGTGGTTTGAAGGTTTTAGGGTAGATGCCCAGTAAGGTAATAACTGGGTCTGTTGGTAACTCTATAGTCAGCTTTTTCAGGAGTCTCCATATTGCTTTCCAAAGTGGTTGTACCATCCTACATTCCCACCAACAGAGCATGCGTGTTCCTACTCCTCCACATCTTCACCAGCATTTATTTTTGTTTGATTTTTTGATGTTTGCTATCCTTATTGGGGTAAAGTGAAATCTCACAGTTGTTTTAATTTGCATTTCTCTGATGATTAGGGGTAATGAACATTTTCTTTTTTTTAAATTTAATTTATTAGTTTTCTCTTCAGCAAATACAGGCAGTTTGGTACCATTGTTTAGGCTCATTCATGATCTACCCCCCCCCATTGGACCCTCCTTGTTGATGTAAATGGGTCGTGCATTGTGGAGTTAGCCCACAGTTATTGGTACAATATATGTCTCTGCATATCATGACCCAACATGTAACTCTGACATTCTTTCTGCCCCCTCTTCTGCAAAATTTCCCTGAGCCATGTTGGGTTCATTTTTGGTCTGCTTCAGTGCTGAGGTGTTGGGGGCCTCTGAGGCTCTGGCTTTCTGATTTGGTAGGAGTTGATTTTTCTCTGTGTTGGTCTCCTTCCCCTTTGTACTGGTATCCAGTTCATCAGGAAAACATCACCCTTGCTGGTTTCACCAATTGTCCTTAGTTTCAGTCAGGCCCCTTTTGAGGTATGTTGGGGCAGCTCTCCCCTTAGGATCTGCATCTATCTGAAAAAGAGAAGCAGATTCTCCAACGGAGAGTAAATTATCACCCGGAACATTGAGATAACAATTACTTTTTTGATAGAGAGTTTGATAGGTGTAGGCCCTCTTGTAGCCCATGATTGATGGTAGCTTGATATTGGAGCGTGGGCTTATGTTTGGATATGGTTCTGACTTGTTTCCCAGCTCCAGCTATGGGTCCCATACTGCTGAGTGGATCAGTTAGCCAAATCAAGAGCAGTTGGTTCCCCACCATGGCTATGTGCCACTATTGCACTTGTGTGGACATCACAACTGGTTATTTGTTGCTAAGTAGGTTAGACCATGAGTTGCTTGGAAAGATATTGGTCATTTCCCCCAGTCGCCCATGTAGCACCTTCTGGCACTAGACACACTGACTGTCTGGGGACTGACTCTCTCCTGGCCTCCAGTCATGCCATCCCATTTTATGTGTCAGCTGCATATGGAGTCTTCAGCAATAGGGTCTTACCACTGGCCTTTGGTGGGTCATCAAGTACTCTGACAGAAATCTGTCTGTCTTTTAGGAAACCTTGTAGGTTTCTCTGATCAAAAGCTCATTGTGGATGGTAGCCCCAAGCTGGAAGTGGGGGTTACAGGTCAGTGCCCACTAAGAAATTGAGGAAAAACATAACTAATATACAAGAGTTAGAAAGGAGAGAGAGAGAGAGGGGAGAGGGAGGGAGGGAAGATGTAGAAGATTTAGGTTAGTTTTGATCCTACCCTCTCCAGTGTCTTGTGGTTCAGGTGTTTCCTGTAAGGGTCTAGTGAAGGTTTAGCCATTTGGTATGTCTTTTAGGAAGTAGAATTTTATGGTACCATTGCCGTTTGGGTCCAGATTACTGTTTTCCACCCTTAGATGCCCTCCCCACCCTCCCATCCATCCTATTGTCTAGTCCATGAGGTGCTTGCTGGGAATGTAAGGTATCTTGGGTAGATTCAGGTTAGGTGTTGTAGATGAGTGAGACTATGTGTAAGGTATATGGTGTATTTTACAGAATGTTCCATGGGGTGCTGAGAAGAATGTGTAGTCTGTGGATTTGGGATGGAAAGTTTTGTAGATGTCCGTTAGGTCTAAGTGTTCGATGGTTTTGTTGAGCTCTCTTACTTCCCTGTTGAGTTTCTGTTTGGATGATTTGTCTATTACTGATAATGGTGTGTTGAAGTCCCCAACTATGATGGTGTTGGTGGTTATTTCTGTTTTATTGTCAAGTAGTTTGTTTTATGAACTGTGGTGCCCCTGTGTTTGGTTTATACATATTTATGATTGTAATATCCTCGTGATGTATTGTTCCCTTGATAAGTAGGAAGTAGCCTTCTTTGTCTTTTTTGATTATTTTTGGTTTGAAGTCTATTTTATCGAATATTGATATAGCTACTTGTTTCTTATTCCCATTTTCTTGGAATATTGTCTTCCACTCCTTTACCCTGAGAAGGTGTCTGTCTTTAGTGGTGAGTTGGCTTCTTGAAGCCAACAGATTGAGGCCTCTAATTTTTTGATCCATCCTGTGAGCTTGTGTCTCTTGATGGGTGAATTAAGGCCGTTAATATTTAGTGTAATGACTGTGAGATTTGTTTTGATCCCTGCCATGTTGTGGTCACAGTTGTGTGTTGGTGTTTTCATGGGCTTTGCAGTTTTTTGTGCCTACTCTGGGTTTTGTTGTGATCTGCATCATGTAGGCATTTGAGTTTGGTTATTTGTTTCTTCTTTGTGGAGAATTTGATGAAATACTCTCTGTAGTTTTGGATTTGTGTTCATATAATTGTAAAGCTGATTTTTGTCATGGAACATTTTAATTTCACCATCTATTAGGAGGGATACTTTTGCTGGGGAGAGTAGTTTGGGTTGGAATCCATAGGTTCTTAGACTTTGGTGGTTTTCACTCCAGGCCCTTGTGGCTTTCAGGTTTTCCATTGAGAAGTCTGAAGTAATTATGATGGGCTTTCCTTTGAAAGTGGTGTGCTGTTTTTCCCTAGCTACTTTTAAGATTTTCTCTTTGGTGTCAATGTTTAGAGTCTTAATAATAATATGTCTTGGGCAGTTTCTCCTTTGGTACAGTCTGTTTGGAGTTCTGTTCACTTCATGTATCTTGATGGGCCTTTCTTTTAAGTGACTGTGGAAGTTTTCTTCAATTATTTTGTTAAATAAGTTCTCCTTGCCTTTGGTCTGAAATTCTTCTCCTTCTGGTATTCCAGTGATTCTGATATTAGGATGTTTAAGTGTATCCCACAATTCCCTCATAGTCTGTTCACAGGAACTTTTGAACTAACTGAAATTTTTTTTTTTTTTAAAGCACAACCTCTCATGCTGTTTTTCTTTTTTTTTTAAATATTTATTTATTTATTTATTTGAGAGAGACAGACACAGAGAGAAAGACAGATAGAGGGAGAGAGAGAGAATGGGCACGCCAGGGCTTCCAGCCTCTGCAAACGAACTCCAGACACGTGCGCCCCCTTGTGCATCTGGCTAACGTGGGACCTGGGAAACCGAGCCTCGAACCGGGGTCCTTAGGCTTCACAGGCAAGTGCTTAGCCTCTAAGCCATCTCTCCAGCCCACTAACTGAAATTTTTGTACTCTCGAACTGTTTCTTCCATCCTGTCTTTCAGATCAGAGTTTCTATCCTCCATGTCACTGACTCTATTCTTGAGAGCCTCTAGAGAGTTTTGGACTTGTTCAATTAAGTTTGCATTTTCTTCTACTTTCCTATGTATCAGTTCCATCACTCTGACCAGCTCCCTTTCCACCTCATTTTCTGATTTTCTTGATGATTTTGGAATTCATCCTTGCATTTCTTTATGTTTTCATTTAGTGTGGCCAGCTGATTTTTAAGGTCCTCTTTTTTTTTCACTCTCCCTCAACTCTTTTAGCTCTCTCTGAATTCCTTCCAATGTGTTATCATATTGCTCTAGCTTAGTGATGGTGCATCCACGTGAGTACCGGTCCTTTGTTGCTTTCCTGCAAGTTCTAGCAGTAGGTTGGTCAGGGTTGCATTGCTCATAGCTTCCACTTGATTTTCTGATCCTAAAAACTGTTCTATGTTTTGGTTAGATGTAATCCTTGTTGGACTGGGTGATCTATCTGGATTTTATTGCATTTTAGTTATTTATTTTTTGTTATTTTTTTTTTTTTTTTTTGCACTGTGGTCTACCCATGACAGTGTATGGTCAGGTAGGTGGGGGGACCAGCCTAGCCTCTAGCTCAATGAGAATCCAAGGTAACTCGGGCAGATGCCAAGCAGCCTGAATTTTTGTTCTCTCTTGCTAAAGCCGCCTATCTACTGCCTGACAGGGGCGCCAAAGTTGCCTGAATTCTGAAGCAGTAATGCGCCAAAGCTGCCTGTGTTTGAGCTTGGGGTGGGTCTGGGGTACCAAGCCCTGAAGCAGCCCAAGCTCTGCCAGGGATGGCACCATGACAGGGCCAGGTTGTGGTGTGGTTCGGTGCACCATGATGGGGTGCGGACGGAGAGTGGAACAGGGCAGGCTGCCCCAACAGGGCACAGGATGGGTGCGGGATGGGGTGCAGGATGGGGTGCCATGGGGGGGCTCCACAACAGAGTGTGGCAGCGGGGTGCCCAGCTATTTAGAGGAATGGGTGTTCTACCCACCTGCGAGGGGATTCACGATTCCTTGTTCCCCCCCACCCCACTACCTCCCACTGACAAGAAGATTAAAAAAAAACCTTAATGTCTTGCCTATCTTTCCCTGGGATTTGTAGCACAGCTAGGTGGTTGCTATCTTGGCTGGAAGTCCTCTATTTATTTATTTATTTAAGAGAGAGAGAGAGAGAGAGAGAGAGAGAGAGAGAGAGAGGTAGAAAGAACAGTACCACAAGGGCCTCAAGCCAGTGCAAACTAACTCCAGGTGCATGTGCCTCCTTATGGATCTTGCTTGCATGGGTCCTTTGTAATTGAACAGGTGTCCTTTGGCTTTGCAGAAAACACCTTACCTGCTAAGCCATCTTCTCCAGCCCCTTTTTTCTTATTCTTAAAAGTTAATTGTAGGATGTTTGAGAACTCTTCAAGCTCTAGCATTCACAAATCCAGAAGCATGTGTCCATGTGTGCACATGCATGTGGAGGCCAGAGGAGGATGTCCTCAATATATTTACTAATTTTTGAGACAGGGTCATTCATTGAAACTTGAACACCCTGATTCTAATATACTAGGTAGCAAGAAAGCCCTGGGGATCCTGCTGTCTCCTCATCACTCACTTTTCTGTGGTTGCCGGGAATCTGAACTCAGGTCCTCATGCTTATGTGGCAAATGCTTTAAAGAAAGATCCATATTTCCAGCCCCTTACCCCTTTTCTTATTTATGGAAAATAGAACATATTCTTTTCCATGGAGGATACATTTATTGTATAATTTGTCTGAACACTTGAATCAATGGTGGAGGTTGTAACCTAGCTTTTACTTATCAAATTACTTTTCTTATTGTAGCAGACAGTGGAAACATACTGGAGGGTTCACAGTGATTACTGTCTGATTAGCTTGTAGGCATAAAATGGTATATTATGTATAGTGAAACGCCAAAATCTTATAAAAGAAGCACATGATAAGTTTTTAATTATCATTGAATAAGCATGTCAAAGGACACATGAGATAATTGGCTTAAGTTCTTTTTTTCCTTGTCTATTTTGTTAAACCAATGAGTTTATTGAACTTAATCATAGGATTATGAGTGAGGACTTACAGGAATGAGGGGGACCCTAAGATAGTAGCCATCACGTGGATGATGACTTTCCTATAGCTGCATATAATAATCTCTGTCCAACTTTAGAGTATCTCAAGACTACAGATAGCTAGGCAGAATTACATATTAATGGGAGGGTGATACAGGAGGTAGTGTTTGGAATCTCGAATGAGGGTCCTTTGGGGAACATAACAGGCCCTAGCTTAGTCTCTTGTGGGCAATTACAGGTGCTCTGATTAAGATGGTAATGTAGAGCTGGGCATGGTGGTGCACGCCTTTAATCCTAGCACTCAGGAGGCAGAAGTGGGATGATCACTGTGAGTTTGAGGCCATTTTGGAAATACAGAGTGAATTATAGGACAGTCTGAGCTAGAGGGAGACCATGCCTCAAAAAAAAAAAAAAAAAAAAAAAGGTGGAAAGGTGGTTATAAATATTATGCTTGGAGGACTATTGGAGGACTACTTTCCATAGTGTAATTATAATTTATATGCTAATATGATCATTGTTCATATTTTTCTTTTGTCTACTAATCATATTTATTAAGAACTGGTTTTAATTTAGTAAGGCACATTTATTATACCTTTGATATCTAGGAAAAGTTTGTGAGAAAAGTAACACTTTTTTAAAAAAATTACCTGAAGACAAACATCAGTTGTACGTAAAGTAACATACAAACATTGTCTGTTCAAGGCAAGAAAAAATTCAACTTCCTTTATAGCCAAAGCATAATATCTTACTCTTAATCCATCCTGTTTTTGTCTGACCACCATCATATATTGTATGTAATACTGTGCCATTTTTTCAATATTTCATTTACTTCTTTATTTGAGAGTAGAGGCAGAGAGAAAGGGGAGGATAGGCATTTCAGGGTCTTCAGCCACTGCAAATGAACACCCTGCTTTTGTGTTGGTTAGTGCAGCCATTAAAATATTAAGAATGTATTTTATATGGATACATCATGTGTTCGTACCATCTTTTCCCTCATCCCTTCCGCCATTCCACAGAGGGTCCTTCTCAGTGGAGTTGCAGGTATTTCTCATGGGATTGTGGGTTATACATTGTGGTAGCAGCAGTCAGTTATTGGGGGGTGGGCAATGCCTCTGGGCATGAGTACCAAACCCGAGACTCTTATAATCTTTCCCCACACTCTTTCCCAAAATTTCCTGAGCCATTCTCTCTTCCTTTCTCCCTCCTCCCCTCTTTCTCTCTCTCCTCTCTATCTCAAATAATAAATAAATAGTTTTAAAAAAATTAAGGATTTACCCATGGAGTTTTCTTAGGGCTGCCTAAAATGTTTCTAACCTGTTTCAGATACAAAATTCTCTGAGTAAATAGACCATTCAATTTTTCAATTACACTTGTCACATTTAGCAAATGTTATGAAAACTAGTTTGGTAATTGCATTTAATAAGGTTTTATTTAATATTTGTAAGCATAATATGCTTGTGAGAATAATTATAAAACCATTGTGGGATCTGCTTTTAAAATGAATTGTTTGGAAAACAATTAACAAAATGTTATATAAAAAAGAATTACTATGCCTGTCACTGTGTGTTTGGGTATTATAAATATTGGACTGAGAAGATTTTATTAATATATAACCACATTTGAACCAACACCCTTCAGTCCACCCCTTAGTCAAGAGGAGTTGACACTTGTTGAGCTTCAAGAAGTCCAGATGGAAAACATTACAAATAGGCTGCTTTAAGCAGTATGAAAATATAACCTCATTTCTCACAAAAGTAAACAGTCTTATTCTGGTGTTAAGTGCTATGATGCTGCTAAGCTTTTGACTTAATTTTATCCCCTTAAAACAGACTATTCTATTTTGTTTTCGAATGAGAGAATCATCATGACTCATAATGCTAGCCAATTTTCAAATAAGCAATGGGACCTAAGATAAATATACAATAAAGTGAATCATTTTATGTATGTAAATTTGACTCCTGTGACACATCATTGGTGCAGCATGAGCTTTCATTGGTTTACTTGGACATGGTAATAAATTTGACTCAATCCATCCATACTTTCACTTCCATTCTTTCATGCAACCTATGATTTCCATTTGCATGTTACTTATTTAACAAAATACTCAGATAGAGTAAATACAACTATAATAAATTAGTAGAGGTTGTTTTCTGCCCATGCTTTATATACACTTTGCCTTTCTTTCTTACTCAAATGATACATAGGTATTTTCTCAGAAATGCTCTTAGAGAGGAGCTGGTAGACTTATTTATATCCCAGCCAAACAAAATATGCATCAAATCCACAATCATACTTTATTTATTAAAGTTAAGAAAACCTATTTTTTAAAGACACAAAAAAGTAATTTATAGCATGAGATAGAAATAGACCTGGTGTATGTTTGCATTGGAAGGAAGGTTGAATGTTTGTCTCATAACTTCAATATAGATTACCATGTTTTTGGGATAAAAGATTCAGTCTACTGCTACTATAGTGAGATAGCTATGAATATATCCTAAAATGTATTCTAATTTCTAAATGGAACTGTGTGGTTACAATACTGTATGGAATGTCCCAAAGGAAACAATGGACTAGAATTAGGAATTTCACCAAAAGGCAGATTAATTGATGTGTCTTGTTTTGAGTTCTTTTAAATTAAGAATCATTAATATTGAGTCGTGGGAGATTTTCTTTCTTGTTCAATTTCAAGTGTTTTCTATATTATGGTGAGGTAAGTCAGCATTGGCTTCCTTATGAAACCCAATATGTGATATATGTTTCAAATATTTGTAGGTGAAATAAGTACATGGATGACTGCCAAAAAGACTGAGTTTGGCCCATGGTTAATATGAGACTAAATATTTCAGGGGTTTTACAGACTGAAAAGAATGATTTATTACAAAGAAATTGATTTATACCATATTTGTCATTGTTTTTAAAAGGTATATTAAAATATACACGACCAAAAGCAGATAATAATTAACAAAATCATTTGAATTTTGGAAAATCTTAGAACCCTGTAATGAGATATGCTTTTGAAAGACATGCTATTAGTTCATTGGTTCTACTTATATTCAAAGCATACACAATGTGTTTCTTGAATATGAATACTGTGCCAGAGACAGACATTCTCCAAACATTAGGGTGGCAGGAGAAGCATAATTTTGATATAGACTTTATTCACAACAGGTAAGAGTACATTTTCTGGGATTCTTGCTGTTATGTCATTTTTTGAGTCTTTTTGTTTATAGATCTAATTTCTTAAATGAATATATATCCTCATAAAATACAGAAAGCTTAGATATACTTCTAAACTATATAACAAGACAAACAAATTATCACAATAATTTTGTTGGAAAGTATATATATTATTAAGACCAAGATGTTAAAAGGGTATTTTTTTTTGTCCATCTAAAGCTACAAAAGCATATTAGCAATGGACAAAGTTTGAATAAATTTCCTTAATTATGAACATAAAAGTCAACAGGAAATAATTTCCTCCTGTTGAGATATATATATATATATATATATATATATATATATATATATATATATATATATATATATATAGTATTAACCCAGAAGGCCTTGAGTGAGACTTAGTGATTTGTTTCCAAAATAATATTGTAAACCTAAAATCATAAACTTTTCACAAAAGCCGGGCATGGTGACACACACCTTTAATCCCAGCACTTAGAAGGCAGTGGTAGGAGGATCACTAAAAGTTTGAGGCTATCCTGAGACTATGCAATGAATTTCAGGTCATCCACGCTAGAGTGAGACTCCACCTTGCAAAACAAAACAACAACAAAAAACTTTTCACAAATATTTATTGATTTATTACATTTGAAACATCTAAATTATTCTTTAGTTAAAATATTTTCTTCTTAATATAAACAAGACCATCACAATCTTACCATTGTTGTGTCAATCTCTCCCATTTCTGTGTACAGTACTGGCCTATGATTCATATGCTGTATTGGTACAAGGCACCATGACCTCCTTTCATAGAGTGAACATACTCTCAATAATTAGGTTTCCACACTGTTTTGAAATGACAGATGCTGGCAAACTTAAAATGTTCTTCATCATATCTCCTTAGAACCAAAGCACTATTTGAGATTTGGTCCAGTTGGTTCTAGCAGTTGGAAGACAGAGGAGAAGGGTTTGTTCTTCAGTGTCCATGAGATGTGAGTGGTTATTAATAACTGCCTATTGGACAGTGTTCCAGTGACTAAGACCCTGAGGTCAACAGGGAGGCAGAACTAGCATGCACGTTACCAGTAGGGGCTTCCTGAAGGCCAAAGAACTATGAATCAGTTATTGCCATAAGTGCCATGTTCTTCAAATCCATGGTAAAGTAAGTAAAGATTTAATTCCCTGAAGATAACATGGTTTTGTTGAAAATAACCATAACTATTTCTATTTTCTTTTCTGTTGTAGCAGTTAGAAAATACCTGGCTAGATGAAGCTGATAGATGAAAAAGGTTTATTTCCAACTTACACTGTGGGCAGAAACTACTCTGTAAAAGAAAATTTGAAAATTCAACTAAAATACTAGACAAATTTGTTACAATATTTCAGGAAGAGTTATCAAGATAGTCTTATAAGTAAAAATAATAATAATAATGGGAAAGGAAATAGGGAATGGTGTTGGAAGCTGAAAACCAAAATACTGATGTATGGAAGACAAGGAAAGACTATCAGACAATTGTACAGAAAGAGCCTATACCTGCAGCCAGTTTATGTGAAGCCATGCAAATGCCTTTTGATGGAGGATATAGAAGGATTCCTGCAATGGTTCTGCCCTTGTGTGGCTGCAGGTTACAGTGGAGTGGCTAAAAGAATGTGATATTAGCATGATGAAAAGGGGATGAACACATGAACTCTATGTTTTCATGGCTACCACAAAGGATTTAGCTATTAGAGCTCACAGGAGTTGAACTTTTTCCTCAAACCTTTTACTTTTACCATAGATGGATAAAACTGCAGTGTTTTAATGAATTACACATGGATTATTGTTCATATATATTCAAAGTATCCCAGTTTTAAAAATTCTGGTGTTTCACTCTTATGGAAACACAACATGAAAGTTTTGCTTCCTGTCTTCAACATTGACATATGTATTTTTTGTTCCATATTTATCCACCATCTAGATGTCTTTCATCTACTAGCAATACCATGAAGGAGACAGAATGCCATCAGAATATTCATGAAATTGAATTTGAGCACATTCTTTACTCCAGCCCCAAACCATGGCAGCTGGCAAATCATTTTCCTTAAGTCACAATTTCCTCATAAATAATGAATAAAATGAAGGGCATAAATTAATAATGAAGGCCTTTTAAATGGTTATCCTATGAAAATATGCTCACTTAATAGAATAAAAAGTTTAGAGATATTCTTGGTCAATATTAGCACTATTTGTGTAATTCCAAGTTCTGCAGAAAATGAGGAAGTTGGACTAGTTTCATGGAACAAGCCAGGCTGGTTCTGTTATACTCTTTCCAAGCCAGGAATGTGGTTTGCTAAGCAAACCTGAGGTATGCTTATATTGCAAGAACTCATCCGCCAGAGGCATTAACAAATAATAATAGTAGATTTTCATGAATTGTTAAATTTCAGAAAGGGAAACAAGTCTGAAATCTGTGGTCTTATAAATATATGCATAGAATGTGAAATCAGAGATATTGATCCAGAACATGGGTTCTTATGGATTCAAGATGGATTTTTGGAAAAAAGTTAATAACCTTTAAAGATAAACTCTATTAGCTAAGCACCTTGAGTCATAAATGAACAAAGAAAAGCAACTGAAAAGAATGAAATGATGTCAGAGACCCTTCATTGCTCTCAGAATTTGGTTTTATGATCCATTTTTGGAACTTACCTTCATAATTTATAAGTGAATTGGATAAGATTATGGTGAAGATACAATCATGAATTCATAGATCAGATACAATATTTTTGTTTCTGGACTGTATCATATATATATATATATATTAATTTGAGTAGTTTTTTTAAAAAAATATTATTTATTTATTTGAGAGAGAGGGTGAGGGAGAGAACGTGTGAGAGAGAGAATGGGTGTGCCAGGCATCCAAACACGGCAAATGAACTCCAGATGAGTGCGTCATCTTTTGTATTTGGCTTATGTGGGTACTGGGGAATCAAACCTGGGAACTTTGCATTTGCAGGCAAATCCCTTAACCTCTAATCCCTCTTTCCAGCCCTATAAACTGCTTTTAAAATACTTAAAAAAATTTTTATTTTGTGAGTAAGTATAAATTTCAAATATGCTTTTGTGGTATCTACTGAAATAATTGTATGTTATTTCTATTCTTCTCATCTACATATTAGTTATATTAGCAGATTTTTTAAAATAAATATGCTTTCATTCACAGAATGAGATTATTAATTGATTCAAATGCTTTGGTGTATTTATATAATAATGTATATAATATATAAGCCAAAGTATATATAGTGCAACTAGAAGATATGGTCATTGTTCTGATGGAATTAATCTGGAAAGAAAATGACTTACTGTAATATATAAACATATATGTAAAACATATAGGTAAGACAAATTTTGTTAGATATAAAAGGAACAAGATACATTAAGACAAGCAGTTACTGATATGCTATGAATTCAACATGTTTTAAGAGAATTATACATCAACATGTAGTAAAGATACTACATAGTGTTCTTTCTTAGGATGAACCTCGATGCTACTTAACTATGCCAAAAATAATTGTTTTATGTCCTAGTATATTGAACAATAACAGAATGGGTTCCTTAAATATCTGAAGACATTACTTTTGAATGATAATACAATAAATAAATAAATAAATAAATAAATAAATAAAGTTTTCATATTTATTTTCTCCATAAATGTATGGACTCTAATTATATATACTTGTAATTAGCTTAGCACATTAATGACCTTGTGTGTGTGTGTGTGTGTGTGTGTGTACATGATTAAAATCTCTTTTATCAGATCTCACATATACAATAAATTATTATTACTTCCCAGTATGCCATATATTTGATTACCAGAACTCATTGGTTTCACAAAATGAAACCTTTGTGCTTTGACCAACTTCTCTTCTCTACTATCCAAACTCTGGTAATCACCATTTAATTTGTGTCATCATTTTTTAAGATGGCACATAAAAATGATACTGTAAAGCAGATTTTTTTCTCTGTGTGATTTACTTAACATCATATATACACTTTGGGTTTATCCAAACTTTTCACCTGCATTTTCTTTCTTTAAAAACAATCATTTATTACTAGAGGGAGGGAGAAAGGGAGGGAATGAATACAGGTACACTAGGACTTCTTGCCACTGAAAATGAATGCCAGACACCTGTGCCATTTTGGTGCCTGGCTTTACCTGAGTACTGGGGAATCAAATCTGGGACCACCAGGATTTGCAACCAAGCACCTTTAACTACTGAGCAATCTCTCCCCCACTGTATTTTCCACATGTATAATGTTTATATATCTAGGAAAAAAGGATGGTTCTACATATTTGCTAGTTTAAATAATGCTGGGACAAACATGAAAGTGCAGAGGCCTCCTAGAGAGACTTTGTTTTCTTTGATATTCACACAGAGTAGAGATCACAGAATAATTTTTAAATAATTTTTTGAAGAACTTATTCATGTTGTTTTTTCAATGATCGCTGCACCATTTATGTCTATACCACCAGTGGGAAACAATTTTTTTTCTTCATATCCTCACCGATATTTCATTTATTTTTTCATTTTCTTTTTATCTTTCTTCTTTATTTTCTTAAATGATCCCTGAAAGTGTAGTCTTAGCACTCAGCCTTTTGTGACAAATAAATTTCATTTTGTTTCAGAAAATACAAGCAATAAAGATGTTAGTACACTCTATAAAGTTAGGAGTTAAGAATTAATAGTAACTACACACACAGCCTTGGTTGGCATGTAATAATCTTTTTTACAAAAGCACTTTAGGCGGGGCATGTTGGCACACGCCTTTAATCCCAGCACTTAGGAGGCAGAGGTAGGAGGATTGCCCTGAGTTTGAGGCCACCCTGAGACTCCATAGTGAATTCCAGGTCAGCCTGGGCTAGAGTGAGATCCTACCTCAAAAAAAAATGCACTTTAGATTTTCATCATATATAAAGTTTTAATTTGAAATTATCTTATCATGAATGCCTGAACATGAAGATTTGAGATAAGTATGATAGCATGGAAGTAGCTGTGAGGTCCAACTCAGTCAGGGTCAGATATAGCTGTCTTCTTGTCTTTGTTTACTTAAGTGAACTTTGGACTTGGTCAAAAAATGAACTTATTGTGATATAATTTATTACTTATTTGTAGTAGATAATGATATGAGTTTGAGGCCACCCTGAAACTACACAGTGAATTGCAGGTTAGCCTGAGTGATAGAGTGAGACCCTACCTCAAAAAAAAAAAAAAAAATCATCTGATGTGATTCCTTAATGACTTTAACTTTTGCAGTTTGAAAACCTCTATATTTGTATTTGTAACCCCTCACTTTACTTTTCTTATTTCCGTACATCTAAACCAGGACTATTTCAGCATAGAGTACAGGATGTCCTTATACCTTAACTCTTTCTGTACTTAGGTGAGCAATAGAGAGACAGAGTCATCAACCATGTGGCCTAGGTTTTATGAACACAATTTCTTCCTCCTTAGACCAGAAATTACATTTAGAGGAACTCTCAGATTCTCTTCCAAACAAACAAAAATCATGTTATTTTTTTCTTGGTTTTCCCATAATATAAACAAAATATGATTACTCAATTCTCTTATAACTCTTAGGATGAATTTCTCAATACAGGATGGAGAAAATAAACTTTTTGTTGAAAGTTAGTAACAGGAATGTTAGGAAACTTGTAGAGTTACCACCTATGAAATATTGACACAGAAGGATATTTTGTGATTAGCTAGCAAAGACTGAGAACCTGAGGAATGGAGTTAAAGAAGATATGAAAACAGATTTGAAAGACTAAATATAAAAAGAAAAATCACAAAATGGAAAGCAACAAAAAACACATTTTGCCTATGGCATGCCCTCAATGTAATGTTCTGTCTTTCAAAATTTTAAAGGGTTTTACTAAGCTGTTGATGTATGTGCATGCATATACTTATTTAATAATGTTAGTATTGAAGTATTAATAAATGATGATTACAGAAAATCACTATCTTAATGTGTGCCTAAGGGCAGTCTTGATAAATTTTGCAGTAATTGCCATTTTGATTAGAGAACTTAATGGAATCCTGAAGTAGAGGAACAAAGTTTTAATTAAATGTACAAGAGAAAGCTGACACTGTCATTCAAGAGAAAGTTACAGAAGCATATGCACTGTGGTCATAGGTCAAGAATTTCAGTCAAAAACCTTCAGTGTCATAAAATCTTTTAATATAAGCCCAATTGTCATTCATTTGCTAACTATGATGTCAATATTTAATGAGAGGCATCCAAAACCAACATGGTCTAAGCCAGGGATTCTTGAGGTTACTAAATTGTACACTCTCCTCACATAGGTAGTGGCACACATCCAGGATTTCTAGTTCAAATACACTAGCCATACACAAGTATGTTCAAATCAAGAGGACTACAAAAGGGAAAATGAGAATTCAATGAATCAATTGTTGTCACATTGATTAAGCTAAGTATGCAACTAATTGTCTCAGTAGCTATTTCCAAATAAAAATTAAATAAATTATTTCATGTAAAAGTTAATAATATATTATGTTCCACATGATTTTAGCTGCAAGTGGAAAACTGTTATTTTATTTTCAGAATTTATGAGCAGTCCACAAGGTTCCTGATTCTTTTTATTACTTTATAAGAAATATTTTATAATGTAATAATGACTAGTGAGTTTAACTTATAGTATTTTTTCCAGTTTTTAAAAATCAAATGTTGTTTTAATTGATTGTATATGCTGTGTGAGTCATTAATGACACAGAAAACAATGCATATTTTCCTCTTTAAGGGGCCCTTCTCAAATGTAGATTAGTCAAGTACAAAATCTAAGGACCAGGTTAGCACATGGAAAGGACACTACAGTAGAATGTAATGAGGGTTTAAATATGAAGTTTCCAATGGATACATAAAGAAACTGTGCTTGAGTCATAACACACACATCTCATTGTCATATGGAAAACATAAAAATATTTTCATATATGTGTATGCTCCAATAATGTATGATTTAGTTTGTATTTACCTATTTATTAGTATGTCATTACAAAATATGAGACACTCAACAACTCATCTTTTAAGCAAACATAAATATATATATATATATATATATATATATATATATATATATATATATATATATACACTTTTTAGGTTTTTTAAATTTAATTTTTTATTAACAACTTCCATAAGTATAAACAATGTCCCATGGTAATTCCCTCCCTCCCCTAGCTTTCCCCTTTGAAACTCCACTCTACATTATATCCCCTCCCCCTCTCAATCAATCTCTCTTTTATTTTGATGTCATGATCCTATTATGATGTTCTTATGTATATAGTGTCAGGCACTGTGAGATCATGGATATCCAGGCCATTTTTATCTGGAGGAGAATGTTATAAGGAGTCCTACCCTTCCTTTGGCTCTTACATTCTTTCTGTCACCTTTTCTGCAATGGACCCTGAGCCTGGAAGGTGATACAGAGATATTGCAGTGCTGATCACTGCTTTGTCACTTATCACCACCATGGTCCCTTCTGAGTCATCCCAAGGTTATTGCCATTTGAAAAGAGAAGTGTCTCTAACCAAAAGTGAGAGTAGCATTAATATGTAGGTATTAGCATTAAGAGAAGAGCTTACTGGGCAGTTTGCTGAGCATAGTATATACATTTAGGCAGATATCAAAAAGATGTTATACACCCTAGGGCTCATGACTACGCCTGTTGTAGGTTTTCACTATCAAGGATATATTCTTTCCCATGGAGCTGCCCCCCCCCCCCCCGTAGAATTAGATGGTGGTTAGTTTCCCCCATAATAGATATGCCACTAATGCAACCATTGGCTCAATTGGCCTGGCTGGCCAAATATAATGCTTGTAGTGCCCACTATCAAGTATCTTCAATGTTAAATTCTCTCTCTCCCATTGCACTGCATGCAGCATGACTTTTTCCATCTTTCTGCCAGCTGGTCTACCTGGAGGAGGTTTTCAGCTCAGCTCCAACAGGATTTCTCAGTATGTGGACTCTTTAGTAATAGGTCTTACCTTCTATTCCTGATGGAAAACCAAGGGCCTTGGCAATGGCCTGTAATGTTTTGGGGGCATCAGAGACATCCCTGGCCAATAGGTCGCTGGAAGGTATCCCATCCCTGGCAATGAACATTTTCTAGTAACAATCTATGGCTCCTAAGTATTCCATTGTCCAAAAAAGTAGGTCTCCATATGACTTATTCCTTATATCCTCTTAGATTTTGACTAGCCCTCCTTCCATCTTTCCTTAACTCAATATTTTCCCCTGATCTCACTTAGGCCTTTTCTTTTACTTTCATATATACAATACCATCCTATTAAGTCCCTCCTCCCTCAATTTCGATTCCCTTTATTTCTTCCTTCTAGCTTACTGGCCTCTGCTACTGAGTTTTCTTCCTACTAACATAGAAGTCCAATCATGTGTTACCTCACTTAGTATAATCCTTTCCAGATCCATCCATTTTTCTGCAAATTTCATAACTTCATTTTTTTTTCTTTATGCTGAGTAGAACTCCATTGTGTAAATGTGACACATCTTCATTATTCACTCATCAGTTGAGGGACATCTAGGCTGGTTCAATTTCCTAGGTATTTTAATAGAATGGCAATAAATATGGTTGAACAAGTATCTCTAAGGTAGTGAGACAAGTCCTTAGGATATATGCATAGGAGTGGTATAGCTGGGTCATATGGTAGATCTATTTTCAGTAATCTCAAGAAATTCCACACTGATTTCCACAATGGCTGGATCAGATCACATTCCCACCAACAGTGTAGAAGGGTTCCTCTTTTTCTGCATCCTCACCAGCATTTATGGTCACTTGCTTTCATCATGGTAGCCCATCTGACAGGAGTGAGATGGAATCTCAACATAGTTTTAATCTCCATTTCCCTGATGACTAGGGATGTAGAACATTTTTTAGATGTTTATATGCCATTTGTGTTTCTTCTTTTGAGTCCTCTCTTTTTAGATCCATAGCCCATTTATAATTGGGTTGTTTGATGTCTAATTATTTAATTTTTGTATTCTTTGTATATCCTAAATATTAATCTTCTATCAGATGTATAGCTGGCAAAGATTTTCACCCATTCTGTAGGATGCATCTTTGTTTTATTCCCAGTGTCCTTTGCTATAAAAAAGCTTTGTAATTTTATGAGGTCCCAGTGGTTAATCTGTGGTTTCATTGCCTGAGCAATTGGGGTTGTATTCAGAAAGTCTTTGCCAATATCAATATGTTGAAGGGTTTCCCCTACTTTTTCCTCTAGCAGTTTCAGAGTCTCAGGTCTGACATTAAGGTCTTTGATCCATTTGGACTCAATTCTTGTGCATGGAGAGAGATAAGAATCTATTTTCATCCTTCTGCAGATATATATCTAGTTTTCCTAGCACTATTTGCTGAAGAGGCTGTCTTTTCTCAATGAGTGTTTTTGGCATTTTTGTCAAATATCAGTTGGCTATAGCTACACGGACTTACATCTGGGTCCTCTATTCTGTTGCATTTATCAACATATCTGTTTTTTCATTGCCAGTACCATGCTTTTTTTGTTACTATGGCTCTATATTTTAGGTTAAAATCATGTATGGTGATACCATCATTCTTATTTTTGTTGCTGAAAATTGTTTTAGATATTTGAGGATTTTGTGCTTCCAAATGATTTTTTTGGATTTTTTTCCCCCTATTTCCATGAAGAATTCCATTGGAATTTTGAAGGGGTTTCCATTAAATGTGTAGATTGATTTCGGTAAGATTGCTGTTTTCACAATATTCATTCTTCTAATCTATGAACAAGGGATGTTTTTCCATTTCCTAGTGTCTTCTACAATGTCTCACTTGAGTGTTTTAAAGTTTTCATTGTAGAGTTCCTTCACTTCCTTGGCTAGGTTTATTCCAAGGCCTTTCACCTTAAGGCCTTGGAAAATGAAGAACAAGGCAAACCAAAAATCAGAAGACAGGAAGAAATTATGAACATTAGGGTAGAAATTAATGAAATAGAAACCAGAAAAACAATTCAAAGAATCAGTGAAACAAAGAGTTGGTTCTTTGAAAGGATAAACTTCCCCGGCCAGCGGGGAGTTGAACAAGGACCTGAGGGGAAGTTAACCTGAATGGGAAAAGGCAAAGAGACACAAGAAGGAGTCCATGCTAGATGTTTGTCAAGGCCTCCAAGTCTATTTTTTACACAGTGGTTATATTGGGGAAGATAAAGGGTGGTGGGGGGGATAAGCTGGCTAATGTAATTTAGTGCTTCAGAATTGTTAGGAAACCTAGAGGGGATGTAATCAGGTGTTCATCTAATCTTGCCTCAATGGCTTAACATCCTCACTGCACCAGGCTTCGCATCCTGACCATAAACTGGCCTTTTGCGAAAGGTAAGATTCTATAAGCAGTCTGCTGACCGATGTTCTAGAAGTACTTGACAGAAAGCTGGATGGACCAGCTTTCTGAGTAATGAGTCAGCTTATGAGCAGGCCCAGGCAAAATGGAGAGGTTTTTGCTATATGGCTCCTGACCATAAACAAGATTGATAAAACCTTAGTAAATCTGATCAAAAGAAAGAGAGAAGAGACACAAATTAATAAAATTAGAGATGGAAAAGTTACCATCACAACAGATACTGAGGAAATTAAAAAAAAAAAACAACTTCATAGGGACATAGCAAAAGAACATATACAACACAAAGTTTGAAAATCAGAAAGAAATAGATGATATTGTTGATTTGTATAACATACATAAATTATCAAGATAAGATTAACCATTTAAATAGACCTATAACAAGTATGGAGATCCAAGCAGTCATCAAATATCTCCCAACTAAAACTCATCCTGGTCCAGATGGATTCACCGGTGAATTTTGCCAGACCTTTATGGAAGATCTAACATCAATACTTCTTAAACTTTTCCATAAAATAGAAAAAGAAGTAATTCTACCAAACTCCTTCTACAAAGCTAGCACCATCCTGATACTAAAACCAGACAAAGATAGAACACACAAAAAAGAAAAGAAAAGAAAATTACAGACCAATCTCCCTCATGAAGATAGATGCAAAAATTCTCAACAAAATATTGGCAAACAGAATATAGGAATATACCAGAAAGATAATTCACCCTGACCAAGTAGGCTTTATCTCAGAGATGCAGGGATGGCTAAATATACACAAATTGATAAATGTAATATATTATATAAATGGAATGAAAGTCACATGATAATCTCATTAGACACATAAAAACATTTGACAAAATTCAACATCCCTTCGTGATAAAAGTCCTACAGCGACTGGGAATAGGAGGAACATATCTCAACATATTAAAAGCTATGTATGTCAAACCTACATTCAACATAATACTAAATGGAGAAAAACTTGAAGCTTTTCCAGTAAAATCAGGAAGAAGACAAGGGTGTTCACTGTCCCCACTTTCATTTAATGTAGATATAAATTGGAAAGGAAGAGATCAAGTTATCATTATTTTCAGGTGACATGATTCTGAACATAATGGACCTTACAGACTCTACCAGCAAACTGTTAGAGCTGATAAACACCTATATTCATGTAGCAGGATACAAAATAAACACACAGAAATCAGTAGCCTTCCTATACGCTAACAATAAGCACACAAAGGATGAAATCAGAGATCACTCCCATTCAAAAATGCATAAAAAAGTACCTTGGAATAAACCTAACCAAGGAAGTGAAGGACCTTTACAATGAAAACATATACGCATATATATTTTAATTAATACTTATTTATCCCTTCTATAGTTATTTCTTCTTTTCTTCCTATCTCTTTCATTGTAAATATAACTACTATTCTTAACTTGTTATTTATTGTTTGGTTATTGAGTTCCATTTTCACATATGATAAATATACTTAGATAATTTAACATATAATCCTGATTGTTTTGCTATCATAAAATAAAAAGAAGAAAATAAACTTTTTTCCAGGACTGAGTATAAACTACTGAAACCATGACTGAAAGCTAGCTCTGTAATCAAGACTGTATTAATTAGTTGCATATCTGCTGTACAATATCATACCTAATTTCATGTTTTTCTAGCACTGTATGAACACAAGAGTTTGTAGGGATACAGAACTGAATATAACAAAATGAAGAAACATCAAAAAATAAATAATTCACTGAAAATATTTGACGGTTTAATATTCATATTTATTCCTACAATTATATTAACTCTCTATTTATCTTCT
The DNA here is from genome assembly GCF_020740685.1 of Jaculus jaculus. Classification (NCBI taxonomy): domain Eukaryota; kingdom Metazoa; phylum Chordata; class Mammalia; order Rodentia; family Dipodidae; genus Jaculus; species Jaculus jaculus. Next base: position 53,223,781 of record NC_059111.1, on the reverse strand, counting down.
AATATGTACAGCAAAATTATCTGGGTGGACTTTAAAGACATAAATCCAGTTGTAACCATTGCACCCAGTTCCTTCAGGTGAAGAAGCTGAAACCTAATGTTTTTTGAATAAACCCTTTAAAGGATTCTCCATTATCTCATGTAATCCTATTCCCATGCTGGGGAGAGAAAAACAACAGCAGCTGCTAAACTGCTGAAGTCATTAGCTTGTCAGAAATCTGAGTACTGGCTGCAAGGATAACTTGAGACATCCTGCAGTGGTGAGGGGAGTAAGTGCTAGAGTCACATGGCTGGAGTCCAGCACTGAGGGCTGCGAGAGATCACTAACACTCTCTAAACATCACCATTCTCATTTATCTGCAAGAAAAGATACAATTATAGAGCCATCCTTATGAGTTTACAATAGTGAAGAAGAAAGTGAATATGGATGAGACAGAACAGTATCTTGCAATATCAATTGTACATAAACCTCTGTTATTTTTGTAGTGGCATGAGGAGTCAGATGTCATTCTCACAAGTGAAGAATCATGGAGTTTAGCTGCAACATAATGCTGGAGAAATCTTTGTGGTAAGATTTAAACATGGTTTTGGCCTGTTCTAATTTGTCACTAATAATTGAAAAACATGATATTGGACACATATGTAAGAAAATGTATACATTTCCTTATGGAAAAATTGCACATACCTTCCCCTACCTTCATTTTCATCTGAAGATCTAGGGAATAATATGTTGTCAAACAGAAAAGAAATAGAATATCCTGAGGTTACTTTGAAAGTATTAAACCGACTATGCCTTGTAAGGGAGAATGAAAACTTTTCAAGGATACATGAGTTAATAATATTTTATAAGTTGCAAGTTTATGACACTTTATCTTGGTCCACTTTCTCTAAATTTGTATTGTGAATTTTCCTTGAAGGAAGAAACATTAGGTTATACATGATGGCTTGAAATTAATTGAAGAACTTTTATGTTAAGATTGTTAATTTTTCTTAAAAATAAAATAATTACAGTGTTGGAGATATGGCTTAGCAGTTAAAGTGCTTGTCTGTGAAGCCTAAAGACCCAGGTTCAATTCCCCAGAACCGATTTAAGCCAGATGTACAGGGTGGCATATTCATCTGGAGTTCCTTTGCAGTGACTAGAGGCCCTGCCCACCCATTCTCATTTTCTCTCTCTCTAATAAATACATAAATAAATAAGAATAAATAGTTTAAATTAAAAATATATCATCTTTAGTATCAAAGTATTTCTAAATTTAGCTAACAAATCAAATTATTTTAAAATTAAATAAAGTGACTAGATCATTTTGTTGTGTTATAGCTCACTGAAGAGACATCATTTTCCATTAGTTGTGACATCATTCATTAATTTCAGACTATTGAACATATAAAAAATATAGTGGCACAAAAAATAACTTATAGGGCTGGAGAAATGGCTTAGCAGTTAAGGCACTTGCCTGGAAAGCCAAGGGACCTAGGTTCAATTCCCCCAGGACCAACGTAAAGCAGATGCACAAGGTGACACATGAGTCTGGAGTTTGTTTGCAGTGGCTAGAGGCCCTGGAGTGCCCATTCTCTCTCTATTTGACTCTTTCTCTCTGCTTCTTTCTCGCTCTTAAATAGGTAAATAAATAAATAATTTTAAAAATATTTCAAAAATAACTCATGTATTGCAAAGGCAATATAACTTGAACCCGGAGTGCTATTGCACCACATCCATGAAGAAATCTCTTCTTCAAAGGAAAAGAGAACACTGTTGAATCGTACTTGACACACTATTTTTTTTAAATACTCATTTAAACTTTTATTTCAGTCTGTAAGCATGATTTGCTTAAATTGCTCCCACAAGTCCATTTCATCCAAGAAGGAAATGTCAAGGCTTCCAGCAGTCTCAGCATGTTTGACACTGCCTATCCAAAGGCCTTCCATTACAGCCTACATTTACACACTATTTATAAATTTTAGGACATGATTTGCAATGATCTCATCAATTTATCTATTTTTAAATTGTAATATTTAGAATTTAAGACCAAAAATCATTATTGCTTGTATTCTAGCACTAATTTTAATTTTTCAATTATCAAGTGTTTTGAAAACCCAGATTTGGACCAATTTTCACTTAATAAAATTAGAAAATATGGAAAAAGCCAGGAGGTGTAATTTAACAGCCAATATGAATAGGCCAAGTACTGTAAATGGCAGTGGTGAGGATCCGTTTTCAAGATGGCTTTTCTTTCAAATTAGATCCCCTTTGTTCTGGAAGACATTAGTGCCTTAGGAAAAATTTACCCCAATCATTAATTTACTCTTCATGCTCTGAATCAAAATCCCTCCCAGGAAAATAAAAAAAATCAAGTGTGCACAAAGTATGTACAGAAATTTTCAAAGGCAATTTGGACTTTTTTTTTTTTTTAATAGGGGTAGATTCCTTTTACCTTTTGGAAACACTTCCCATTCTTAAACTAACATAAATCTGATTACAAAACCAGGACTACCTTGGACATTACCCTTTGTGTAAATGTCTGTAGTCCATTAACTGAAGAACAACTTGGGCCAGCAGAAAACAGATGGATAAGAGCCATGCCGCATGCAAGGTAGCTTCAGTGATAGGACATGATGTTTTTCATTGCCAGTCAGAGTCATCTACAAGATTAGGGTTAGGATAAATATATATACTGTTATGTGGAAATACACACACACACACACACACACACACACACATGTACCATTGAATTGTTGAAAATTTCATCTTCTATAAATTCTAAGGTTTCAACAAAATTCATATAAATACTATCTCCACCCTCAGAAATGCTCATTTAGCATCATTACTGCCGTGGGATGTATCATCTCTTTCTTATGGTGAACACTTAAAACGGCAGTCTATAAAACATGTATAAAGCTATTCTATGAAGCCATCCATCAAGCCTAAGTGGATGCTAAGGAAGTGTTCATAACATATCCTGCAATAAAGGTATTAATAGGAAGTGGCAGTTGTGAAGTATGGGTCAGGCATAGTAGCAAAGGGACAAAGAAAGATAAATGGTGGACATTTATAAATATATATGTGAAGAAGGACTTTGGGGTCAAATGCCATGGGTTGCTTCAGGCATCTAAAGCATCAAATGAGATTTAGAAATAAAGAAACAGGATGTGTAACTTAGGTATCTCTTCTTGAGCTCTGCATTGGGTGGACATATCTAATAGTATGGTCAATTTTTCCAATTATATACAAATAAATAGTGAAATTTCTTAGTGCCTAGAATTAGAAAAGTCACAACGTTGTATTAAATTTCTTTTAGAGAATATTTACATTTCGTTTTCATAATATATAAAATGTGATTGCAAATATCAAATAAGAATTCTCAGAATGATCAACCAACCAACATGATTTGTAGGCATTTGTCATGGTTTATTGACAAATAGAATTATTTTTTCTTCTCTTTCTAACCAAGACATGCTTCTAATGTCTTATCACTGCATATCACTTTTCTAGAAGCAATTTTTATTACTTTTAGAGAATGCATATCATCATGATATCAGGACATAGTAATTTTTTGACTCATATATGCTTTTTCTGACATATTTGCCTTTTCTAAAGATGATACTTTTCTCATAAGGAAAATCTGACTAGTAAATATTTTGAAATTACAACACTTAGGTATAATAAGGAATGCATGTAGCTAACAAGATGTATATTTTTATAATTATCTCATAATGCTAGTTCAATAAACTGATTAGTGACATGGTATTTTGGTACATCTGTTTTATACATTAGGAAATCAAGCTTGTAGCACTGAGGTTAAACAATTGGTCTGTAGAAGAGATCCTGAGTTGAACCCACACAATCTTGCTCTAGAAGCTCCTTGCTCCCTTAATAATGAATGGTGCCTTGTTATATTTTTGTTCATATATTATGAGTCAGGAACCTCCTGCTTCTTTTGCTGGTATTAGTTCAATCAATCTGCCTACAACTCATTCAAACTCTCCTATGCTGAGTTAATATCCAGGGAAGCTTAGGGCCTAACAATAATGTGATTTGTTCAATTATGGTATATGAAGCAGAGACTATACCTATACATTATGTTGATAAAAATCATACCTAGGGCTATAGAGATGGCTTAGCATTTAAGGCTCTTGCCTCCAAATCCTAATGACCCAGGATTGATTCCCCAGCACCCACGTAGAGCCAGGTGCACATAGTGGTGCATGCATCTGGAGTTAATTTGCAGAGACTAAAGGCCCTTGAGCTCCCATTCTTTCTCTGTGCCTCTTTTCTCTCTATCACTCTCTGCTTACAAATAAATAAATACAAATTTTTTTTAATTTTTTTTTGTTCATTTTCATTTATTTATTTGAGAGTGACAGACATAGAGAGAAAGGCAGATGGAGGGAGAGAGAGAGAATGGGCGCGCCAGGGCTTCGAGCCACCGCAAACGAACTCCAGACGCGTGCGCCCCCTTGTGCATCTGGCTAACGTGGGACCTGGGGAACCGAGCCTCGAACCGGGGTCCTTAGGCTTCACAGGCAAGCACTTAACCGCTAAGCTATCTCTCCAGCCCAAATATTTTTGAAAAAGAAAAAGAAACTGTACCACTTAGCCTATATACACACATCTATATGACCTAAATATGATTGCCTTCTTTCTCTTCCTTTTCATCTAACACTCCCACATTCAGAATTTGTGAATCCCAAGTAGATCTGCCCCAGCCTCTGTGTCCATTGTGCAGATTCAATCACTATGCAGAAGAGAAGGTTGTTATTTTTTTTTTTAACAACTGGGAGCTTTTATTTTTTTTTTTTAAGAGAGAGAGCAGGAGATACAGAGAGAGACAAAGAGAGAAGAGATAAGAGGATTGGTGCTCTAGGGCTCAACCACTGCAGTCGAACTCCAGATGCTTGTGCCACCTAATGAGCATGTATGACCTTGTACTTGCCTCATCTTTGGGAGTCTGGCTAACCTGGGACCTGAAGAATAGAACATGGGTCTTTAGCCTTTGCATGCAAGCCCCTTTAACTGTTAAGCCATCTTTCCATCCCACAACTGGGAACTTCTAATCAAAAGCAATTATATCAAAACACTGACTATAAAATTTACCATAAACAATTTTCAACTAAATGAACATTGCTAAATACAGCATAGCACACATACATGTGGAGGAGTTATTTGCTGAGTACGGTCAGTAATTTTTTTGCCAGAATTACTTAACCACAAGCCAGACTTTACTCACATTCTATTAACACTTCTTTCAACTGCTAAATTCCACGTCCCACTTTGCAATAGTTAACACCAGGTTGTCCTGGTAGAACATATGTGGTGAGCTCAGGAATTATGGAGGCTTGCTAAAAATAAGCAATTCTCAGGATAAGGCTTAACTCTGTATGGAACATTCTACCACAATATCTGCAAAATGACTCTTCCATGTATTCAAAGTAGTCAAGTAACATAATTTATAAGCCAAACAAGTCATGAAATATTTAGAATCTGTCAGATAATCTTAGTTAAGGTAATTTAGGTATTTTCAAAGTGAGTCCTGGGATGGAAAGATTGCTTAATGGTTAAGGCATTTGCTTTCAGAGCCTAAGGATCTAGGTTCAACTCCCCAGAAACCAAATAAGCCACATACATACGGAGGTATATGTGTCTGAAGTTTGTTTGCAGTGGTTAGCAGACCTGGCATCTCTCTCTCTCTCTCTCTCTCTCTCTCTCTCTCTCTCTCTCTCTCATAAATAAATAAAATAAAGTGAGTGCTGAGTGTATCTTTGAGGGCCTGATGATGAAAGTGAAATTTAGTTGTGTACTTGCATCTTTTTTTTTTTTTTTTTTCGTTACCCCTGAATTCTTACTTCTTGAAATTATTCGCCTGGTTTGGCTCTATATGAGTGTTTGGATAAAACTAATAAGCAGGAATTATGATGGGAACTATTTTCTTAGCAGCAAGAGTACAGCCACATTCTAGAAAAGTATTTTGAATTAGTGTAAAATATCAAGAAAATTCAAGTTCTCCTGACTGGTTATATGAAGACTTATTTTGATATTGTCATTTCTCCCTGTATTCTTTTTTTTTAATTAATTAATTTATTTATTTGAGAGTGACAGACACAGAGAGAAAGACAGATAGAGGGAGAGAGAGAGAGAATGGGCGCGCCAGGGCTTCCAGCCTCTGCAAACGAACTCCAGACGCGTGCGCCCCCTTGTGCATCTGGCTAACGTGGGACCTGGGGAACCGAGCCTCAAACCGGGGTCCTTAGGCTTCACAGGCAAGCGCTTAACCGCCAAGCCATCTCTCCAGCCCTATTCTTTTTTTATGTGTGTGTATGTGTGTGTGTGTGTGTGTGTGTGTGTGCGCGCGTGTGCGCGCGCACGCGTGCATGTGCATATTCAAATATGTTTGGGCATATGTGTGCAGGAGTGCTTGTGAATGTGGTTTCCACAGGTTGACACTGGATATCTGTGGGTTCCTGGGTCCTTGCTCCAGACCAAAGGCACCAAGGCAACTGGGGGGGGGGGTGAGTGCCACAAAGTAAAGAATTTTGGGAGATAGTTTCAGTAAACAGCTCTCCGTTTATTGTCAGGTAAATGGATTTATAAACAGTTGAAGAGAGAAGAGGACCTAAGGGGATTGGTTGGTTTAAAGGTTACTAGCCTATGCCTAATATGGGGACATTCATTAGAGCACATACGCAATGGCAGAAGGGCCAGGGTTCAGGTGACCTAGTAGCAGGGTGATGGGCTGTGTGAAGGCTGCTGGCTGATAAGGAGTTTCCTAGGCAGCTGGCCAAAGGTCACAGGACTATGGGCAAAGCCGAAGTTCAGGGATCAGGTGTGCTGGCTTGCAGAGGGAGTGGCCTCCTGTTTCCCAGGGGTCCTTATTTGTGCCTAGCAGCTCAGGCCCCTCTCATGAAGCCTCCAGGATGTACTGGGAAGTGCCTGACAGATATCTTCCTTAATTGTTCTCCATTTTATTTTCTGATGGAGAGTCTCTCACCTTGAGTTAAACAGTTTGGATACTATAGCTGGGCATCTTTTCCGAGAGACCCTCATCTCTGAAAAGTGCTGGGATTGCAAGCAGATCATCACATCCAGAATTTATGTGGGTTCTAAAGACCCTCATGCTTGCACAGCAAGGATTTTATTGGGTAACTCATCTTCCAACCCCATTATTTCCTCTTTATCTATCATTATATTCAATTCTAATCACAATAAAATGTTCCCTTTCTTTTGCTACTAAGAGTCATGCCCCAGTTTCTTTTCAACTAGTTATAAAACCACTGATTTATCTTTTCTTCCATTTCTCTTTACTTTTTCATTACTTTGAATGATTAATTCATTCCTAGTTCAAATATCAGCATAGCCATGCAGAAAAAGAAAGTATCACAGAGAAGACAAAAATAATGTTATATAAAGCTCTTCAAGGGATTGTTTTTTTCCCAATTTTTATTAACCTTTTCCATGATTATAAAAAATATCCCATGGTAATACCCTCCCACCCCCTTTCCCTTTTGAAATTCCATTCTCCATCATATCCCCTCCCCATCTCAATCAGTCTCTCTTTTATTTTGATGTCATGATCTTTTCCTCATCTTATGATGGTCTTGGGTAGGTAGTGTCAGGCACTGTGAGGTCATGGATATCAAGGCCATTTTAAGTCTGGAGTGAGCACATTTTAAGGAGTCCTACCCTTCCTTTAGCTCTTACATTCTTTATGCTTCCTCTTCCGCATTAGACTCTGAGCCTTGGAAGGTGTGATCGAAATAATACTCAGTACTCCATTCACTTCTTTCCAGCACTATGATACCTTCTGAGTCATCTCAAGGTCACTGCCATCTGAAAAGAGAAGATTCTCTACCCAAAATGAGAGTAGCATTAATAAAGGGTATGAATATTAACAGAAGTGCTTACTGGGTAATTTGATAGACATAGTATATACCTTTATCCAGACAGCAGCAGATGTTACACTCCTAGGACTCATTAATACCACTGTTGTAGGTTTTCAGTATCAGGGATGTATTCCCTCTCATGGAGTGGGCCTCCAGTAAAATTGGAGGGCAGTTAGTTTCTACCATGATAGACGTGCCACTATTGCATCCGTTCGCTAATTTGGCCTGGCTGGCCAATTATAAGGCTTGCCATATCAACTGTTGAGTACCTCCACTGGTGGTATCTCTTTCTCCCATTGAACTACATGTAGAATGGCTTCTTCCAGCTTTCTGTCAGGTGGTCTACATAGAGGAGGTTATCAGCTCAGTTCCAGCAGTATTTCTCAGTGGCCTTGCAGCCCATCTATGTGGAGTCTTCAGCAATAGGGTCTTACCATTGATCCCTGGTGGGAAACCAAGGGCTTTGGCAATGGCCTATAATGTTTTGGGGACATCAGGGACCTCCCTGATCAACAACTCACTGGAATGTATCCCATCCCTGGCACTGAAAATTTTCTAGCAATGATATACAGTTCCTGAGTGTCCCATTGTCCAAAACCAGAGGATTCCATATGATTTATTTATATCCTCTTATATTTTGATTAGCCCTCCCACCACCTTTCCTTTACTCATTCTCCTCCCCTAACCTCACTTTGGGCCTTTTCACCCCCACATTAATCTATACTTCTACTAACATATATACAATATGAACCTATTAAGTACTCTCCTCTTTTCCTTTCTTTTTCCTTTGTACCTCTTAGTTTATTGGCCTCTGCTACTGAGTTTTCTCCTTCTCACATAGAAACCCAATCATCTGTAGCTAGGATTCACATATGAGAGAGAACATGAGGCACTTGGCTTTCTGGGCCTGGGTTACCTCACTTAGTATAATCCTTTCCAGATCCATCCATTTTTCTGCAAATTTCATAATTTCATTTTTCTTTACCGCTTAGAACTCCATTGTATAAATGTGCCATATCTTCATTATCCACTCATCACTTGAAGAACATCTAGGCTGGTTCCATTTCCCAGATATTATAAATTGAGCAACAATAAACATGGTTGAGCACGTACTTCTAAGGAAATGAGATGAGTCCTTAGGATATATGATTAGGAGTGCTATAGCTGGGTCATTTGGTAGATCAATCTTTAGCTGTTTTAGGAACCTCCACACTGATTTCCACAATGGCTGGACCAGATTGCATTCCCACCAAAAGTGTAGAAGGGTTTCTCTTTTTCCACAACCCCACCAGCATTTATGGTAATTTGTTTTCATGATGGTAGCCAATCTGACAGGAGTGAGATGGAATCTCAATTTAGTTTAAATCTGCATTTCCCTGATGACTAGGGATGTTTTTAGATTCTTGTACACCATCCATATTTCTTCTTTTGAGAACTCTCTATTTAGCTCCATAGCCCATTTTATAATTGCCTTGTTTGCTTTCTTATTATTTAACTTTTTGTGTTCTTTATATATCCTAGATATTAACCCTCTATCAGATATATAGCTGGCAAAGATTTTTCCCATTCTGTAGGTTGCCTCTTTGCTTTATTCCTTTGCAGTACAAAATCTTTGTACTTTCATGAGGTTCGACTGGTTAATCTGTGGTTTTATTGCCTAAGCAATTGGGGTTTTATTCAGAAAATTTTGCCAAGACCAATATGTTGAAGGGTTTCTCCTACTTTTTCTTCTAGCAGTTTTGGGGTTTCTGGTTTGATATTAAGTTCTTTAATCCCTTTGTACTTAATTCTTCTTCATGGTGAGAGAGAAGAATCTGTTTTCGTCCTTCTACAGATATATGTCCTGTATTTCCAGCACCATTTGCTGAAGAGGCTGTCTTTTCTCCAATGAGGATTTTTGGCATTTTTACCGAATATCAGGTGGCTATAGCTACCTGGTCTTACATCTGGGTCCTCTATTCTGTTCCATTGATCTACATGTCTGCTTTTGTGCCAGTATCATGCTGTTTTTGTTACTATGGCTCTGTAGTATAGTTCAAAATCAGGTATGGTGATACTATCAGCCTTATATTTGTGGCTCAGTATTAATTTAGATATTCTAGGATTTTTGTGGTTCCAAATGAACTTATGGATTGTTTTTTCTATTTCCATGAAAAATGCCATTGGAGTTTTGATGGGGATTGCATTAAATGTGTAGATTGCTTTTGGTAAGATTGCCACTTTCACAATACTAATTCTTCCAATCCAGGAACAAGGGGTGTTTTTCCATTTCCTAGTATCTTCTATAATTTCTCTCTTGAATGTTTGATAGTTTTCATTGTAGAGATCCTTTACTTCCTTGGTTATGTTTATTCCAAGGTACATTATTTTCTTTGATGCAGTTCTGAATGGGAATGCTTCTCTGATTTCTTCCTCTGTGTGCTTGTTGTTAGCATATATGAAGGCTACTGCTTTCTGTGTATTTATTTTGTATCCTGCTACATGGCTGTAGGTGTTTATTTGCTCTAACAGTTTGCTAGTGGAGTCTTTAGTGTCCTTTATATATAGAATCATGTCACTTCAAATAATGATAACTTGATCTCTTCCTTTCCAATTTGTATCCCTTTTATGTGTGTCTCTTGCCTTATGGCTATGGCTAAGACTTCCAGTATTATATTAAATAAAAATGCGAACAGTAGACACCCTTGTCTTGTTCCTGATTTTAGTCGAAAAGCTTCCAGTTTTTCCCCATTTAGTAATATGTTGGCTGTAGGCTTGTATTAAATAGCCTTTGTTATATTGAGGTATGTTCCATCTATTCCCAGTGTCTGTAGCACTTTTATCATGAAGGGGTCTTGGATTTTGTCACATGCTTTCTCTATGTTTAATGTGATGATCATGTGATTTTTGTCCTTCAGTCCATTTATATAATGTATTACATTTATTGATATGCATATTTTGAACCACCCCTGCCTCTCTGGGATAAAGCCTACTTGGTCAGGGCGAATGAACTTTTTGATATATTCTTGTATTCTGTTTGCCAATATTTTGTTGAGAATTTTTGCATCTTTGTTTATGAGGGAGATTGGTCTGTAACTTTCTTTGTTTTTTCTATCTTTGCCTGGTTTTGGTATGAGGTGATGCTGGCTTCATAGAAGGAGTTTGATAGGATTCCTTCTGCGGCGAGCCCCTGTCCCACAGGAAAAGCACAACCAGCAAACAAGGATCCTTCTCGATCACACTTTATTGGAGAGCCTCTTGGTTAACAAAAAGGTTGATGGCGAGGGGCGAGGGGCCCAGGAGTGTAGCTGCTTTTATAGGGCAGAATACTATGGGACGCCTGCTGATTGGCTGCCATAGGCTCACCCACCCACAGGAGCCACGGGATAGGCTCAGGACAAGGTGCATCAAGCGCATGCACAACCTCAAGGGAGGTTGCTGCCTAACTGAGGAAGTATTTACCTCAAGACTGGCGAGAAGCCAGCATCATCTTGTAATGGCGTCTGCATTGGCTCCCTACAGTTCCCCCTTTTTTATTAACTTATGGCATAGCTCAGAAAAATAGCCACCTTCCCGATCAGGTCCGCACCTCATGATGTGTTGACCGATCAAGGGAAGAAGTTCAACCTCCCCTTCCTCAGTGCAATCTGACAGATCCCCTGAGAGTGCAAAGGCGGCGGTCAAACGAAAGCTACCAGATCCCTGCCCATCCTCGTGCAATGGGTACTCTGAGACCCTGAGGGTGCAAGGGCCAGGGGAGCTATATGCCTTTTAAAGCTGACAGCCAAATTTGGGGGGAGGAACCACTTTCCAAGGCAGCAAGCGCTTGAGAAATGACCACCTTGTCCCTCTTGGTTTGGGTTCACAGGCAGCAAATCAACAAGAGGCAAAGTACGCATCCTCCCAGGCAGCACACTAGGAACATTCCCATTCCTACCCCTTCCTTAAAATGACAGATAGCAGGAAGCATTGGTGCAATTACTAAAAGAGAAGTTACTAAGAATGAACAGAAACAGTGGATGAACACACACCAGCGCAGGGGCAAAGGAAGTATTCCTCCCACAGCCATGTCCAATGTCATTAACACCCCCAGATGTATTGAGGCGCTTCCAAGACGCCCCTTCATCTTGTGTCCCTTCCTCTTCCACTTGATTCATGGATTCCAGGCACAGGAGGAAGATTGTCCACAAGACCTTCATCATCTCCGCCCTGATGAACATCACTGTCTCCTGGACCCTCCTCCGGAGATCGCTTGACTGTCCTCACCAGCCGGGCTGGAACCCAATGAGGGGAATCCTGTTTCTGTGGAAAAACACAAACAGCTCCCCTGGATCTTATCACAACAAGATCTGGTCCTTTCCATTTATTATCTAAGACATCCTTCCACAACACCATCTCACTAGATGATTGAATCACATGTTGACTGTGCCTGTTAGCTGCAGATTTATTATTATTATCCAAGATTAAAAAATTAAGGGTAAAAAGGGCTAAAGACACTCTTTCCTTGGGAGTTGCATTTTCCGCTATACCCCCTTTTTGTTTAAATAAAAGAGCTTTTAGACTTTTATTGGCTCTTTCTACTATACCTTGACCTTGTGGGTTGTAAGGAAGGCCAGTGGTATGTGTAACCTGCATTTGGGCACAGAAGGCTCGAAAGCCACCAGATGAGTACGCTGGGCCATTATCAGTTTTTAGGCGGTGTGGCTTTCCCCAAGCAGCCCAGGCCTCTAGGCAGTGAGTTTTTACATGAGAGGCCTTCTCACCTGCCAATGGTGAGGCAAAAATAATACCTGAGCACGTGTCCACTGAGACATGTAGGTATTTTAATCTTCCAAACTCTGGAAGATGTGTGACATCCATTTGCCAAAGGTCTCCAGGACGTAGGCCTCGAGGGTTAATGCCCACATGTGGGGAGGGTAAAAAGGTGACACAAGACTGACAAGATTTTACAATGTCTCGTGCTTCATTTCTGGAAATAGAAAATTTTTTTTTCAAGGTGTTTGCAGGAACATGATATAATCTATGGAATTTAGTAGCTGAAGCTTTTGTATCTTCCAGAGAAATCATGGCGAGCCTAGTGGCCCGGTCCACGAGGTCATTAGCCTGTGATAAGGGGCCAGGCAGAAGTTAAAAGAAGTAGAGAATGTCTGAAAGACCTCCAAAACAATTAGGCATTTAACAATTTGAGGGGAATCAGGTCTAAACATTCTTACTATAGGCTCCGAGCCCTGTACCAAGTAGGCCCCACGACCAGACTTTGAACCATCAGTAAAGATGGCAGGGGCTGATGTAATAGGCTCCTGAACAGTGATTTTAGGAAAGTAAACCAGATTATTTTTAACAAAAGACAAAATAGGGCTCTTTGGATAATGATTATCTATGACATTTGGGAAAGCACACATGAGAATGCTCCAATCATCCACAGTGCCAGACAAAACTTCTACCTGTTCCTTAGTATAGGGGATGATGAGTTTGTCAGGCAGCTTTGTAAAGTGTATTAAGCAATATTTAAGCCCCAAACAAGCCTGTCGAGCTACCAGCTGCGGAAAATATTGGAGAGTGCGGGCTCCCAAGGAGTTTTTTTTTTTTTTTTTTTTTTTTTTTCTTGAAGCCATAATAGAAGCCCCTCCTAGCGGAGGCCAGCCGCGACCAGGTTTTTGTTTTAATGAAGCGGCATGTGTCCCCAGGGGAGTTATAGGGTGGGGGTGCGGAAGGCTCTAGGGACTGTAAAGGACTACACCCTTGGCCTTTAGGCCCCTTTGTCTGTTCCCTTTTATAACAGGCGGTGGCCTCCTTTAGTCTTTCCTCTTCCCCTTTAAATAATTCTTCTTCTTCCTCCTCTGCAGAATCGGAGCTAGCCTCCTTATCTGTGTCAAGTACATTTGCATGTGTAAGCTCCTCAATGGGAGGATAGAGCCTGTTAAAGGCTCCTTTTTCCCCCTGGGGGGGGGGGGGGCAATTATAGATTTTACCTGTTTCTCTGAGCTCATCTTGTAAACTTTTTTCTTTGTTTAATCCCTTCTTTTTTATTTTTTTTTTCTTTTTCTAGGCCTAGTTTTTGACTCCCCATTTGAATCTGACTCAGAAAGGCTATCCTGATGCCTTGCGAGAACTTCCCGTCCCCTTCTAATAAGTTCCATGTGGTTTTCTTTACTTAAGCAAGAGTGAATCAGCCGCCAAAACGGCAGTGTACCCTTACCAATTCTGTCCTCTGAGTTGCCCATGTTGCGCTCACAGCAAACGGCAAGGACAATAAACCACACAGGAATGAAAATAAGAAGGACCAGGTAGGGATCTAAGTAAAAAAACATTATGACTGGGGATGACTTACCGACGTCTTCCTCTCCGACGTCTTCCTCTCCATGTGTCAAGTTCTGGATCCTCTTCGGCCCCTCGCCCGGTGACCACAAAACACCCGGCGTTCCCGGGTTTCGGCACCACTTTGCGGCGCGCCCCTGTCCCACAGGAAAAGCACAACCAGCAAACAAGGATCCTTCTCGATCACACTTTATTGGAGAGCCTCTTGGTTAACAAAAAGGTTGATGGCGAGGGGCGAGGGGCCCAGGAGTGTAGCTGCTTTTATAGGGCAGAATACTATGGGACGCCTGCTGATTGGCTGCCATAGGCTCACCCACCCACAGGAGCCACGGGATAGGCTCAGGACAAGGTGCATCAAGCACATGCACAACCTCAAGGGAGGTTGCTGCCTAACTGAGGAAGTATTTACCTCAAGACTGGCGGGAAGCCAGCATCATCTTGTAATGGCGTCTGCATTGGCTCCCTACATCCTTCTTTTTCTATATTACGGAAAAGCTTAAGAGGCAATGGTGTTAGTTCTTCCCTGAAGTCTGGTAAAATTCAGCAATGAATCCATCCTGACCTGGGCTTTTTTTAGTTGGGAGATTTTTTGATAACTGTTCAGATCTCCATGCTTGTTATAGGTCTATTTAAGTGATTAATCTCATTTTAATTTAATTTAGGTAGGTCATATAAATCAAGGAAATCATACATTTCTTTCAGATTTTCATACTTGGTGGAGTATATGCTTTTATAGTGTGTCCCTATGGTAGTTTGAATTTCTCTGGCATTTGTTATGATGTCACCTTTTTCATCTCTAATTTTATAATTGTGTCTCTTCTCTCTTTCTTTTGTCAGATTTGCTAAAGTTTTATCAATCTTGTTTATCCTTTCAAAGAACCAACTCTTTGTTTCATTGATTCTTTGGATTATTTTTCTGGTTTCTATTTCATTAATTTCTACCCTAATATTTATTATTTCTTCCCATCTACTGACTTTCAGTTTCCCTTGTTCTTCTTTTTTCAAGGTTTTAAGGTGATCCACTAGGTAATTTACTTGCAACCTTTCTAGTTTCTTAATATAGGCACTTAAAGCTACAAATTTACCTCTTAGGATTGCCATCATTGTGTCCCAGAGATTTTGTTATGTTGTGTTCTCATTATCATTTGACTCTGTAATTTTTTTGACTTCCTTCTTGATTTCTTCATTGATCCATTCATCATTTAGTAATGTGTTGTTTAATTTCCATGATTTTGTGAATGCTCTATAGCCTTTTGTGCTATTGATTTGTAGTTTGATTCCATTGTGGTCAGATAGAATACAAGGAATTATTTCAATTTTCCTGTTGTTAAGATTTGCTTTGTGTCTTAATATATGGTCTATTTTAGAGACTCTTCTATGTGCTGCTGAAAATTCTGCAGCATTTGGATGAAATGTCCTGTATATATCTGTTAGGTCCTTCTATGAACTCATTTATTCCAGATGCTTCTCTGTGGGTTTTTTTTTTTTTTTTTTTTTTTTTTTTTGTGTGTGTGTGTGTGTGTGTGTGTGTGTGTGTTAGTGGGGTGACCTGTCAAGTGATGAGAGTGGGATGGTGAAATCACTCACTACCACTGTGTTTGGTGTTAACTGTGACCTTAATTCTAATAGTAGTTGTTTGATGAATTTGGGGGCCCCCATGTTAGGTGCATATATGTTTAGGGTTGAAATGTCCTCCTGTTGGAGGGTACCTTTAATTAATATGAAGTGGCCTTCCTTATCTTTCTTAACTAATGTTGGACTGAAGTGTACCTTGTCAGCTATTAGGATAGCAACTTGTTTTCTAGGTCCATTTGCTTGAAACTCCCTTTTCCAACCTTTCACCCTAAGATAGTGTCCATCCTTTGTAGAAAGGTGGGTTTCTTGGAGGCAACAAATTGTAGGATCCTTCTTTTTAACCCAGTCTGCAAACCTTTGTCTTTTGGCTGAGGCATTGAGGCTGTTGATATTAAGAGATATTACTGAAAGGTGTGTATTCATTTTTGCCATTATTTGTAGCTCTTCTGGTTTTACCTTTGCTCTCTTGTGCTAACTAGTATTTGAGTATTGTTTGTTTTTTCCCAGTTCCTTATATGTGTACTATTCTTTTTCTTCAGCATGGAGGATTCTTTCAAGTATTTTCTGTAGAGTTGGTTTTGTCTTCAAATACTCCCTTAGCTTGCTTTTATCATGGAATGTCCTTATTTTTCCATCCATCTGAATGGATAGCTTTGTAGGATAAAGTAACCTTGGTTGACAGTTGTGTCTTTCAGAATGTGGAATAAAGCACTCCTCGCCCTTCTGGCTTTTAAAGTTTGTGTTGAGTAAACTGCTGTAATCCTGATGGGCTTGCCTTTGTAAGTAACTTGGTTTTTCTCTCTGACTGATATACATATATATTTTGGTTTATGTGTTTAGTAGTTTGATTATAATATGGCGAGGAGAGGTTCTTTCCAGGTTTTGTCTGTTTGGTGCTCAAAGGGATTCCTGTTTCTGCATAAGCACCTCTTTCACAATTTGAGGGAAGTTTTCTTTTATAATTCTGTTGAAGACACCTACTATGCCTTTGGAATGAAATTCTTCTCCTTCTATTATGCCCTGAATTCTTATTTTTGATCTTTTCATAGTATCCCAAATATCTTGAAATTCCCACTCATACTTTTCTATTAGTTTGTCTTTCTCTTTGTTGGACTGTATTAGATCTTCCACCTGATCTTCTATGTTAGATATTCTGTCCTCTCCTTCATCCATTCTACTGGTGAGATTTTCTACAGTGTTTTTTTTTTTTAATTATTATTATTTCATTACCTCTATTCTTTATTGCTAGTAATTCTAAGTGGTTTTTCTTTATTATTTCTGTTTTCTTATTTATGTCTAGTATTGACCTGTTTATTTCATTAAATTGGCATCCTGTGTCTTCTTTGATTCCTTTGATTTCTTCTTTGAATTCTTTGAACATATTTGTAATAATTCTTTTGAAAACTTTCTCAGGCATTTCCTCTAACTCTTTCTCACTGGAGGTCATTTCTGATGCATTAATACTTTTTGGTGGATTTCTTGATTTTTGGTGTTTCTTGTGTTACAATGTATATATTTTTGTATCCTGGATTAGTTCATGATTGGATTTTCTAGTTATATGGGTTTCAAGGGATTCTTATACATGCTATTCTAAAAACCCTTCCTAGAGATTTGTCATCTCCTATTTTTACCCTAAAGAAAAGTAATATTATTTTCAAATTAGTGATATAATTATCAATTTAGTTAATTAAATAATACAGCTTCGATGTGGACAATTAATCAAGTATTTTTCTATATGTGATATGTGCATACATGAGTAGCAAAAAATCCACATCTTCAAGAAATTCACACTTAATATTCGATTTTAGACCACTATGTACTATTGCATTCACTTTTTTATATATATTTTTTTTAATTTTTGTTTTATATTTATTTTATTTATTTGACAGTGACAGAGACATAGGGATGGAGAGAGAGAGAGAGAGAGAGAGAGAGGGAGGAACACATACATACACACACACACAGAAAGAGAGATAGATAGAGAGAGAGAGAGAGAGAGAGAGAGAGAGAGAGAGAGAGAGAAAATGGGTGCACCAGGGCTTGCAGCCACTGCAAACGAACTCCAGATGCGTGTGCTGCCTTGGGCATCTGGCTAACGTGGGTCTTGGGCAATCTAGCCTCAAACCTAGGTCCTTAGGCTTCACAGGCAAGTGCTTAACCACTAAGAAATCTCTACAGCCCACATTTTCATATTCTTTAAACAATATGTACCACATGCTTTCCATTGACTTAAAAATTCCAGCCCTGTGAATCAATCTGTAACCAGTTCTCTTGTGACCTCAGCTATAGTTCCCTATTTTGAAGCATATTATGATGAACTTTTCATGGAATTCAAAAGCACAATTTTGTTTTATGCATTTAGATCATAACTTCTCATCTTATCTCTATTGTATATGAAGTTGGAGAAGGTTAGATCAGAAATACGTTCCCTGGAACCAAAGGCATCACAATTATTTGATTTCAAATCTTAGTTCAAAGAAGTAGAGTAGAATGTTCTTTGGCCTCAGTATTTCAGGGATACTATTATTAGAGAATTTCATAACTCTTGATGAATAAAACTGAATTTGAAATACAGAAATTTATTTTAATGATTTGTTTGATATATTAAAAAGTATATAAAAAAATGTTTGTACTGCTGTGAGCAATCTTATTGTCCAAGAAAGCAAGGAAAAATACAAGGAGATTGTTCGCTAACTCACTAAGAAACATAAAATATATCTTGTTGACAAATTTTCAATTAAAATATATGAATAAATTTAAGCGTTCAGGTGTAGGGCCTCACACCTTTTTTTACCTCTGACTTTTGGATATGTTCTGATCTTTGCATTATAAAATTGTTTTTATTTTTTTCATATATAAATTTTTATTGACAACTTCTATAAATTAACCATGGTATTTCCCTCCCCTCCTCCACCACTTTCCCTTCATAACTTTATATACTATATTATATTCCCTCCCTCTCTCCATTATTCACTCCTTTAATTTTATGTCATCATCTTTTTCTCCTGTTCTGAGGGTGTTGTGTAGGTATCTCTAGGCACTGCAAGATCTTGGATATCAAGGCCAATTTCTGTCTGGAAAGTTGTATGTAAGGAGTGGTACCCTTCCTTTGGCTCTTACATTCTTTCTTCCACCTCTTCCACAATGGACCCCAAGCTATGGATGAAGTGAGATGTTTCAGTGCTGGACACTCCTCCATCCCTTCTTCTCAGCACTATGGTGCCTTTTGGATCATCCCAGTGGTACTGCCATCTGAAAACAGAAGCTTCTCTAACCAGAAATGAGATTAGCATTAATATATGAATATGAACGTTAAGTGTAGTGCTTTCAGGACAACTTGGTGAGAGTAATATATGCATTTATCCAGGAAAGAGCAGGCTTTATACCCCCAAGGCTCATGACCTTCCCTGCCATAGGCTTTTGACTAGGTTTTTCAGTACCAGGCATGTATTATGCCCCATACAGAGGTTCTTCAGTCCAATTGGAGAATTGTTTTCCCCCAGAGAAGACATGCCACTCTTGTGCTCATTCAGTCATTTGGCCTGTCTGGTCAAATTTGAGGCTTCCAGCGTCCACTGTTCTCACCATTGATTACTTCTGTCTCCCATACGGCTGCATACAGTACAGGTTTTTCCAACTTTCAGTTGGCTGGGCTACGGGGAGAAGGATTTCTGCTTAGCACCAGCTTGATTTCTCAGTGACTTTGCTGCTCAGGCATGTGAAGTCTTCAGCAATAGGGTCTTACCATCTCTTTCTCACAGGAAACCAATGACCTTGGCAATAGCCTATAATGTTGTTTTTATAATAAATATTTCTAAACCTTTCACTCTATTTCTTCCATTTAATATGCCTTATTTTGAGACATGCATTCCATTGTATTATTTTTATCTGCCATTATAAAAGTTAGTCTGTATTGTTCTGCTTCAAATAATTGTTGCATATAACTATAGCCCTTACTTTTGAAATATGTGTGTGTGTGTGTATACCTGAAAGTTCACAGATATCCCTTACTCACCTTACCCAATGCGCATTTAAACCAAGCTTCCCACCTTCTCTAGAACCCTATGGAACATTGCCCATCTATTAAATAAAGAAACTCCCCATACATCAGTTTAAAAGAAAGTGATGAAGTCTTCTCAAGAATTCTGGCTGTCTATGAAGATGAGAGGATTCCCTTTTCTTACTTTGTTCTCTCTGGGGTCATATAATTTCACATAAGCCCTTGCTACAGTGATATACAGTATTCATATGAGAAAACACATTTCAACTACAGGCCACATATGCAAGAAAAACATATCATACATTATTTTTGACATTTTTAGCCACTTTAATTACACAATGAATCTTTATTACTAGGCCCCGAGGAAAGGATCACAATTTGCTGAAGATACTGGGTAAAAGACAGGGATGCTTATGCTAGTACCAGTGACAGTAGAATTTGCATGAGCATGTAGTCATTTGTAATATGTGATCTTGGTGTAAATACTGGCTGTAGTATTTATTTTATCTGTGTCATATATTTGATTGATAAAGGTGGCTGTTAGCTACAATTTGATACCTACAGACTCTCAGTAAACTTGGACAGAGATAAAATGAAATCAAGGAAGGTAAAATATATTAAACATAAAATGTAAACATATTATATAAATACCCACTAGATCCTCCTAGAAAATATGTATTCATATTATAGTATTCATATTAGTTTCATTAAAGTAATAATGAAGGCCAATATCCTTTCCAAAGCTACTCTACATGGAAGTAAGACTAAATCAATATCTTGACCCAGTGACCCTGTTCCTTCACTAACCTACATTTATTACATGTGCTTTTCAGAAGGAAGAGTAGGAGAACTAGGAGGAAGAGGAGGAGGACAAAGGGAAGCTACTTCATCAAGAGAAACAAGTATATTTTATGGTGCATTTCATACCATATATGTTTTTGAAGTATTTTTACAAAGCTATCCTAATGAAATTATTGAAACGTAATGAATCTTTTTGTTTCCAGCTAATGCATCATAGTAATCTTTCATCGATAATTATACTAATGATGGAATATTCTGATGTCAGTCTTATGTAGAACTTGGCTTTGTATTGAATTAAAGTGTGGAACCATAGACTCAAGCTTGAATTTTGAGTCTTCAGTGGGGAGCCAGGATGTACAGAGGAAAGCATATGTTACTGGGGGCAGATTTTGGAGCCCAGCCCTTAGGTGTATTTGGGAGAGGATCTTAAATCCAGATGTAAGGTGAGTGGAGAGCAGTTTGGGGCTCTGACTATTCATGTTTGCTGACTGTTGGTGATTGCTAGCTCTTGATGGAGTCCGTCTGCTATGCATCTCTAGAAGTATACCTGCATTTTATGCCATTGAGGAAGATTCCCCTGAGCTTTGAAATCCTGAAATCAACCTTTTACTCCTATAAGCTGCTTCTTGTTGGATGTTTGTCCCAGAAACATGAAACTGACTGCAACAGGCTTCAAAATGAAAAAAAGAAGTCACATTCACATAATACTTTTACTAATATTATATCTTGAGTTACCATTACAGGTTGTCTTAACCAAAATGTTTCAATTATACCCATTCATTAGAAAGTCATAGTAAAAGAAAATTAGCTGCCTTAAAAATTGTGCATAAGAATAGATGATGAGTAATTAAAAGGTGGTGATATATACCTGTAATCTTGGAGAGAAAGACAGGAGATTCAAAAATTTAGGGATCTATGATAGTGAATTCCAATCCATTATGAATTTTATATATATATATTGTCTCAACATAACTAGATAAGGATAAGAATAAGTATAATAGGGAATCAGCAAGGAAATATGTGTGACATATAGATACATGGATAAGCCTGGTGAACATTATGTGTAGTTCAATAAATCAGGAATAGAAAGAAAGACACATGATCCCACTCATAAGCAGAACCTAAGGTCATTTACCATGTACAAACACAGAGAAGAATGGTTGTTCCCAGATAGTATACCATTTGCGGTGATAGGTAAGATATTAGTGAAAATATGCAAAATTTCAATTGGGAAGAATAAAGCCAGGAGATGAATAATGAAATTATGGCTACAGTTAATGATATGTTGTTGCCTTGAAAAAATGTGAAGAGAGTTAATGTAATATGAACACTCTATTGAAATAATTTTATAGGTAACACATATGTTAATAAGATTTAATATTTTCACTATACATACATACTTCAAAAGAAAATGTGGTACATGGTTAACCAGGCCCTTAGAGGGAACGCCTCAGCGACAAGAAACTGGAGACAGTAAGATGAAGACTGACCTTAATATTCTACAGCCTCTCTCTCCCTCCCTCCCTCCCTCCCTTCCTTCCTTCCCCTGCCTCTCTCTCTCTCTCCCTCTCTCTCTCTCTCTCTTCTCTCTAACTCTTTTATATTAGTTATCTTTTTCTTCCTTCTCTTAGTGGGCACTGACCTGTAACTCCCAGTACTAGCATGTGGCTATCATCCACAGTGAGCTTTTTTTTTTTTTTTTCCATTGAAAGTCATTTATTTCTCTGATATAAGTGATCAAGATCACTACAACATTTGCCTCTTATACAACAGTGTAAGTAACAATGTATACCTATCTTAAATTTGGTAGGTCATAAAAGTTAAAATGCAATCATCTTTTGATGCAATAGGAAAATAAATAAAAATTAAATATTTTAACTCCACATTTGGTATTGACAAATCAGTAGTGTGGCAACTTCACATATGAAGGACAGCAGAGTCTGACTGTTTTCTAAATGCTCAACATATCATGGTATTTGGGCTGAAGATATTTAAAATATTTAATGTCTCCTTTTTGCTTAAAGGAATACAATACAATCACCATCCAGCTTTCATTGTACCTCATTTTAGGCTAGAATAAAGTGACCTTTTGGTCCATGGCACAAGTAACATATATCATACTCTGTCAAACTGCAACATGGTGAGATTTCATCTTTATAAGCTACAATACACACTGACCAGGCCATCAGTCCCTCATAGTTTTTTTTAGAAAAATATCTACATTTGTCCTTATGGATATCAAAATGTTACACCATCATTTGTTTAAAAAAAAAAAAGATGCACATTCATACTGTGACGTTATTAGGAAAATACTCTTGCAAATAAACTATATAAAGATAAATACACTTCAAAAGTATGTGGGTTGTTTGTTTTACAATATTCTATAAAGTGCAGAGAAATTCTAAGTAAAGGGAAAAACTACTCCCTATAACAAGTGTAATTGCAGCAGCTTTTGCATAGCAATACTTAGAGGAAGTTGGACCCTTCAGTTTCCTCAAGAAGAGGATGGAAGAGGATCTTCCAATTCAGATTTTTTTTTTTTTTTTTTGTCCCCAAGTCTGTTTTCTTCAGGAATGGTGGCCGATGTCAGGTCTCCATTAAGCGTATTTCTTGAACAGTGAGGAGGTCTATCTGGGTCCTCAGGAGGAGCATCGTGACAAGAGTCTGCGTCCGAGCAGGTCCTTCGGTGCCGCTGGGAGAGCCGGTGGAGCATAGACCCTGGCTCCTTAGAGTGGCTGCTCCTGTCTGAACTGCACGAACCAGGGTGGCTGACTGAACGTTTCATCATTTGAACTGGAGAAGGTGACACGGGAGAAACCAAAGGATCTGGATGAGGCAACTGGAACATCTCAGGTTTAAACTTGGCATTTGCTATCTTCACGCATTCCTCGAGTGTCGTGATGAATGTGTGACAGGTGGCAATAAGCAGGGAAGAGGCTTCATTCATGTTCTCAACGCTGGGAGTTGAATGATTTTCATTGTGATGAACAAATTCTTGGATTGTGTGAACCTGCTGCATGAGGAGGTCACAATAGACATTTTGGTTTTCAAAGACTCAGTAGTTTCACTTATTTCTTTCTCTTTTTTAGTCCTAGTATCAGTCAAACATGCTTTGGAGCTCCCCAAAGCGACCAGCCACCTCTGTCTTTCAGCTGCATTTACTGCCTTCATGTAGAAATGCTGCTCTCCTGGGATGATTAATTCCATTCTTGTGTTGTCTGCCGAATGGACTTTGATTTCACAGACAGCCATCTTTATACTTCCTTTGCACACATCATCCTGAGAGTCATAATAGGACAGGATCCCATTATCTAACACAAACCAGCGAGGCTGCCAACCTGTGAGATAGTTGGTCCACTTGTACAGAACCCCCTCCATGCTTCAGAGCCCGGCGCCACACATCCTCATGGCCCGGCGCTGGCCTCCGCAGGATAGGTGCGCAGCCTGGCAGCCCGCGGCTCGAGCGGCCCTCAGAGGCCCGGCCGGCAGGCGGCACGTGGAGCTCGGCCGAGAGACACGGGCTCAGACATCCCAGGGCGAGCCTGGCCGGGACAACCGATCCACCCCCGCCGCTGCCACCGAGTCCTCCCGCGCGCGCACTTCCGAGCCCCCCACAGTGAGCTTTTGATCAGAGAGACCTAAAAGGTTTCCTAAAAGAAAGATATATTTCTGTCAGAGTACTTGATGACCCACCAAAGGTTAGTGGTAAGACCCTGCTTCTGAAGACTCCATATGCGGTTGATACATAAAATGGAATGACATGGCTGGAAGCTGAAAGAGAGTCAGTCCCCAGTCAGTGCATCTAGTGCCAGATGGTGCTACATGGGCAACTGTGCAGGGAAGGGGGGATGACCAATATTTGTCCAAGCAACTCAATGTATCACCTACTTAGCTGCAAATAACCTGTTGTGATGCTCACACAAGTGCAATAGTGGCACACAGCCATGGTGGGAAACCAGCTGCTCTTGATTTGGCTAACTGATCCCCTCAGTGGAACAGAAACCATAGCTGGAGCTGGGAAACAAGTCAGAACCATATCCAAAAATGCACCCACTCCATTATCAAGCTACCACCAATTGAAGGCACATGAAAGCCTACACCTATTAAATTCTCTAAAAAAATATGGGTTGGGTTGTAGAGATGGCTTAGTGGTTAAGCGCTGGCCTGTGAAGCCTAAGGACCACAGTTCAAGGCTCAATTCCCCAGAACCCACGTTAGCCAGATGCACAAGGGGGTTCACACATCTGGATTTCATTTGCGTGGCTGGAGGCCCTGGTTCGTCCATTTTCTCTCTCTCTCTCTCTCTCTCTCTCTCTGCCTCTTTCTCTGTCTGTCACTCTCAAAAAAATAAAAATAAAACAATTTAAAAAATTTTCGGTTATCCCATTTGTCTGATGCTAACTTTACTCTCCATTGGAGAATCTGCTTCTCTTTTTCAGCTAGATGCAGATCCCAAAGAGAGAACCATACCATCATACTTCAAAAGGGCCCCAGCTGAAACTAAGAATAAGTGGCAAAACAAGCAAGGGTGCTATTTTCTTGGTGAACAGGGTACCAGCACAAGGGTGAAGGAGATCAACACAGAGAACAATCAACTCCTACCAAATCAGATATCCAGAGACACAGAGGCTCCCAACACCTCATCACGGAAGAAGACAAAAAATGAACCCAACATGGCTCAGAGAAATTTTGTGGAAGAGGGGGCAGAAAGAATGTCAGAGCCATAGGTTGGGTCATGGTAATACAGAGACATTTATCTTACCCATAACTGTGGGCTAACTCCACAATGCATGACACATATACCTCAACAAGGAGGGGCCAGGGGGAGGGTGTAGGACTTGCATGAGCCTAACAATGGTACCAACTTGACTGTATTCAGAATACAAAAGTAATTAATAAAAAATAAATAAATTTTAAAAAATAATTAAAAGAGGTTTCAGATAAATGGCTGAGAGGATCAAACACATTGTGCTTTAAACCTGAGTACCTATGTTCACTCCCCAGACTCCACAAAAAATGCCAGAAGCCATGATGGGCTTCTGTAATCTCTGCACACTGATGATGAGATGGAAAGCAGAATAGAATTACCTGGAATTTTACCACAAGTGCTGCAAACAACAGCAGACCAAGATCCAGTGGAAAACATGCTGCCTAAGTGTTATCTCAATTTTCTGGGTGCTAACTTACTCTCCGTTGGAGAATCTGCTTCTCTTTTTCAGATAGATGCAGATCCTAAGGAGAGAGCTGCCCAAACATACCTCAAAAGGGGCCCAACTGAAACTAAGGACAATTGGCTAAACAAGCAAGGGTGATGTTTTCCTGTGAACCGGATACCAGCACAAAGGGGAAGGAGACCAACACAGAGAAAAATCAACTTCTACCAAATCAGTGAGCCAGAGCCTCAGAGGCCCCCAACACCTCAGCACTGAAGCAGACCAAAAATGAACCCAACATGGCTCAGGGAAATTTTGTGGAAGAGGGGTAGGAAAGAATGTCAGAGTCACATGATGGGTCATGATTTGCAGAGACATTTATCATACCAATAACTGTGGGCTAACTCCACAATGCACGACCCATTTACATCAACAAGGAGGGTCCAATGGCAGGGGGTATATCATAGATGAGCCTAAGCAATGGTACCAAATGCCTGTATTGCTGAAAAGAAAACTAATGAATTAATTTTTTTTAAAAAAAGTGAAAAGGTGAAAACTGATCAGAAATTTGTCCTTAGGCTTCCACATGCATGCTTTGCTATGTGTACACTCACACTCATAGACAAACACAAGGACACACACACGTGTGTGTGTGTTTGTGTACATATAATATGTAATATGTGTATTATGTTATGTATACACAATAAATACTCATTTATATCATATTTATGGAGTGTTAATCCTATAACATAAGCAAATATCTCTAATTAACATATTAGTGTATTATTTTTCAATCAGTACGATAAAATTTGTTTTCTTAATACTTTCTTTTTTTTTATTTGGTGAATAAGGAAAGAAGAAAAGAGGCAGATAGAGAGAATGGGTGTGCCAGCCACTGCAAACAAACTCTACATACATGTACCTTCTTGTGCATTTGGTTTACTTGGGTACTGGGGATTTGAACCTGGGTCTCAATTAACAAAATCAGATACAATAATTTTGAAAGAAATATGGCTGTTTCATTTTGCCATCTTATAAAATCTTTTGCCACAATATTTGCAGACACAAAATGGAGCTAAGAAAGAACTTTCCTGCACTGGCATTCTTTACCATTTTTATTCATGACTGCGGGCATATTTCTGTTGCACTGCTGGCATTCCTCCATCATGTGATGAATTCCACCTAGGTAATAAGTAGAGTGGCATATAGCACATGAAAATAGGACCATCGAAGTGCTAAATTTTGCATAAGTCTACATTAGCACGAGCAAGTGGTTCACCTGGGAACAAAGAAATCAATAGAAATGGGTGGTAATATTTTAACAGTTGTCACAGTGTGGTTAAAAACTGTTTTAGTCAGGCATGGTGGCACATGCTTTTAATCCCAGCCCTGAGAAACAGGAGGATCAACGTGAGTTTGAGCGCACCCTGAGACTACATAGTGAATTCCAGGTCAGCCTGAGCTGGATTGCGACCATACCTCAAAATCCAAAAAAATAAACAAAACAAACGTACAAAAAATTTCTGTCTGTTTTAAGAGAGTTCAGGTTCATTCCCATGACATTTTAAGGTGTTTATTGTTTTAATTTTCTTTCTTTTGAGACCAGCCTGGGCTACACAGTTTTACATAGTCTCAAACAAGAGAGATGGGTCAGCAGTTAAGGC
This sequence comes from Jaculus jaculus, assembly GCF_020740685.1. NCBI lineage: Eukaryota > Metazoa > Chordata > Mammalia > Rodentia > Dipodidae > Jaculus > Jaculus jaculus. The sequence continues at coordinate 53,196,414 of NC_059111.1, read as the reverse complement.
ACTTGCCTGCAAAACCTTGGTTCAGTTCCCTAGGACCCACGTAAAGCCACATGCACAAAGAGGCATGTGCATCTGGAATTCGTTTACAGTGGCAGGGAGCCCTAGCACAGACATTTTCTCTAACTCTGTACATCTCTCTGTTTGTAAAAACATAAATAAATATCAAAAAATAAATAACTAAGACATAAATTTCACATTATTAATTTTAAATGTTATAAATATTCAAAATCCACCAAAAAATTTATACTTCAGTCTCTTTCAGAATCTTTTAAATAAGAAACCATTAATCTTAATGTAATTTACATACCAGTATTTAAATGCACATTGATGTTCTTAAAAACAGTGTTTAAAATGGACAAATTAAACTCAAAATCTGGTGTCTTGTATTCTAATATCCCAAGAAGCATTGGGTCAATATGATGGAAGTCATCCCATAAAATAATGATTTGAATCAGTTCCTCTTCTTACAAAACTTGGGCAAGTCCCAAAAATTTGAAATTACAACATTCTTGGTGTTTTAGTGACTTCTTTTTTTCTTTGCACACTCTAAGCCAAGAGAAATAGCTAGCGGTTCCATTTATTTAGTAGTTAAATCCAAATAACTTAATATGTATTTATGACCCAACAACTTAGTATGATTTAAGAAAAATAAACATAAACAAAAGGAACAACATAATATTTTCATTGTGTTCTTAAGTAACCACAAAGTGGTTGTGTGCACCTGTCTAGCACTGTACAGTTCCTCAAGGCCTTAAATCCGATCAAATACTCACACACCAATTTCCTGGTCTAATTGATGTTCACATGGGTTTTGCTTTTTATCTAACAACCATAGGAAAGCTACTTTAGCAGAGTATGACATCACCAAAAGGAAATTTGCTCAATACAACATTGAAACTATGAATCACCTCATGTTTGTAGTGCATATGGTTTCTATTAGATATTGAATATTGTTGTGTTTTCTTTAAACATTTATGATATATCTCATGCTCTCATGAGTTTGCTGAACCCTTAAAAGTATATTGCACACAGTTTCACAAGCAGAAAGTTGAAGTCTGTTGATTCTATACTCAGATATTTATATCACAAATCACACCAGATTCATTTCTTTTAAGCTGTTGTTTCACTCCTTAGAGGCATAATAAGCTACTACCATTCCTCCTGTTATTGGCGTGTACTCTACAGAGGAGAGGAGGGTGGAGGAGGGAAGGGGAGCAGGGAACAGAGGAGAGGATAGGAGTGGAGAGGAGAGTAGGGACCTGGAAAATTAGCTTGTTCCCGTTGGCTCGTATGACACTGACATGGACGTTGCAGTTGTATTAAGGCTACACATTATGAAGGTAGTCTTCTCAGAAATACTTTTTATAGTGTTCTAATAGTTCAATAGTTGTAGTGGATAGGAAGGATTCCATGGACAGGAATGTGGTAAGGTTATTGTCTTTAACAACAGTTTGATTAGAAAATATAAGATTGTTTTAGGTGTAGAGAATTATGCAGTGACATTTTTTGATAATTGTCTATTCCTTTTATTGCTTTTTCAGAGTTTATATAGTATACTTGTTACATACTTATTTTCATATTGATTTATTGTAAATATTTGGAAAATATTAATGAGGTAAATTTTTATAAAAGAGTACAATAGAGAAGAAAGAGGAAGAAGACAAGAAGGTATTATGTGACTAGTAGATGGTATTGTTATTCATCTACTATGAAATGAAAATAGACAACACATTAAATAAATTACTAAAATAGCAACATGCACCTTATAATTAGAAATTGAGAAAAGAGCTAAATGTTGTAACTAGTTATTGATAGTGAGAAGCAATACTTGAAGGAAGTTTGGCAAGAAATGGACCATTTTCACGATGAAATTTTTAATCTAAAATGTGTGATCTTTCATTAAATGTCAGTTTTTATTTTCATTTTATAAATTAAAACACAAAAATTTGTCCATAAAAAAAGCTTTTCCTGCAGAAAAGTTTAAGCATGGGTTGGGTTAGGGGGTAAAGGAAAGGAAGTGGTCAAGGGAAGTGTTAAGCAAACCAATAATTGTATATAATTGTATAAAGATATGGAATAGCCCCTTCCAAAAAAAAGGGCTGAGGAGATGATTTAATGGTTAAGGAAACTGCCGGTGAAACCAAAGGATTCAGGTTCAATTCCCCAGGACCCACCTAGGCCGGATGCACAAGGTGGTACATCTGGAGTTCATTTACAGTGGCTGAAGGCCCTTCCCATTCTCCTTCCTCTCTCTCTTTCTCCCTCTCTCTCTTTCTCTCAGATAAGTAAAATTTTAAAAATATTTAAACCTACTACTTTATAATTTTATTAAACTATCATAAAGACAACAAAATTTAATGTATGTTCTCTTATGGGTTTGTAAAGTATCTGCCAAAAGTCACTGGTTAATAAATGAGAATCCCACTGCTAGGTAAAATATCTCCCTGTGTTTTTGGTCAGGGGCCACAGAGGTTCTTTAAACAATACAGGCTATTGTCACTGCTCTTGATTGCCAGTGACAGGTACATGTCAAAGACACCACCTGTTTTGATTGCAAGACAATGTAATCAACCTAGAAACTGAGATAACTGCTTTTTTCTTGCTTAGTTTCTATAGTTCCAGAATGTGCAATGCAGGCTGCTGGGAAAGAACAGTCATCAATATTCTTGCCTGATTGCCAGCCCTGTTTGCTCCACAACCATTCTGCCAGGCAAACTTTCATAGTGCTGGGAAGAGGTATGCATGCTCTTGGAAGAGAAAAGGCATTAACAGCTTACCTAATTGTGAACCATGTGTACTCAATAATCAACCGGCCAGCAAGATGTGCCCACTGGTACAATAATGGCATAACTGATACAGTGATATCTAAATACTTCGTAACTGGATTTGATGTCTTAATTACAGAAGGGGATTCCTGCCTGGTACTACAAACCTAATTTCTTTTGTAATGAATAGAACTTAATGCAGAACTTCCTAAGTGGCGAGAGTGCAAAGAAAGAAGTTACTACTGTATGGTCAGCCCTAAATGGGGCATTTATATCATCCTCTCCAAGGCTCAAGAACGTTGTGGAAACAGAATGTATGAGAGAGAGGGTGGGGGGTTATGGCAGAATGACATCTTCTATCTGAGACTTAGCCCATACAGTCAAGAACTAACAGCTGAAGTGCTTTCCTAGACAACACTGGGAAGATCAACAGTCAATCATGAATGTGGGGTGGACTAATGAGATGCAACCCCTCCTAAGGAGGCTATTGACAGTTACTGGGCACTGCAGAAGAAGGAATCATGTTCTTCAATGTTGTAGCCAGTATAAATTGCTTAGACTCGATTACCTAGGATTATCAAAGAACCCTAATTTAACTCAATGGAAGACACACACACACACACACACACACACACACACACACACACACAAGGAAACAGGTAAGAAACTATTTTGGAAGTATATTTAGCTAGCAGAAGTAGAAGGGAAACAAGAGAAGATAGTGGAGGGTAATAAGACCAAAATAAATTGCATACATGTATAAAATTCTCAAAAATAAATGAAAAATAAGTTTATCAAAAAACACTTGCTAGGAAACTTTATCTTTAATGTAGTAAATGACAGCTAGTGCATGAAGGTGTACATGACTGTGTAGGCTCCAACGTTCTGTGTTGTGAGTGACTTTCAAATTGCTTTCCATGTCTCAGTCTAGGTGATTTGAGGTAAGCAGTATGCAACTCATTTTCCTTGGGCAGATCATCATCCTTGAGTTATCCTTCCCCCTTGGACTTTCTTTTCAAGCCATGAACCAAATAGTTTAGTTTGCAAAGTTAGGAAAATACACCATAAAGATTCCTCTTTTGAGCTTGTAGGAGGATCAAAACTATGATTTTAGAAGATATTTTTTTTTCTCTACGGTTGCCTAGTGACACTGAATTCTGAGGAAAATTGGAATATATAACACATTATGGACTAAATTTTAGCATAATTAATTTTCCAATGTATCACTGCTTTGCACAAAACTAACCCAAAGATAAAGCAGCAATAAAAGTAGGCAATTATAATTTTTATCAGGTAAATATAGGATTCACCTAACATCTCAATACATATCATTTTCACAATTATTTAATTATTATCTTTAGTTTTGTTTGTATAGCCTTGCCTATTTTCTTATATGGGTAACCTGAAATATATGAGATGGATCAGACTACAATAATATATATATATATATATATATATATATGTATGTATGTATGTATGTATGTATATGTATATGTATATGTATATGTATATATATGTGTATATATGTGTATATATGTGTGTATATATATATATATATATATATATATATATATATATATATATATACACACACATATGGCTGATAAGATTGCTTAGTGGTTAAGGTGCTTGCCTACAAAGTCAGAGGACTCAGGTCCAATTCCCCAGGACCCACATAAGCCAGATGTATAAGGTGGCACATGTATCTGTAGTTCGTTTTCAGTGGCTGGATGCCCTGGTGTGCCTATTCTCTCTCTCTGTGTGTCCTTCTCTATGACTCTCTCTCTCATATAAATATGCAAAAATAATACATTAAAAAAACAAATATTCAGATGTGTGCCAGGGAACTCCTTGAAGATCATCTCTTCATTAACTTATGATAGGCTTTTGTGCTTCAAATAGTCTGTTGTGAGAATTAAATCATATACAGTTTTCTGTTTTTGTTTTTGTTTGCTTTCTTTCTTGCTTTTTTTTGTTATTAAATAGAAACTTTGTGTGAACACATCATGTGTTGGCACCATCACTTCCCTCTTCCCATTCTATTGAGGGTCCTCCTCAATGGGATTGCTGGTATTCACAGTGGAGTTATGGGTTAGGAATTGTGAGAAAAGAATTAAGTCATTGTTGGTGGGGGGTAACACCTTTAGATATTCCCTCCCACACTGTGGCTCTTAAAGTCATTCTGCCCCCTCCTTCACAAGATCTTCTGAGCTATAGGGGGTGTGCTTTGAGTTTACTTTGGTGTTGAGCTCTCAAGAGCTTCCAGATATCTGCTTTGATACATTTTAAGTATCTTCATTATGTGTCTACATTGCTCTGGCACAGGTTGTCAGGCTCTCTATGGATGCAGCACTCTTCTCCTTCTCACCAGTTCTTCTGTGGCTTCATCTGTGACCTAGGTGATGTGTTAGGGGCAGCTTATCTCCTGCCAGGAATTCAGCTATCATTTTCTGTCTGAAAATGAAAAACAGATTCTCCAGTGTAGAGTGAGATTAGCATAGGATAAAGGGGATAAACATTCATAATTTAGAGAGATTTTGATTGGTATAGCCTCTCTTTTGGCCAAAGACTACTGGAAGCTCCTGGTTGAAATCCGTAATCTTGGGAACTCTTACCCAATCAGAGAGCCATTTGTTACCCACCTAGGCTGGGTACCACTATTGCATAGTATGTACATCTTGTCATGCTAGTTGCTTTAATATAGTAATGACCTTTTCTTTGCTCATGACATTCTTGTCCATTTCCCCTCCAGCATCTCATGTTGCACTTTCTAGAACTGTATGGGCTAACCATCTGGGAACTGGCTTCCTTTCAGTTTCCAGAAGGATCTCTCTCAATTTTCTGTGTCAGAAACATGTGGTGTCTTCAGCAATAGGGACATACCTTTTACCTCAAGTGGGTAATTAGGTGTTTTGATGGAAGCTTGCCTTGTTTGGGGGACTTGGTGTAGCAGACAGCTTCAGGTTCACTGAGATGAACAGTCAGAACAGGCACAGTTATGGAGGAAGGGATATTTATTGAAGCTTACAGATCCAGGGGAAGTTCTATAATGGCAGAAGAAGCTAGCCTGCCTTCACAGGCCTAAGCAGAGAGAGAGAGAAGCATGCAAGCCTAAAGGTCAAAAGCCACAGCACACTTCAGGAACTCCAGCTAGGCACACTTTGCATATCTTTAGATTGAAATCAGAAACCCACCACCACACCTCAAGATAACCCAGTGACATTGCCTCCAGCCAGGTAGCCAGCAGATGCAAACTGCAAACAAATAAACAACTAAACATATTGGTGGCATCTATTCTATTCAAACCACCACACTTGGTAAGTCTCTCCAATCAACAGTTCAATGGGGGTTGTAACTGACTTTGGTATTATTAGGAGTTATAAAGCCAGAGCTGAATGTTTTAGGGCTAGGCTTCATCCCACTTTCTTCAGGGCCTTTCTTACCAGATGACTGTCCATATTCTTTTTGAGGTTTATATCTCCTAGTCTGCTATCCAGGAGGAAGGTTCCTATGGTACCAATTCATTATGGATTTAGTTTTGTGTATATCTCCCCCTAACCTCCCATCCTCCTTTCCCCAACTTTTTCATCCTTATTATCTGTCCTTTGAGTTACCTATCAGTTATGCCTGTAACTCATGCTGTTCCGGGTTAGGAGCCACACATGAGGGAGAACATGCAGCATTTGTCTTGATGTGGTTCTATGAGTTGGCATAGTATGATCTGTTCAAGTCTTACAAATTTCATTATATTGTTTTCTTTCTGGCTGAGTAGAATTCTCCTGTTGATATGCACTACATCTTTATTATGGAAGCATTATTCATTACTCTTTTAGATTGCTATGATTAAAGAGGAATAAGAACTTTAGGATGAACATAACACAATCTCATGTGATTTTGGATGCACCCTTTGTATTTCATGTTTGACAGAATTGTAGCTCAAATATATCTATCATAGCCAAATATTCATATTCAAATATCATTAAAATCCAAAGTGAAATTTGTTTGGGAAGGTGGCTCAGTGATTGAAGAAGCTTGCTTACAATGTCTGACTCTCTTGTTTCAATTCCCTAGTGCCCATATCAGGCCAGACGCACAAACTGACCCATGTATCTGGAGTGTGTTTGCAGTGGTAAGAAGGCCTAGCATGCCCATTATCTGTCTTGTGTCTCTTTGCTTGCAAATAAATAGAAATATTTGTGTTCCTCTGCTGGTGCTGAGCAGCTGGGTTCCTGTGCCTGTGTAGCATGGAGAATACAGGAAAAAAACAAGGATATGTCAATACATGTAGAAGAGAATGCCTATTGTTTACCAGAAAATGGGACCCAGAAGTCATTACAGGGAACATGGTGACACAAATACTGTTCTTGTGACTAGCATGAAAAAACAGTTTCAGTGAAATGTCAACAGACACTGGGGTCACTCAAATCTTATCAAAACAGAGACTTGACGGCTATAGAGAAAGGAACACTAAATCAGACATCTATCTTTCCCACCAAAGCTCAGAAAACTTTGGTCTATAGAATTAGTCCCAAACTGCATAAGTATTTCCACAACGTTTTCTTTTGAGATCATGAGAGAATTTCTACCCCTTTGCCTCAAAACAAGGTTCATCCAGTAAGCTGGAATGTCGAATTCCTTTTATGTATTGATATTCTAATCTTTTTTCATGAATAAGGCTTCTTTACATTAAGCATCAGAAACAAGATAAACTTAGAGGATTGGAAGGAACTGTAGGTTATTTTCTTTTCCTGTGAGTGTGTCCCCAAATAGGCTAGATATTGCTGTGTAAGTCTGCCAAAGTCCATGAGAAGTTCACAAAGGGGAAAAGAAAAAATGAGTTGGCTGGCATGTTTTCCCTTTGGTTTTGCAATTTAATTTCTAGTTCTTTTATCTTTAAATTTACCATTAAACATAAATTCATTAGCTTAATTTCATTATTTATGTGGTATGTATGACTAGACCAAGCAGTCCTGGGAATGTTCATGTTAGTTCTTGCTTAATGGCTAAAAAAGTCATGATTCTCTGTAGCTAGTCAGATCAACATACATGTAGATTATGGAGACCAAAGTGAATACATGTGCTAATTGGTTCCACAATGACAGATTTTTTTTTTTTCATTTGCTGTTTGTTACAATGTTTGCAGTTTATAGAACATTAAATTACCCAGTTAATTGTGAGCTCATAACATTCTCAAGAAATGTGTCTGTAACAAAAATACAATGAACATTCAAATTTCTATAAACATGAAACTTAAAATGTAATTTTTACAAAATATAGAGGAAAAATATTAAATTAAGAATTAACATAAATTTATGATAAGTTATAAAATCATGAAATTTAAAAACTACTTATGGGCTTTAGTCCTACTCAATTAAATGTTAATTTAATGTTTATTAGCATTAAAATTATGGTAATGACAGGAAAGAAAAATTTAATATTCATCATATGAGAAATCTTAATACAAATTTGCCTTACATTCATCTTAATACAGTGTTACCAAATCAAAGATAATTGAGTGGAAGTGTCTTGGCCTGTCCTTTTTAAAATCTGCATACTATCCTCATCCAATCCTACACTTTAAATGAACATTAGCCAAATCATTGTATCTTGGCAAAATCAGAATTATGCCTCAGATCTTATATTAAGATATAAAAAGCAGAGTGTGGTTTGGCCCACAGTCAAATATAATGGCATTTGTCCCTTAATTTTTCCCATCTCTATGACATTTTCTCTTCTATCTGGATATTAATCTCCTCAGAAATTTCTAATTTCTCTGAATAGCTAACTTTACCCCATGGCATACTTGTCAAAACACTTATAATTCACCTTTGAGAAGATTCCTTGGTTTTTGTTGTTGTGTGTACATCTGTATGGCACATTTTCATTTTCACTGAAAGAGCACATACACTCAATGAAAAACAACAGCAACAAAAACAAAATCCTGGAGAATTTATTATCTAAAAGATAAAATATTTGTTTTATGTAAAAAAATCTTGTTTTGAACCTATTAAGGTACATAGCCCATTTTATCCTTGCAAAACTTAAACACATCATTAATAAATATACTGAAAAATATATCCTTTCAGTAGGACATGTATTTATTTCATTACATGTATTCTACTTTTTTTAATTTTGTTACATGTATTCTATTTCATTATTAGTAGAGAGTTACTGCCAAAATTATACTGAAAACACTCTTTTCATTCATTTGACCAATATTTGCTCTCAATTTCTACTCCTTTATTTTTTCTTTTGTTGTTTGTTTTTGTTGTGTGTGTGTGTGTGTGTACTATGATGTTGTGTGTGGCCATGCATGTGCTTTTACAGCACACCTATATTCTCATCTGCAATGACAGTGATCTCATCTTGGGTGTCTAACCCTATGATTCTTCTGCCATCTCTTCTTATTTATTCATTTATTTGAGATATAGGTAGATAGAGAGAGAGAGAATGGGCACACCAGGGTCCCCAGCCACTGCAAACAAATTCCAGACACATGTGCCACCTTGTGCATATGGCTTTATGTGGGTACTAGAGATACTGGAGAATCAAACCTGGTCCTTAGGCTTTGCAGGCAAGCACCTTGATGGCTGAACAATCTCTCCAGCAATTCTGCTCCTTTGTATTTGAGCTGGAATCTCTTACTGATACTGGAGCTTATTACTTTTAGCTAGTCAGGACGATTCCCTTTTCTCAGTTCCCCTTTGAAGGACTGAGGTTACAAAGGTGTATGGCCTTGCCTAGTTGTTTACATTGTATCACAACATTCAGTTGAATTCAGGTGGTTGCAGGACTCCTCAGGTCTTCATGCTTTAAAATCTATCCAGCCCTGCTCTCTTTTATTGCATGAATATATATATGCATGTATGTGATGTGCTGTGTGTGGTGTGTGCACATGTATACAAATTTTCAAATATACACATATATATGCATTTATATGTAATATATACACATATACTATATATATAGTATATACACATATATTATATATATAGCCCCTATATTTAATATATATAGTCCCTATATATAATGTGTGTGTGTATATATATATTCCAAAATATATGTCATTATTCCTATTTACACTGTTCTTTGTTAATTTGAATAGACTGTGGATAGTACTTCTTGTATTAATGATATCATTTTATACATACAAATACACAATTTTTCAAGGAAAATTCCTTGAAAAGACTTTTATCTTGGCATCTAGCATGAAAATAAGTTGTCCACATGTGTCTGAATGGATTTCTAGGCTCCCTACATTATTCTTTTTACCTATGTGTTCATCCTTATGAGCCACTACATTGTCTTGATTACTGTAAATTTATAGAAAAGCATGACAAATGACAAGGCAAATCATCATACTCATTTTACAATGCTACTTTTAAGTTTTAGGCACTGTGGTTTCTATATAAATGGTAGAATAAGTTTGTCAGTGACTGCAAAAATAGCTTGTTTGAGATTTTGATTGTGAGAATTTCAACTCTATAGATCAATTGCAGGAAATGCAATGCCTTATTAATTTTGTTCTGTTTGTTTAATCTTGGGTACTTTGTCACTTATTTGGGATACTAAACTTATTTTGAAAATTTTAAATTCAAAATACAGGTTTGTGCACCTTTTCAAATATTTTCAGTAGTGTAATTATTTAACAAGATTCAAAATGTTTAATTTTAAGTTTTCAGTTTACTTGAAGACTATGGAACCCTATTTTATTATTAAGGCTAATTTCATAGTTTATTTCATTTTGAAGCCTATAGACCTAAATTTTCTATTCTTAAATTACCAAAATTATTTGAAATGAAGCTTTTTTATTTTATTGTCATAGTTCTCACTAAATTATAAAGTTCTGTCATTCTGTTTAACTGACACCTTATCACATTCAATTTTATATGTCTTTCATAAACCCTGGATTATGCTGCTATTATTACTTACTTAAGAAATATATTGTCTATTAGTGAATTTTTTCTAAGCATTAAATGGTCTTGATGTATATTTTGTTAAGCTGGAGCTCTATTCATGTCTTCCCTTAGATTGAAATCTGTCTGTCCAATGCCACTTTCCATCATCCCAAAGGACACCATTTAACTTTTCTTGGGATGCATTCTTCTGATAACACATCATTTCCACTTCATTTGTCTCAAATTATCTCTCTTTTAAGTTAGGTTTAGATACCTGCATTTTGGGATTTATAATTTATATTTGACTCACTTTTATTTTTCAGAGCAATAATGTTTTTAAAATTATGAGTGCAGAAATGGCAGGGTACAATCAGGAGCTTACAATATTAAAAAAAAAAAGCCCCAGTTTCATCTGTGTTTCAGCTCTACAGTTCTATGCATATGTGCTTCCAGTTCTGTATGGGAGGATGGTTGTTACTGTTCCAAAGAGTATACTGGAAAGGAGTAAAATAAGCAAGAATGGTTCTCCGGATGCATTTTTTCTGTTTTCAGCTGAAGTGCTTTAAAGAAGTGCTTGCAGCAGATTTCCACTTATAATTCAGACTAAACCATGACTTTTTAGTCAGACTGGAAAATTTAGTGTTTGACTTTCTACCATTTGTCATATGATACAATGAAATGATTTTAGCATGAGGTAGAGTCACACATCAATAAGATTTGCCTCAATGGGAACAACACCATCAACAACAACAACAAAAGAAAAAACACACAAAGAAATAATCTCAATGGTTATACTGCTAGATCTGTTGAGGATATAATGGGGTCAATGATGTTAACAATGACTCTGCTATACAGTTACTCTCAGGATAATCCATTAGGAGCACACAGTCATCATGCCAGAAGCAAGTGCCTGGTTCTTCTGCACTGCAGTTTATACTGTTTCCTCTTTTTTGTATCATTTTGTCATGTTCAACTAGTTCAACATCCATATACATTCTACATCCTTATTTTTTTTGTGTGTGTTTTGTATAATTTTCTAATTATATCTCTACATATTTTATTTTCCACACACAATTGATATATTATTATTCTCCAGTGTTATAATTAGTAATTTAAGACACACACACACACACACACACACACACACACACACACACACACGGAGAAAAAAAGTAAGAAGAGAGATTTCCAGTCCACATCCAGTATGTGTCCGCACTTAACAGATCTTTCATGACACAACATATCTAAACCCAAACACCAGCCTGTAAAGAGCTGGCTTTGAAGATGTCAAATTTGATTTAAGCATCTGAAATAAAATATTAGGACCATATGATATAATGTAGGGTTTTCAAACTTTTAACGAACTCTTTGTTCTGTTGAAAATAATTCCAGGGTTCAGATATATATAGCAAAGTGTTATACAGTCTCTATGGAATAAGAACCTATATGATTTGGTCACAATTGTTTTTCTTTTTCTGAGTTCCAACACAGGTGAACACAGTTGTACTATACAAATATCATTGTTTTCCTTGCTACCTCTTGTACCACAGGATTCAGTTACCAGGCATCATCTCTGCCTCTCAGCTCTCACTGTCACATGTCATTATGTTTCAGAAAACAGTTTTTTTAATACTCAAGAATTTGAAGGGAAATATGAGCAATCTTGTGGCACTAAATGCCTTTCATCTCAAATACCATATTCAATTTATTCTATGGAACACACACATGCACACACACACACACACACACACACACACACACACACACACATTTTATCTGGGAGACAGGTGAGCCTTAAACACAAGCTGGGTCTACTTGAAGGGAAACATTGAATTCTAAGTGTAAGTAAAAACAAGATTGAGGCTGGAGAAATGGCTCAGCAGTTAAGCCGATTGCCTGCGAATCCTAAGAACACTGGTTTGATTATCCAGGACCCACTTAAGCCAGATGCACAAGGGAGCGCATCCATCTGGAGTTCATATGCAGTGGCAAGAGGCCCTGGCATGCCCATTCTCTCTCTCTTTTTCAAATAAATAAATAAAATTTATTAAAAAAAAACAAGATTGAAAATTTAAATCTTCTGCAAGGCTTTTAACATGCATATATTCAGTAATTATTTACTGGAATGGCAGAATTACAAAGGCATTAAGGCACATCTTTATCTGATATAAATTTAGTCAGTAAGTGAAACAGTACATTTGATGGAGCTATTCTCATGATGCTGCATTAATTTATCCTTAGGGAAAGTAGCTACACATTGATTTCCTTTGAGAGCACTTTGTGAGGTTGTTCTTAGTCTCTCTGCCTTGTTTGTGAGGACTTTTACAACAGTGACTTTTTACAACAGTGGCTAGAGCAGAGTTATAGTTATTAACATATATATATATATATATCATATATATATATGTAATTTATATTTTCTAATATATAATTTACTTATACATTATTATTTATAAATTTATATTTATCATTGATTGAAAATTTGAATTTCTCAACCATGTGTCAATCCCTGATATTCTGTCATCCTTATGATTCATTCTGATGTGCACTTTACTAAGATTTTTGACACATTGAATATTTAATTTCTGGTATTTCAGTTTGCTCTTTCTTCAGTATTTATTCTTTTTTTTTTTTTTTTTTTTTTTTAATTTTTATTAACATTTTCCATGATTATAAAATATATCCCATGGTAATTCCCTCCCTCCCCACCCCCACACTTTCCCGTTTGAAATTCCATTCTCAATCATATTACCTCCCCATTACAATCATTGTAATTACATATATACAATATCAACCTATTAAGTATCCTCCTCCCTTCCTTTCTCCACCCTTTATGTCTCCTTTTCAACTTACTGGCCTCTGCTACTAAGTATTTTCATTCTCACACAGAAGCCCAGTCATCTGTAGCTAGGATCCCCATATGAGGGAGAACATGTGGCGCTTGGCTTTCTGGGCCTGGGTTACCTGACTTAGTATAATACTTTCCAGGTCCATCCATTTTTCTGCAAATTTCATAACTTCATTTTTCTTTACCGCTGAGTAGAACTCCATTGTATAAATGTACCACATCTTCATTATCCACTCATCTGTTGAGGGACATCTAGGCTGGTTCCATTTCCCAGCTATTATAAATTGAGCAGCAATAAACATGGTTGAGCATGTACTTCTAAGGAAATGAGATGAATCCTTTGGATATATGCCTAGGAGTGCTATAGCTGGGTCATATGGTAGATCAATCTCTAGCTGCTTTAGGAACCTCCACACTGTTTTCCACAATGGCTGGACCAGATTGCATTCCCACCAGCAGTGCAGAAGGGTTCCTTTTTTTCCACATCCCCGCCAACATTTATGATCATTTGTTTTCATGATGGTGGCCAATCTGACAGGAGTGAGATGGAATCTCAATGTAGTTTTAATCTGCATTTCCCTGATGACTAGTGACGTAGAACATTTTTTTAGGTGCTTATATGCCATTCGTATTTCTTCCTTTGAGAACTCTCTATTTAGCTCCTTAGCCCATTTTTTGATTGGCCTGTTTGATTCCTTATTAGTTATCTTTTTGAGTTCTTTGTATATCCTAGATATTAATCCTTTATCAGATATATAGCTGGCGAAAATTTTTTCCCATTCTGTAGGTTGCCTCTTTGCTTTTTTCACTGTGTCCTTTGCGGTGCAAAATATTTGTAATTTCATTAGGTCCCAGTGGTTAATCTGTGGTTTTATTGCCTGAGCAATTGGGGTTGTATTTAGAAAGTCTTTGCCAAGACCAATATGTTGGAGGGTTTCCCCAACTTTTTCCTCTAGCAGTTTCAAAGTTTCCGGTCTGATGTTAAGGTCTTTAATCCATTTGGACTTAATTCTTGTGCATGGCGAGAGAGAAGAATCTATTTTCATCCTTCTGCAGATATTTATCCAGTTTTCAAAACACCATTTGCTGAAGAGGCTGTCTCTTCTCCAATGAGTATTTTTGGCATTTTTATCGAATATCAGGTGGCTATAGCTACTTGGGCTTACATCTGGGTCCTCTATTCTGTTCCACTGATCTACATGTCTGTTTTTGTGCCAGTACCATGCTGTTTTTGTTACTATGGCTCTGTAGTATAGGTTAAAATCAGGTATGGTGATACCACCAGCCTCTTGTTTGTTGCTCAGTATTATTTTAGATATTCGAGGTTTTTTATGATTCCAAATGAATTTTTGGATTGTTTTTTCTATTTCCATGAAGAAAGCCTTTGGAATTTTGATAGGGATTGCATTAAATGTGTAGATTGCTTTAGGTAAGATTGCCATTTTCACGATATTGATTCTTCCAAGCCAGGAACAAGGGATGTTTCTCCACTTTCTAGTGTCTTCTGCAATTTCTCGCTTGAGTGTCTTAAAGTTCTCATTGTATAGATTCTTTACTTCCTTAGTTAGGTTTATTCCAAGGTATTTTATTTTTTTTGATGCAATTGTGAATGGGAGTGATTCTCTGATTTCATCCTCTGTGTGTTTGTTGTTAGCATATATGAAGGCTACTGATTTCTGTGTATTTATTTTGTATCCTGCTACATTGCTGTAGGTTTTGATTAGCTCTAACAGCTTGCTAGTAGAGTCTTTAGGGTCCTTTATGTATAGAATCATGTCATCTGCAAATAGTGATAACTTGATTTCTTCCTTTCCAATTTGTATCCCTTTTATGTGTGTCTCTTGCCTTATTGCTATGGCTAAGACTTCCAAAACTATATTAAATAGAAGTGGAGACAGTGGACACCCTTGTCTTGTTCCTGATTTTAGTGGAAAAGCTTCCAGTTTTTCCCCATTTAGTAATATGTTGGCTGTAGGCTTGTCATAAATAGCCTTTATTATATTGAGATATGTTCCTTCTATTCCCAGTCTCTGTAGGACTTTTATCATGAAGGGATGTTGGATTTTGTCAAATGCTTTCTCTGCATCTAATGAGATGATCATGTGATTTTTGTCCTTCAACCCATTTATGTAATGTATTACATTTATAGATTTGCGTATGTTGAACCATCCCTGCATCTCTGGGATAAAGCCTACTTGGTCAGGGTGAATGATCTTTTTGATATACTCTTGTATTCTGTTTGCCAATATTTTGTTGAGAATTTTTGCATCTATGTTCATGAGGGAGATTGGTCTGTAATTTTCTTTTTTTGTTCTATCTTTGCCTGGTTTTGGTATCAGGGTGATGCTGGCCTCATAGAAGGAGTTTGGTAGGATTCCTTCTTTTTCTATTTCCTGGAAAAGCTTAAGAAGCAATGGTGTTAGCTCTTCCTTAAAAGTCTGGTAAAATTCAGCAGTGAATCCATCCGGGCCTGGGCTTTTTTTAGTTGGGAGATTATTGATAACTGCTCAGATCTCCATGTTTGTTATAGGTCTATTTAAGTGATTAATCTCATTTTGATTTAATTTAGGTAGGTCATATAGATCAAGGAAATCATCCATTTCTTTCAGATTTTCATACTTTGTGGAGTATATGCTTTTATAGTATGTCCCTATAATTTTTTGAATTTCTCTGGAATCTGTTGTGATGTTACCTTGTTCATCTCTGATTTTATTAATTTGTGTCTCTTCTCTCTTTCTTTTGGTCAGATTTGCTAAGGGTTTATCAATCTTGTTTATCCTTTCAAAGAACCAACTCTTTGTTTCATTAATTCTTTGGATTGTTCTTTTTGTTTCTATTTCATTAATTTCTGCCCTAATCTTTATTATTTCTTCCCGTCTACTACTTTTTGGTTTGCCTTGTTCTTCTTTTTCCAAGGCTTTAAGGCGAAGCATTAGGTCGTTTACTTGCGACCTTTCTAATTTCTTAATATAGGCACTTAAGGCTATAAATTTACCTCTTAGAACTGCCTTCATTGTGTCCCAGAGATTTTGGCATGTTGTGTTCTCATTATCATTTGACTCTATAAATTTTTTGATTTCCTTTTTGATTTCTTCATTGACCCACTCATCATTTAGTAGTGTATTGTTTAGCTTCCATGATTTTGTGTATGCTCTATAGCCTTTCTTGCTACTGATTTGTAGTTTAATTCCATTGTGGTCAGATAGAATGCAAGGAATTATTTCAATTTTCCTGAATTTGTTAAGATTTGCTTTGTGTCCTAATATATGGTCTATTTTAGAGAATGTTCCATGTGCTGCTGAAAAGAATGTATATTCTGCAGCCTTTGGATGAAATGTCCTGTATATATCTGTTAGGTCCATATCTTCTATGACCTCATTTAGTCCAGATGCCTCTCTGTTTATTCTTTCCCTGGATGACCTGTCTATTGATGAGAGTGGGGTGTTAAAGTCACCCACCACCACCGTGTTTGGTGTTATCTGTGACCTTAGTTCTAATAGTGTTTGTTTGACGAATTTGGGAGCCCCCATGTTAGGTGCATATATGTTTAGGATTGTAATGTCCTCCTGTTGGAGTGTGCCCTTAATCAATATAAAGTGACCTTCCTTATCTTTTTTGACTAACTTCGGACTAAAGTCCACCCTGTCTGATATTAGGATAGCAACCCCTGCTTGTTTTCTAGGCCCATTTGCTTGAAACACCGTCTTCCAACCTTTCACCCTAAGATAATGTCTATCCTTTGTAGAAAGGTGAGTT
This sequence comes from Jaculus jaculus, assembly GCF_020740685.1. Classification (NCBI taxonomy): domain Eukaryota; kingdom Metazoa; phylum Chordata; class Mammalia; order Rodentia; family Dipodidae; genus Jaculus; species Jaculus jaculus. Next base: position 53,179,147 of record NC_059111.1, on the reverse strand, counting down.
TCTTGAAGACAACAAATTGTAGGATCCTGCTTTTTAACCCAGTCTGCAAATCTATGTCTTTTCGTTGGGGCATTGAGACCGTTGATATTAAGAGATATTATTGAAAGGTATGTATTTATGTTTGCCATTTTTGTGTGTGTGTGTGTGTGTTACTGGTTCTACCTGTGCTCTCTTCTGTTAACTGGTATTTGAGTATGGCTGGTTTTTTCTAGGTTCCTTATATGTGTGCTTTTCCTTTTGTTCAGCATGGAGGATTCTATCAAGTATTTTCTGTAGAGCTGGTTTTGTCTTCAGATATTCCTTTAACCTGCTTTTGTCATGGAATGTCTTTATTTCTCCATCTATTTGGATGGATAACTTTGCAGGATAAAGTAACCTTGGTTGACAGTTGTTATCTTTCAGAACTTGGAATATATCACTCCAGGCCCTTCTGGCTTTAAAAGTTTGTGTTGAATAATCTGCTGTAATCCTGATGGGCTTGCTTTTGTAGGTAACTTGATTTTTCTCTCTAACTGCTTTCAATATTTTTTCTTTGGTTTGTGTGTTTGGAAGTTTGAGTATAATGTGGCGAGGAGAGTTTCTTTCTGGGTTTTGTCTGGCTGGGGTTCTAAAGGCTTCCTGTATCTGTATTGGCACCTCTTTCCCAAATTGGGGAAAATTTTCCTCTATGATTTTGTTGAAGATGCCTACTATGCCTCTGGAGTGGAATTCTTCTCCTTCTACTATGCCCTGAATTCTTATATTGGATCTTTTCATAGTGTCCCGAATATCTTGAAATTCCCACTCATACTTTTCTATAAGTTTGTCTTTCTCTTTGTTGGACTGCATTAGGTCTGCCACCTGATCTTCTAGCTTAGATATTCTGTCCTCTCCCTCATCCATCCTACTGGTGAGATTTTCTACAGAGTTTTTTATTTCATTAACTGTGTTCTTCATTGCTAGTAATTCTGACTGGTTTTTCTTTATTATTTCTATTTCTCTATTTATGTCTTGTATTGCCTTCTTTATTTCATTAAATTGGTGTCCTGCCTCTTCTTTGATTCCTTTGATTTCCTCTTTGATTTCCTCTTTGATTTCTTCTTTGATTGTTTTCATGTGTTCTTTGACCTCTTTGAACATATTTATAATTATTCTTTTGAACTCTTTCTCAGGCATTTCCTCTAACTCTTTCTCACTGGAGGACATTTCTGATGCATTAATACTTTTAGGTGGATTTATATCGTCTTGCTTTTTAGTGTTTCTTGTGTTATAATGTATATATTTTTGCATCTTGGATTAAGTTAATGCTTGGATTTTCTAGCTAGCTGTGTATTCTTAGCTGTATCAATTGATTTGGTGTAAAATATTTTCAGGGTAGGACCTTAAGGTATTAGGTGTGGCTCTTAAGACTCTCAGAGTATCACAAAGATGTTCTTAGGGTTTGAGTTTCCCTGCTATAGGAGTATTCAAGCAGGCTGAGTGGAATAATATACTGGTAGATTCTAAAATTTAGCTAAACACTGTACCCATTCCATCAAAAACAGCCCCGAGTATGTATGCAAGAGTAGTTATTATAATGACCAGATCCTCTATCAACAAAGAGGTTTAGATTTCTGGTCTGTTGAGGTATCCAAGTCAGCTTGTGACCAGGTGAGACCCTTCCCTGGTGCAATCCCAGTTACCTTGGGTGATTGTGGTCTCAGTCAAGTTGCTGCCTGGGTCGTCGGGCTGCTGTTCTGATTTCTGGAGCTGGGCACTTGCTTTTCCTACGGGGCAAACTGAGTCGCTGCCGCCGCCTCTGCAGCTGTTGTAGGTGTCACCGCCGGAGCCCCCACCACTGCTGAAGCTGCCGTTGTCGTGTCCACCGCTGCTGCTCACCCCGAAGCCGCTGCTCTCCTGGGTCCGCTGCTGCTGGGGCCACTGGTACCGGTGCTGGAGCCGCTGAAGTTGCTGCCAAATTCTGCTCCTGCTTGGGTCCCGCCGTCAGCCCAAGTTGGCGTGGCCGGGTCCCGGGCCGCTGCTGTGTTCGCTGGAGCTGGGTTCAGGCGGCAGGGGAGGGGAGGGAGCCGCGCTGTTCTGGTTGTATCGTTTCTCCACGTGTGCTTTTACTTCGCGGTCTGCTCCTCCCTCCGTTGCTCGCTGCCGCTCTCCCCTCACGTTTCCCGAGTTGCGGAGAGCGCGGTGTGAGGGGAAAATCCCGCACCTGGCTTGTCCTGCGGCTCGAGCCGAGAGACCGGCGGTTTTTCTGCCGCTCCGCGGTTGCGGCGGGTAGCTGAGCCGCCCCGGAGCCGCTGTTCCCGGCTGTGCAGGCTCTGGATGCTCTGGAACTCTTCTACTTCTCCGCTGCCGCCTCAACTTCCTATACACCTCACTTTTTAGTAAAAGTGTGTATTTTGCTGAGTTTTTTTTGGTCTTCCCCCCCCCAGGCTATTTTGGCGTGGTACCTACGCCGCCATCTTAACCGGAAGTCCTCCAGTATTTATTCTTATTGACTATATTTTCATATCCTGCATGTACTTTCTTGTTTCAATGAGCTTTGTTCATTCAGCTTTCATTTAGGCGTTTATTTGTGTGTCTAATTATTTTTAATGCATTTATAATCATGTGTTTAATTGTCTGAATTTTTTTCCTAATTTACTATAATCGTATCTATTACTTTATAATATGTAATTTTTACATGTGCATAGTATGTGTGGTATGGTGTATGTGACATGGTGTGTGTAATGTGCGTGGAGTGTATGTGGTGTATGTAGTGTAAGCACTAATGTGGAGAATGTGTTGCTTGCCTGCAGTGCTACATAGACTCACCTGTGATGGCAAGATGAGAGATCAGATTTTCTTCTTCCATCACATATGCATCTGCTCTTCTTCACAGTGGAGTCTGGATTTAGAGCCTCAGAGTTTCTTCAGTCTCTGTTCCTCACAGGACTAGAGTTACAGTCATGTGTAGCTTTGCCCAGTTGTTTATGTGGGTTCTAGAGACTGAAACTTGGGCAGCCTTCGGCCTTCTTTTACACTTATGGTTAAGCACCCTTAACCACCAGGCAATCTCTCTAGCTCAGTATTTATAGTCTTTTGAGGAGAAATATTGTTTTGATTTTTCCTGTTCCTTGTGGTTTTGTGTTGGGACTGCCATATTCTGGGTTAGGTCATTGGTTGAAGTTTTATAATTTAAGTCACCTTTGATCATTCGGGGGATATGCTACCAATATGCAAGAACTAGATTTTAGTAGGGGTGGGGTGCCATTTTCTTCTGCTCCACTAATAAGGGTGCAATACTTTCTTAAATAATAGTCATTACTAAGATATAGGCCCAGTCATTCCTTAAGCATCAATCATTTAAAGAAGTAAAGGTGCACCAGCAGTACTGGATATACATTAGTTTCTGTAGTTATGATGGCAAATGGGGAAAAGCAAGGAAAGACAAGTGACTAGGTTAGGTTGTTAAAGGGAAAGTAAAGGGAGATAACATAACCAGAGGGGAGAGTTATAGGGATAGAAAACAGGGAAGGAGATGAGATGTGTCAATTTGGGCTAAAAGTAGACTAAAAAGGGAGAACATGTAAAAAAAAAAAAAAAAGAAAAATCAGAAAAGAGGAATATTCCAAGAGTAGATTTGAATCCAGGAGAGAGCTGGGTGAGGGTATGGCATATGAATTCCATCTGTCATAATTGGTATATATAACACTGAGTCTATCAGCATCCCTTCCCTGGCTTCTACAAGCCTGCCTCAGTTCTAGGAGTTCATGCAATGAAATACTCTGTTCTTGCCTCCAGGTCTTCTTTGGGAGATCATGGTACAGATTCTGGTGTATGAGTGGTCCATCTCAAGTAGATGCTGTTCACCTCTGGGTGTTCATTTGGAAACCCCATTGAAAATACTGGCCCTGACCCTCTGTGGTCCTTTCCAATGTCTGTTGTCTTCTTGGAGCCTGTATGAAACATCCCTTGCAAAATACTTGCTGAAAATTGTGTGATCCTGACTCAAAGATTCTTTCCAGCAGTCTAGCTATATAGCCTGCTGGCCAGGTGTCAACATAAAGTCTTGGGACACTTGCTCTAAGTTTCCCAGGAGTGTGGTTCACAGAGGATCTTGGGCTGCCAAGCCACCAATCATGTAGGGGTATTTGTGAAATTCTATCTCTTTGCTGCTCCATCAAGAACTAAATGCCAAGTGCCCTCTGCCCAGTAGGATTTTCCAAGTGTTTCCTTCCGCCAGTTTTCTACTGCCCTGGGTGTGATCTTTTGTTCACCTCTTTAAAATGTGCATTATTTACAAAAACAAACAAACAAACAAACAACAACAAAAAAAAAAAAAAAACACTGCAGGTTTTCTAAGACTCTTTGACTCCTGCAGTCTCCGGTCAACATTCTCTTAAGAGGAGCAAAGATGTCCTCAAAGGGAACCAATTTTTTTTCTAGACTAAGTCTTCTAGACTAACTTGCTGTTCTGCTCAGTGGAGTCCCTTATTTACACTGATATTTCAAGTATGTAATTTCAGGAATCTCTCATCTCCTTGATAATCTATTATTCAGATGTTCCCAGAGTATTCTGAAGACTCATGCAGACCATGCCTCAGTGTGGTTCACCATTATTTTTTAAATCTATTTTCAAGGAAAGAGAAGAGAGAGGGAGAGAAGGAGAGAAAGAAAGAAATGGGCATGCAAGGGCCTCCTGCTACAACAAATAAACTACAGACTCATGTTCCACTGTGCATTTGGCTTTCTGGCTTTAAATGGGTAGTTGGGAATCAAACCCATGCCACCAGGCTTTGTGAGCCACACTGCCTTAACTGCAGAACAATCTTTCCAGCCCCTCACCATTTTTTTGTTTGCTTTTTTTTTGAGGCAGGGTCTCGCTCTAGCCTAGACTGACCTGGAAATCATTATGTAGTCTCAGGGTGGCCTCAAACTCATGGTGATCCTGCTACCTTAGCCTCCTTTGTGCTGGGATTAAAGGCGTGTGCCATCACATCCAACCCTTTGCCATTTTAATTAGTTTATTTAATTAAGGATTAATAAAACTTTAATGATAGAATATGGATTATAATGACCAGTACAGGGTAAAGGAAGCTTCATGTGACAGTGCAAATATTCTAAACCTTAATTTGAGGTATAGTTATGAGTTCAAACATGATTCTCTATGTACAACAAATGTTTGGGAATAGAAACTATCAATGATCAAAAAATAATAAATTCTTGGGCTGGAGGGATGGTTTAGTGGTTAAGGTGTTTGCCTGCCAGTACCAGTTTCACCAAGGAAGCAACACTCGTGCTCATTTCCCCAATACTCTTAGTTTCAGCTGGGGCCTTTTTGAGGTGTGATGCACTGGTTTTCTCCTTAGACTGTGCATCGATCTGAAAAAGAGAAGTAAATTCTCCAATGGAGAGTGAATTTAGCACCAGATAAATAGGATAATCTTTGTGTTTTTTTTTTTTTTTTTAAGAGAGAATTTAATAGGTGTAGGCCCTCTTGTAGCCCACAGTTGATGGGAGCTTGACAATGGAGAGTGGGCTTGTTTTTGGATATGGTTCCAACTTGATTCCCACCTCCAGGTATGGGTTCTGTTCCAGTGAGCAGATCAGCTAGCCAAATCAAGAGCAGTTGGTTTCCCCCATGGCTGTGCACCACTATTGCACTGGTGTGAACATCACAGCAGGCTGTTTGCTGCTAAATAGATTAGACTATGAGTTGCTGGGACAAATGTTGGTCATTTTCCCCCAGTCACTCATGTAGCCACTTCTGGCACTAAATGAGCTAACTGTCTGAGGACTGACTCTCTTCCAGATTCCAGCCAGGTCACTCCATGTTACATACCAACAGCATATGGTGTCTTCAGCAGCAGGGTCTTACCACTAACCTTTGGTGGGTCATCAAGTACTCTGACAGAAATCTGTCTTCTTTTGGGGAACCTTGTAGTTCTGTCTGATCAAGAGCTCATTGTAGATGATATCCACATGCTGGTACTGAGAGTTAAAGGTCAGCACCCAAGAAGAGAAGAAATAAAAAGATAAGTAACCTAAAAGAAATATATATATGCATATATACAGAGAGAGAGAGAGAGAAACAGGAGGATTAAGGTCAATCTTCATTATACTTTCTCCAGGGCCTTTGTGATTCCAGTGTTCCCTCTAAGGGCCTGATGAAGGTTCAGCCATTTAGTCTCTTTTAGGAGGTAGAATTTTATGGTACCATTGCCATTTGGGTCCAGTTTTGTGGCCCCAACCCCCACCTTCACCTTTCTTTCTCACTCCACCCACCTTACTGTCCATTCCTTGAGATGCTTATTAGGTATGTCAGCATATAGAGTAGATTCAGGTTAGGAGCCACAAATAAATGATATTAAACAACAAATGTCTTTCTGTGATTGGGTGAATTCACTGAGAATGATCTGCTCCACATTCAAACATTTTGCTGCAAATTTCATTGTGTCTTTCTTTCCTTACTGCTGTGGATAACTACATCATGTAGATATGCCACATCTTGGATATCCATTCATCTAATGATGGACATCTGGGTTGATTCCATCTCTTAGCTTTTATGAATTGAGCAGCTGTAAACATGGTTGATCAAATCTCTCTGAACTGAGGCATGGAGCTTTTAGGATAAATGCCCAATAAGGGAATAACTGGGTCTGTTTGTAACTCTGTAGTCAACCTTTTTAGGAGTCTCCATATTGCTTTCCAAAGTGGTTGTCCCATCTTACATTCCCAGCAACAGTGGATGAGGGTTCCTATTTCTCCACATGCTGCCAGCATTTATTTTCACTTGATTTTTTAATGTTTGCTATCCTTACTGGCATAAGGCATAATCTCTTGTTTTAATTTGCATTTCCCTGATGATTAAAGATGATGAACATTTTCTTAAGTGTATATTTGCCATTTGTATTTCTTCCTCTGAGAGTTCTCTGTCCAGTTCTTTGTCCCATTTTGTAAGTGGGTTGTTTGACTTTTTGTTGTTGTTGTTTGTTTGTTTTGAGGTAGGGTTTCACTCTAGCCCAGGCTGACCTGAAATTAACTATGTAGTCTTAGGGTGGCCTCGAACTCTTGGTGATCCTCCTACCTCTGCCTCCAAATGCTGGGGTTAAAGGTGTGTGCCACCACACCTGGTTTTGTTTGACTTTTTATTGTTTAGGTTTTTGTGTTCCTTGTAGATTCTAGAAATTAGGCCTCTGTCAGTTGAATAGCCAGTCAAGATGACATCTGCCTTACCATGCTGCACCTCCTGGGGAAGGAACGTCAAGATATTAAAGGTTCACTGGGTCTTCTTGGGAAAGCAGTCTATAATACACCTCCAGTGGGAAGGTACTGAGGAGAAAAAAGGGCATTGATTGATTCCCACATTCTTGGAGAGCCCACCAGTCCTCATATCTTCAAGCAGCCTTCATAACCATAGTACCAGCCACAGGTTCCTCCTGGACTAACTACAGGGCAGGGGACTTAGGCCAGCATAGCTCCACCTGAGCCATAGTGAGCAGGCAATCATCCCACTCTCCTTGCCCTGTGTGACCTCTATCCCACTCCCCCAGTCAGAACCACCCACCCTACCACTCCCCAGCCCTGTGCGACTGGCTTCTCACTCTCCCACCCCACATGACCACTGCCCCAATAACCCTTCCCCCATGAATTCCTCCCTACTCCCACCACCCTGCATTACCACCCCATATCCCCCAGCCCACACGACTGTCACCCAACTCCTCCCAACTCCTGTGAATGCCTTCCCACTACTCTGACCCTAGAATCCCCACCCCTCTCTCCCTTCCCTGTGTGACCGCCACCACACTCCCCTCATCCCACCCACCCCCACCCCCACCCCCACCCCCACCCCCACCCACCCCATCCACAGTCCCACTCCCCCAGCCCTGTGCTACGGGCTCCACCCACACCCCAACCACCATTCCACTCCCCCCAGCCACTGCGACAGCCACCCCAATCCTCCTGCCCCACACAGACTCCATCCCACAAGCATCATCCCACTTGCCAGTGCCCCCCATCCCCTTGTGAACCCAGGAAAGCCAGATTAGTCCCATCCACACCTCCATATGGTTCCTGAATGCCATTCCACTGGCCACCACCCACCATTCCTCTGTCCACTTCAGGCCACCTGACCATGCACTCCCATACCTCCAATCATAGAATAATAAGACTGTATATCAGGTCCTTGGGCCCCCACCAGATCTTCATGGGCTCCTTCCCTCTGAGAAGGCAGGCCCAATTGCCAACAAAAAAAATAAAGAAAGCAAACTTAAAAAGGAATAACCACTGGACAAACTTCAGGGGTAAACCATAGCTTCATTCTAAATTAAATAAAACTTGTACACTTTGAAGAGCAGACCACATTGCAAAAGGAATAACATGCAAAACCAAGTGCAAATAAATTCAGTAAGATCACACAGTCCTACAATGGATGTCTCAAATCAAAACATAGAAGAGACATTAGGAACAGAACCCCAATATGAAAGTTATAAGCTATGCCAACCTGACCAAGCAAATGGCAGAATTTGTAGAAACAAAGGGCTGCTAATCACATGAATGCTGTCATTTCTAGACTAGACCTAATACATTAGACCCTGGAAGGGGTCCAAAGACAGTTAAATGATCTGAGAGAGAGTGAGAAAAAAAAAAAAAAGGACCTCAAGAATCAAGTGGCTAAGCTCAATGAAGACAGAAAGAAATGCAAGGATGAATTCCAAGAAGAATCAAGAAAATCAAAAAATGATATAAAAAGGGAATGTGACAGAGGGATAGAAGCTATACATAGAAAAGTAGTAGAAAGTACAAACCAAATTGAACAAGACAAATATAAATACTCTACAGAAGCTCAAGAATAGAGTCAGCCATATGGAGTATAAAAACTCAGATGTGACAGACTTCTGTCAGAGTACTTGATGACCCACCAAAGGCCAGTGGTAAGACCCTATTGCTGAAGACTCCATATGCAGCTGATGCATAAAATGGAAGGACATGGCTGGAAGCCAGGAGAGAGTCAGTCCCCAGACAATCAGCTTGTCTAGTGCCAGAAGGCGCTACATAGGCGACTGGGGAAAATGACCAAGATCTGTCCAAGCAACACATTGTTTAACCTAATTAGCAACAAATAACCAGATATGATGCCCACACAAGTGCAATAGTGGTACACAGCCATGGTGAGGAATCAATTGCTCTTGATTTGGCTAACTGATCCACTCAGTGGTACTAGACCCATAGCTGGAGCTGGGAAACAAGTCAGAACCATACACAAACACAAGCCCACTCTACAATATCAAGCTACCATCAATCACAGGGTATAAGAGGGCCTAAACCTACCATACTATCTATCAAAAAAGTAAGTGTTATCTCAATTTTACAGGTGCTAACTTACTCTCCGTTGGAGAATCTGCTTCTCTTTTCCAGATAGATACAGATTCTAAGAAGAGAGCTGCCCCAACATACCTCAAAAGAGGCCCAACTGAAACTAAGGACAACTGGCAAAATAAGCAAGGGTGATGTTTTCCTGTGAACCGGATACTAGCACAAAGGGGAAGGAGATCAATGCAGAGAAAAATCAACTCCTACCAAATCAGAGAGCCAGAGCCTCAGAGGCCCCCAACACCTCAGCACTGAAGCAGACCAAAAATGAACCCAACATGGCTCAGGGAAAATTGTGGAAGAGGTGGCGGAAAGAATGTCAGAGTCACATGTTGGGTCATGATATGCAGAGACATTTATCATACCAATAACTGGGGGCTAACTCCACAATGCATGACCCATTTTCATTAACAAGGAGAGTCTAATGGGAGGAGGTAGATCACAGATGAGCCTAAATAATGATACCAAACTGCCTGTATTTACTGAAAAGAAAACTAATAAATTAAGTTAAAATAAAAAAAAGAAGAAGAAGAAAAAAAACCCTCAGATGTGAAAGACAAAATAGAAGAAACAGTTGGAGAGTTCAAAGTTTCAATAAATTCAAAAATTTCAGTGAGCATAACATGAGGTAACAGTGGGATACCCATAAACATCCTAACATTCAGATCATGGGGAAACCAGGAAGGGGAGAAATTCAGACCACACACATGGAGAATTTATTCAACAAAATTATCAAGGAAAACTTTCTCACTCTCAAAAAATAAAGGCCCATCAAGTTACAAGAAGCTAATAAAACTCCAATCAGACTGGAACAAAGGAGAAACTGTCCAAGACATATTGTCATTAAGACTCTAAACATCGATACCAAAGAGAAAATTCTAAAAGCAGATAGGGGGAAAAAATTACATTTAAAGGTAACCCCATCAGAATAACTTCAGACTTCTCAATTGAAACCTTGAAAGCCAGAAGGGCTGGGAAAGAAGCACTGCAAATCTAAGAACCTATGGTTTCTAACCCAAACTACTCTACCCACAAAAGTATCTCTCATAATAGATGGTGAAAGAAAAACTTTCCATGACAAAAATCATCTTTACAACCATTTGGACGTAAAACCAAACCTAGAGAGAATATTTCAGGAAATTCTTCACACAGAAGAATCAAATAACCAACCTCAAGTGCCTACAAGAAGCAGGCCATAATAAACCAACTCAGAGAAGGCACATAAAATTTCAAAAGTCATGAAAACACCAAACCACAAAAACCAACACAATATAGCAGGGACCAAATATCCTAAATACCCTAAATATCAATGAGCTTAATTCACTAATCAAGAGACACAAGCTGACAGGGTGAATCAGAAATGTAGACCCCTCAATAGGCTGTCTTTAAGGAATCCACCTCACCACTAAAGACAGACACCTCCTCAGAGTAAAAGGGTACAAAATGATTTTCCAAGCAAATGGGTATAAGAAACAAGCAGGCATAGCTATACTAATATTGGATAAAATAGACTTCAAAAGTAATCAAAAAAGACAAAGAACCACTCAGTCCAATGTGACCCATAGCTGGAGCTGGGAAACAAGCCAGAACCATATCCAAACATGAGTTTGCTCTCCATTATCAAGCTACCACCCATTATGGGCTACAAGAGGGCCTCCATGTATCAAATTATCTATTAAAAAATAAGGGTTATCCCATTTATCTGGTGCTAATTTTATTCTCCACTGGGGAATCTGTTTCTCTCTTTCAGATAGATCTAGATCTTAAGGAGAGAACCTGCCAATCATACCTCAAAAGGGCCCCAGCTGAAACTAAGAATAATTGGCGAAACAAGCAATGGTGCTGTTTTCTTGGTGAAACAGGTACCAACCAGCACAATGGTGAAGGAGATCAACACAGAGAAAAATCAACTCCTACCAAATCAGATATCCAGAGACACAGAGGCTCCCAATACCTCATCACTGAAGCAGACCAAAAATGAACCCAACACGGCTCAGGGAAATTTTGTGGAAGAGGGGGCAGAAAGAATGTCAGAGCCACATGATGGGTCATGATACACAGAGATATTTCTCCTTCCCATAACTGTGGGCTAACTCCATGATGCATGACGCATGTACCTTAGTAAGGAGGGGCCAAGGGGGAAGGGGTAGGACATGGATGAGCCTAATAATGGCACCAACTTGACTGCATTCACGGAGTACAAAACAAATAACTAAATAAATAAATAAAAATTAATTAGTTAATTTTTTAAAAGACAAAGAAGGCCACTTTCTACTTATCAAGGGAATGATACAACAATAGGATATCACAACTATAAATATTTATGTTTCAAACACAGGGGCACCACAATTCATAAAAGAAAACCTATTTGACAATAAAACAGAAATTACCACCAACACCATCAGAGTCAGGGACTTCAGCACTCCATTATCAGCAATAGATAGATCATCCAAATAGAAAATCAAAAGGGAAGGGAGGGAGCTAAAAAAAACCAAAACAAACAAACAAAAAAAACATAGAACAATTAGACCTAATGGACATCTATAGAACATTCTACCCCAAATCCATAAATTACACATTTTTCTCAGCAACCCATGAAACCTTCTGTAAAATTGATGATATACTGGGTCACAAATCCTGTCTCCATATATTTAGGAAGATCAACATAATCTCCTCTGTGATATCAGATCACAATGCTACATTGCTAGAGATTAACACCAAAAGAATCAGCAGGAATTCCATCAGCTCCTGGATACTGAACAACATACTTTTAGCAATAAATGAGTAGTGGACAAAACAAAAAATGAAATTGCAAAATTTCTGGAAATGGATGACAATGAGGACACTTCATACCAAAATTTATGGGACACAATGAAGATAGTCCATGGGGGGAAATTCATAGCAATAAATGTTTTCGTAGCAAAGACATAGATATCCAAAATCAATAACCTAACCCGCCACCTAAAGGCACTCTAAATGCAGGAAGAATCCAACCCAAAAAGCTCCAGATTGAAAGAAATAGTTAAGATTAAAGCAGAAATTAATGATTGGAAACTAAGAAAACAATTAAGAAAATTGATGAAACAAAGAGCCAGTTCATCCCAGGAATGTAGGGGTGGTTCAACATAGGGAAATCTGTCAATATAGTACACCACATAAATAAGCTTAAACACAAAATCCACATGATCATTTTGATAGATGCAGAAAAGACCTTTGGCACAATACAACATCACTTCATGATCAAAACATTGGTGAGAATTGGCATAAATGGTTTATATCTCAACATAATAAAGGCTATACAAAAAGCTTCTAAATTCTAAATAATACTTAATGGAAAGACTCTGGAGGAATGACCATTGAGACCAGGAACAAGACAGTGGTCTCCACTCTCTCCTCTGCTCTTCAATATGGTACTGGAAGTCCTAGCTCAAGCAATAAGATAGGAGAAAGAAACAAAATGGATACAAATTGTAAAGGAACAAGTTAAGTTAGCTCTATTTGCAGGCACTGTGATTCTGCACATAAGAGACCCAACAGCCTCCATCTCAAAACTCTTAAAAGTGATTAACTCAAGCTGGGTGTGGTGGCCCACGCTTTTAATCGCAGCACTCGGGAAGCAGAGAATTGGAGGATCACCATGAGTTCAAGGCCACCCTGAGACTACAGAGTTAATTCCAGGTTAGCCTGGACCAGAGTGAGACCCTACCTTGAGCCCCCCACAAAAATGTGATTAATTCCTTCAGCAAAGTAGTGGGATAAAAAAATTTATGTACAACAATCAGTAGCCTTTGTATAAGCAAAAGACAAAGATTCAGAGAAAGAAATAACTGACAATGTCCCATTTTCAACAGCAACAAAAATAAAATAAAATACCATGGAATATCATTAACCCATGATGTGAAAGACCTATACAATGAAAACATAAAATACTAAACAAAGAAATTGAGATGGACTTGAGAAAATGGAAAGACTTCCCATGCTCCTGGATAGGCAGAATAAGCATTGTGAAAATGGAAATCTTACCAAAGGCAATATACAGATTTAATGCAATACCAGTCAAAATCACAACATTGTTCTTCACAGAAATAGAAAAAATAATCTCAAAATTCATATGGAGGGCAGAAAGCCTCAGATATCAAAGAATATCCTCAGCAAAAGAAACACCTCTGGAGGCATTGCCATACCTGATCTACAGATATACTAGAAAGCCATAGTAATAAAAATAGCATGGTACTTGCATAAAAACAGGAATATAGACCAATGTAACAGAATCAAGGACCTGGACTTTAGGTCAATTAACTACAGCTGCTTGTTATTTGACAAAGGACCTAACAATATAGGCTGGAAAAAAGAAAGCATCTTCAACAAATGCTGCTGGACAAACTGGATATCCATATGCAGGAAATTGAACCTTGATCCACACATCTCACCATGCACAAAAATTAAGCTCAAATGGATCAAAGATCTTAATATAAGACCAGAAACTAGATTACTACTTGAAAATATAGGACGAACTTTTCATGATATAGGAATGTGAAAAAACTTCCTAAACAAAGTAGCAGTGGCACAGGATCTTAAAAAATCCCTCAACCATTGGGATCTCATGAAGCTGAAAAGTTTCTTCACAGACAAACATACAATAAGCAGAACAAATATGTTACCCACATAATGGTAGAAAATATTCTTTTGTTTTTTATAGGCATTTTTTATTGACAACTTCTATACTTAACAGACAACAAACCATGGTATTTCCCTCCCCTTCTCCACTTTCCCCTTCATGGCTCTGGTGTACATCATATCCCCTCCCTCTCTGCATTAGTCTCTCTTTTAAGTTGATGTCATCATCTTTTTCTCCTATTTTGAGGGTTTTGTTGAGGTATTGCTAGGCACTGTAAGGTCATGGATATTGAGGTCAGTTTTTGCCTGGAAAGTTATATGTAAGGAGCGGTACCCTTCCTTTGGCTCTTACATTCTTTCTGCCACCTCTTCCACAATGGACCCTGATCCTTGTAGGGTTTGAGATGTTTCAGTGCTGGATGCTCTTGTGTCCTTTCTTCTCAGCACTATGTTGCCTTTTGGGTCATCTCAGTGGTCATTGCTATCTGAATAGAGAAGCTTCTCTAACCAGAAGTGAGAGTAGCTTTAATATAGGAATAGTAACTTTAAGTGTAGTGCTTTCAGGGAATTTTAGTGAGAATAATGTATGCATTTATCCAGACAAGAAGAGGCTTTACATCCCTAAGGCTCATGACCTCCCCTATCATAGGATTTTGATTAGGTTTTCAGTACCAGGAACGTATTCCCTCCCATAGACAAAGCCTTCAGTCCAATTAGAGAGGAGTTGGTTTCCCCCAGAGCAAACATGCCACTATTGCCCTTGTTCAGTATTGTGGCCTGTTTGTCCAAACTTGAGGCTTCCAGTGTCCACTATTTTTACTGCTGCTGACTTCTGCCTCCCATAAGGCTCCATACACTGCAGCCTTTTCCAGCTTTCAATTGGCTGTTCTACAGGGAGAGGTTTTTCTGCTTAGCACCAGCTGGATTTCTCAGTGAATTTGTAGTTCAGACATGTGAAATCTTCAGCAATGGGCCTTACCATCTCCTTTTTGTGAGAAAGCAAGGATCTTGGCAGTAGCCTGTCATGTTTTGGAGGCAACAGGGATCTCTTTTCCAACAACCACTGAAAGGTATCCCATCCCTGCCACTGAAAATTTTGTAGTAACAATCTATGGCTGTTGAATATGCCATTATTCAAGAAAGTTAGTTTTTCATATATTTTATTCAGAATCTTGAATTTTGACTGACCTCCCTATGCCCTTCTTTTTTACAATCTCTTCACCTGACCTCTCTTTATACAATACCCTTAAGAAGTTCCCTGTCCTCCCTCCCTTATAGCCTTTTATATCTTATGGGCCTCTGCTACCTTTTTTTTTTTGTTGTTGTTGTTGTTCCAGCTCTCACACAAGTCTATACATTTGTAGCTAGGATGCACATATGGAAACACCATGTGATATTTGTCTTTATTGGCCTGGTTTACTTCACTTAGTATAATCCTTTCCATATTCATCCATTTCCCTGCAAATTTCATAATTTCATTTTTCTTTACTGCTGAATATAACTGCATTGTGTAAATGTATCACATCTTTATTACCCATCCACCTGTGATGGGCACCTAGGTGTGTTCCATCTCCTAGATATTGTGGATAGAGAAGCAATAAACATGGTTGTTCAAGTATCTCTAAGTTAGTGAGAAGAGTCATTTGGACAGGACAGAGATGGAATCTCAAAGTAGTCTTTATTTTCATTTCCCTGATTGCTAAGGACATAGAACACTTTTATAAATGTGTATATGCCATCTTTATTTCTTCCTTTGAGAACTCTGTATTTAGTTCCATATCCCATTTTTTTTTAATTGGGTCATTTGATCTCTTGTTCTTTTTTTTTTTTTTTTCCCAGTTCTTTGTATATTCTGGATACTAACAATCTTTCATATGTGTAGCTGGCAAAGATTTTCTCCCATTCTATAAGTTGTCCCTTTGCTCTATTCACAGTGTCATTTGCTATACAAAAGCATTGTAATTTCATGAGATACCACTGGTTAATCAGCGGCTTTAATTTTCAAGTGATTGAGGTTATATTCAGAAAGTCATTACCTATGCCAATATTTGAAGGGTTTATCCTACCTTTTACTCTAGCAGAGTTTCAGGTCTGATATTAAGGTGCCTAATCCACTTGGATTGGATTCTTATGCATAGAGAAAGACAAGGATCTATTTTCATTCTTCTACATATAAATATCCGGTTTTTCCAGCACCACTAGTTGAAGAGACTGTCTTTTCTCCCATGAACTTTTTTGGCATTTTTGTCAAAATCAGATGGTTGCAGCATCATGGATTAACATGTGGGTCCTCAGTTTTGTTACTATGGCTTTGTAATATAGCTTAAAATCAGGCATGTTGATACCACCAGCTTTATTATTGTTGCTCAAAATAATTTCAGCTATTAGAGTTTGTGTGTGTGTGTGTGTGTGTGTGTATAATTCTAAATGAAATTTAGCATTGTTTTTTTCTATTTCTGTGAAGAATGCCATTGGACTTTTATTTGGGATTGCATTAAATGTGTAGATTGCTTTTGATAAGATTGGCATTTCCACAATATTAATTCTTCCAACCCATGAACATGGGGGGTCTTTCCATTTCATTGTGTCTTCTGCAATTTCTCACTTGAGTGTTTTTGAGTTCTCACTGTAGAGATCCTTCACTTCCTTGGTTAAGTTTATTACAAGGTACTTTATTTATTTATCTATTTATTTATTTATTTATTTATTTATCTATTTATTTATTTTTGAAGCAATTGTGAATGGGAGAGATTCTCTGATTTCATTCTCTGCACACTTGTTGATAGTATAAAGGAAAGCTAGTGATTTCTGTGTATTTATTTTGTATCCTGCTATGTTGTTAAAAGTGTTTATCAGCTCTGTTTGCTGGTGGAGTCTTTAGGGTCTTTTATTTATAGAATTATATCATCTGTAAATAATGATAATTTGATTTCTTCCTTTCCAATTTATATCCCTTTTATGAGTCTCTCTTGCCTTATTCCTAACTAACACTTCCAATACTATAATGAATAAAAGTGGGGACAGTGGACACCCTTGTTTTGTTCCTGAATTTACTTAAAGAGCTTCAAGCTTTTGTTCATTTAGTATAATGTTGGCCGTAAGTTTGTCATAAATAGCTTTTATTAGGTTGAGATATTTTCCTTGTATTCCTAGTTTCTGTAATACTTTTACCATGAAAAGATGTTGGAGTTTTTTGAATGCCTCTTTGCATCTATTTAAATGATCATTTTATATTTTTTCCTTCAGACCATTTATAGGATGCAATACATTTATTGATTTGCATATGTTGAACCATCCCTGTATCCTTGGGGTAAAGCCAAATTGGCTGGGGTGAATAATCTTTTTGATATATTCTTGTACCCTGCTTGGCAATATTTTGTCCAGAATTTTTGCATTTATGCTTATCAGGGATATTGGTCTGTAATTTTCTTTTGGCTGTCTTTGGTTTTGGTATGAGTGTCATGCTGGCTTCATAGAAGGGGTTTGGTAGAATTCATTCCTTTTCTATTTTATGGATAAGTTTGAGAAGCAGTGCTGTTAGTTCATCCATGAAAGTCTGGTAAAATTCACCAGTGAATCCATCTGGGCCTGGACTGTTTTTAGTTGAGAAACTTTTTATAACTGCTTGGAATCTCCATACTTGTCTATGAAAATGGTTTACCTTATCTTGATTTAATTTTGGTAGGTAATATGAATCAAGGAATTCATCCATTTCTTTCAGATTTTCAAACTTAGAGGCATATATCTTCTTAAAGCCTGTCTTTATAATTTTCTGAATTTCTTTGGTATCTCTAGTAGTGATGCCTTTTTAATCACTAATTTTATTAACTTTTGTCTCTTCTCTCTTTCTTCTGAGCAGATTTATTAAGGGTTTATCAATCTGGCTTATCCTTTCAAAGAATCAACTCTTTGTTTCATTGATTCTTTGATTTTTTTATTTCTGGCTCTATTTCATTAATTTCTGCCCTAATCTTTATTATTTCTTCTTGTCTACTGATATTTGGTTTGCTTTGTTCTTCTTTTTCCAAGTCCTTAAGGTGAGGCACTAAATTGTTTATTTGTGAACTCTCTAATTTCTTAATATAGGCACTTAGAGCTACATATATCCTTGTTAGGACTGCCTTCTTGTGTCCCAAAGGTTTTGGCATGTTGTATTATCACCATTTGATTCAATGAATTTATTGATTTCCTTTTTGATTTTTTCAATGACCCATTGATCATTCAATAGTGCACTGTAGAGTCTCCATGAATTTCTGTATGTTCTGTACCTTTCTTGTTGCTGAATTGCAGTTTAATCCCATTGTGGTCAGATAGAGTACAAGGGATTATATTAATTTTCCTATAATTGCGAAAATTTGCTTGGTGTCCTAATATATGGTCTATTTTATTGAATGTTCCATGTGCTGCTGAGAAAAATGTATATTCTGCAGCATTTGGATATGTTCTGTAGATATCTCTTAGGTCCATTTGTTCCATGACATCATTTAATTCAGATGTCTCTCTGTTTATTTTTTACCAGGATGACCGTCAATTGATGAGAGTGCAGTATTGCAGTCACCTACTAAAATTGTGTTTGATGTTATCTGTGACCATAGTGTTTATTTGATGAAACTAGGAGCCTCCATGGTATGTGCATATATGTTTAGGATTGCAATGTCCTCCTGTTGAAGTGTTCCTTTAATCAGTATAAAATGACCTTCCTTGTCTTTTCTCACTAATGTTGGTTTGAAGTCTATCCTGTCAGATATTAGGCTAGCAACCCCTGCTTTTTACCTATGTTTGTTTGCATTTTCCATCCTTTCACCCTAAGGTGGTGTCTGTCGTTTATTGAGAGATGAGTTTCCTGGAGCAACAAATGGCAGGATCCTGCCTTTTAATCCATTCTGCAAGCCTGTGTCTTTTGTTTGGTACATTGACACCATTGATATTAGGGGTTATTATTTAAAGACATGCAGATAAGCAGAAATTCAGAGGATTCAGCGATCTCAACACTAAAGGATACTTATAACATGCTGGTAAAGGTTCAAAGAACATTGCAGAAGAGGAGGTGAAAACATTATAAGAGACACAGGATGGAAAAGTATATCCTCAGACATTTTCTCATTCCACTGAGATTGGCTGGCATATCATGACCCCACAGTGAATATCAATAAGCCCATATAGGATGGTCCTCAATGTAATGGGGACAGAAAAGAGGGGATCTAAGACTAAAATTCAATGGGAAAAGGACTAATATGTAATATGTTAATACTGTAAAGTTCATAATAATAAAAAACAATTATTGCATTTACTCTTACCATCATTCTTATTTTGTATGTTTCCTGTTTTCCCATTACTAGCTTGTTGTAACTGTTATTTCAGTGTGGTTTATTTTTTCCTCCTGTGTGTGTTTTTCTTTATTTTCAGTGTGAAGAATTCCTTCAAATATATTCTAGAGAGCTGGTTAAGTTGTCATAAATTTCTTTAGCCTGTTTTTGTTGTGGAATGTCCTTATTTCTCCATCAGTTTGGATAGATAACTTTGCAGGATAAAGTAATCTTGGTTAACAGTTGTTATCTTTCAGAACTTGGGATACATAATTCCAAGCCCCTATGCCTTTTAAAGTTTATGTTGAGTAATCTGCAGTTATTCTGTTGGGCTTGCCTTTGATAGGTGATTTGTGTTTTCTCCCTAACTCCTTTCAATATATTACAAAAAAAATCTCAAAAAAATATAATGCTTTAAGTAAGTTTACTATTTTATTTTGGACCATATTTAAAGCTATCTCTGAGTGCATGATTCCCATAGGCCATGACTTAGGACCCCATACCCCATTGTAGCCAGTAGTATCAGTGGCCAAATTAGGAAAGCCAAGGAAAGGGCTTATAATGCTTCTTATCCATACAAACTAAATTAAGCACTATAAACACCTTTTTGTAAATACTTAATTTTACTTATACAAAATCATAAGTAAATGCCAAAATTAATTATTTTAATTTTTTTTATTTTTATTTATTTATTTATTTATTTGAGAGCAACAGAGAGAGAAAGAGGCAGAGAGAGAGAGAGAGAGAGAGAGAGAGAGAGAGAGAGAGAGAGAGAATGGGCATGCCAGGGCTTCCAGCCACTGCAAACGAACTCCAGATGCCTGCGCCCCTTGTGCATCTGACTAACTGGGTCCTGGGGAATGGAGCCTTGAACTGGGGTCCTTAGGCTTCACAGGCAAGCACTTAAGCACTAAGCCATCTCTCTAGCCCAATTAATTATTTGTAAATCCCACCATTAACATTCAGTGTCAAGTAATATCCATGTAACATAAAAATATACCCATACTAGAACACTGCCCTCTTCCTACACACTGCCAACCTTGGAGCCTGCTATTTATTTATTTATTTATTTATTTATTTATTTATTTATTTATTTATTTCTTGTTGCTCAATGTCATCAAATTGCAGCTATAAATTAAACGGTGGGCATTTATGGTTCATTTCTTTTTCCTTTTTTTTCGGAATTTTTTTATGAGGTAGGATCTCACTGTAGCCCAGCCTGACCTGTAATTCACTATGTAGTCTCAGGGTGGCCTCAAACTCACATTGATCCAACTACCTATGCCTCCTAGGTGCTGGGATGAAGGCGTGTGCCACCACGCCTGGCCTAATGTTCATTTCTTACATTTTTTTTTTTAATGAAGTGTACTTCTTATGAAAAATCCAGCTAGAGCTGGAGAGATGGGTTAGCAGCTAAGCACTTGCCTGTGAAGCCTAAGGACCCTGATTCAAGGCTTGATTCCCCAGGACCCACATTAGCCAGATGCACTAGGGGAAGCACATGTCTGAAGTTCATTTGCAGTGGCTGGAAGCCCTGGCGCACACCCATTCTCTCTCTCTCTCTCTCTCTCTCTCTCTCTCTCTCTCTTCTCTCTCTCTCTCTCTCTCTCTCTCTCTCTGTCTCTCCCTCTCTCTCTCTCTCTCTCTCTCTCTCTCTCTCTCTCTCCCTCTTTCTCTGTTTCTGTCACTCTCAAATAAATAAATAAAAATGAACTTAAAAAATATTAAAAAATAAAAATCCAGCTAATTCAGCTGGGCCTAGTGGGATATGTCTTTAATCCCAGCTCTTGGGAGGGAGAGGTAGGAGGATCACTATGAGTTTAAGGCCATCCTAGAGATAAAGCATGAGAATCTGCCTCAAACAAACAAACAAAAGATCCAGCTAATTCAAACATGCACATAAAAATCACCAGAGGGGGCTGGAGAGATGGCTTAGCCGTTAAGCGCTTGCCTGTGAAGCCTAAGGACCCCCGTTCAAGGCTCAATTCCCCAGGTCCCACGTTAGCCAGATGCACAAGGGGGCGCACGCGTCTGGAGTTTGTTTGTAGTGTCTGGAAGCCCTGGTGTGCCCATTCTCTATCTGTCTATCTGGCTCTCTCTCTCTCTCTCTCTCTGTCACTCTCAAATAAATAAAAATTAAAAAAAAAATCACCAGAGGTTTTATGATAGCATCCTTATATGATTGTTAGAGCTTGATTTATAAAATAAGTAATTGGTTAAGCAATGAGGCTAGTCAGCGAAAAGCATGTAAATGTTTGCTAGGGTGATGGTAGAAATAAATTCTGATTTCAATTTATGAATTGAAAAATTGAGGATTATATGGTACCAGGCACAGGAAAAATGTCAGTAATCCAGTTAATTCTCTTCCTTACATCCATCAACATTCCAAAGCCACTCATGTTATCTGAAGTTACATCTCTGCTTCACTTTTTGGCAGGGGGTAGGGGATGGCCTGAACTGAGGTAGGGTCTCACTCTAGCCCAGGCTGACCTTGAACACACTCTGTAGTCCAAGCCTGGCCTAGAACTCATGGCAATCCTTCTACCTCTGCCTCCTGAGTATTAGGATTAAAGCTGTCTGCCAACACAGCTGGCACATCTCTGATTTTAGTTTAGGAATATATTTACTGGGTGTACTATTCACTATAAAGAAGATAAATTAAAAACTCCCTTAAAACCTTAAAAACCAAAAGTTTCTTGGCATAACTATATGACAAAAATAAAAGTGGGTCTATAATTCTCAGTCATGTGTTCTTGGTTTAAGGAGAGGAGCTTCTCTGTATATAATTTTTGTTGCCCTACAAAATCTTTTCTGTCTATCTTTATGAAATAGAAGGGGAATACATGAGAGATCCTGGCTTTAGCTGGGTTTAAAAATAGGCAGTCAAATTTTCTTCTCAGAGTGATCCTCAGTAGCAATGTATCTTCTCACTTTACTAAGTTTTGGGAAATTTATTATACCAATATTTAAAAATTGTATTAGGGCTGGAGAGATGGCTTAGCGGTTAAGCACCTATCTGTGAAGCCTAAGGACCCCAGTTTGAGGCTCGGTTCCCCAGGTCCCACGTTAGCCAGATGCACAATGGGGTGCACGCGTCTGGAGTTCGTTTGCAGAGGCTGGAAGCCCTGGTGCGCCCATTCTCTCTCTCTCCCTCTATCTGTCTTTCTCTCTGTGTCTGTCGCTCTCAAATAAATAAATAAATAATTTCAAAAAAAAAAGGTGTGTGCCACCGCACCCGGATTTAAAAAGTGTATTATATTTTGTTATTTAAAGCTATGGACAATTAATGCTATTATATAATATTTTTATCTTTCCCCCTTTATCATTTTGTAAGTATATGTTGCCATATATATAACTAGGTTTGCAATTACAACTTGTTTAATAAATAATAAATTGTTTTTCATAATATCTTATCTATGTAATAGTTATCGAATAGAAATGGCAATTCAGATTCTGGGTTAATATTAGAGCATAAAGATTTGGACATAGTATCTAGGCTCATCGAACTCAGTTTAAAAATATAAAGAGCCAGTGGCTTCAGTTTCAGGCCTCAGATACTGTGTGTTTACTCTGCTGGACAGGGCACATTTCCATACAGTGAAACACATGTTCTGCTGAAACCTGACCCCAATCCCAGAGCCCAGGCTGCAAAGATTAGCAAGACAAGACGAAAGTCTGGTGGTGACAAACGCAGCTAGTTAAAAAGACAGTCTTCAAGAACATTTTCTTAAAGCCATGGAAGAGTTAGACATCTGTACTGGAAGACCTTGCATTGAAGCAAGTTTAGAGGAGACAAACACTAGTGGAGCCATCTATCAGGGTTGTGCCCTCCACCTCCCTGTGGCCAGCCATATGCTTCACTGATAGCCCCAATATGTTTAATGACCACAAGAAATCTGGAGCCACATCCTGATGCTGACAAGGTAATGAGGCACTACCAGACATAGCTGGTCTCCTGGCTCTGTTCTGGGTTTATGGTTACAGCTTCCATTACTATCTGGATGGTACCTGCTTCTACTGCAAGGATTGGGACCTGACCCTAGATGCATCCAAATCAGGACTTTGAAACAAATTGCAGTAACAGGCATGCCCCCTCTTGGAGGAGACATGCTCCTATGGGTAATGAACTCATCATGATTAAATCATCTGTTTTATATAATAAAAAATATATAAAGAGCAATTAAAACAAATATAAACAACTCCCTGTCAGTTCTTTTATGTGTGTAGAATGACTCAGGCTTTATAATACTGAGGTCTGATAGTATCACCCATGAGTAATCAATGACATCATTGATTATAACAACTGCACCCAATATGCAATTTTTATTTGCATGAAAAGTTATTTCTTCAATTCCAGTTTCTTTAAACATATTGAATATTTGAATGGAAACACAAGGTAAAGAACTAATCATAACCTGGAAAAAGAAAGAGATATTTTCTCAAAATGTAAGTTATTAATTTCTGAGACTTCAACTTTATTATTTCATAATATTATATAATTTTAACATATGCTTCATTATATTAAATTGATTTAGACTGATTTTTGTAATCTAAGAAGTTTAAGACTACAAACTTTGTCCACCATATATACCAATTTGCTTGACTCTAAATAATTGAGGATTTTACTTTTTACATGTTTCAAGACAAAGTGTGTCTGTGTGTACTACTAAAAACACATTAAATACTTTATTTACATTGTGCATAAATATTCTGGATCAGATCTGCAGTGATGCAATCTAAAATGAAACTTGAAATGATTAAGATAATACTGGGATATACAGGACTGATTATGTAATAGGAATAGAAACAGTTTATTAAGAAAGTGAGAAGTACTCCTGAGAAAGGGTGAGCTAGTGATCTGAGTAAAGACAGACAATCATTAGTGCTGTGCCTCGTGAGCCTTCATGGGTCATTTATATAGCACCCTGTCTTCTCTTGTGTTTGTATATCACGGGCTTTTCTTTGTATATCATGTGCTGTTATTGCCAGCCTTGGAAAGGTTTCCAGCCTTCTGCATGTCATCATCTACTTTTATATGTTGATATTGATATAGCCCTCTCCAAAGCCCCATTCTCCTGCCACAGCTCCCCCCAAAAGCTGTGGTCATTTGAGGGGAGCAAAAGAGTGATGACTAATCCATCTTCTCTATTTTCTTCCATGCTGATGAGGTAGTAGTTGCTGCCTGAGTGGGAGAGATGACAAGACTTTCCCCCACTCTAACTTGATTGGACAGAAGACTGTATTTTCAATCCTAAGACTTGGCTAAGGCTTTAAAATTTTTTATCACACACACACACACACACACACACACACACACACACATATGACAAGTTATATACTATTATCCAACTTTAGTATATACTATTATCCAACTTACCCCAACTCTTTTTACCCTAGGGACCCTCCTCAGTGGGTCATCTTTGCTTGGTTTTGGCTTTCAACTTACTTAATTCATATTTACCAAATTTTCTTATGCATTTTAAATTCAAATGACAAACTTACATTTCCTTATAATGTGTAACTCCCTTCCCTTTTCTTAGCATTTAAAAGACATCATTATTTTTCCTACCAAGTAAATACAACTTATATGAAAAATCCTTTCTCCGTTTAATTTAGAAAACAAAGATAATTCCTTTTGTGACCTTGAATTGAATCCAGTGGTGAGTAATAAGTGAGTGAGCAAAGTGTTTTGTATATATTAAATGAATGAGTATCCACTTGACACACATAGTTCTCAGGCTATGATATTTATTGCAATATGATAATGTAAAACAGATTTTTGGAATGAAAATGCAGTGAAAAATTGCTGTTTTAGTAAAAATGTTATTTTTAAATCCAACAAATACAAATAATTTGGGCTCAGATCAAGACAAAAGGTTAAATTAAAAAAAAAACTCTTGATTGAAATACAGTATTATGATTTGCTGTTATGATTTTTAAATGTCATTTCTTCATATTGCTCAGTGTGAAATTATGAGTTAAACTTCATAATTTTAAATACCAAAAACACTCATGAAAATGTAGTTGCTAATAAGTGATGAGCTAAATCTATAAATTAGCTTTGTATATGATTAAGCATTATGATAATACCAGATGATAAAAATCTTATTAGCACTAAGTAGTTATCTAAATATAGAAATCTTAAAGATACAAAGAATAAATCAGGTGGCCACTCATGTTGAACAACATCTGGAATTTAATATGAAGGGAAAAAACTGTCACCAAGGGAGTAAGTGGTTATTTATAGGTTTATAAAATAGTGCCATTATCTATTTTCCACATATTTTTAAGCTTTATAAAGAAATTTACAATGCAGGAAAACTTAGTCATGTTTGCAGGATATTTCCTCTTCCTACTCCTAAACTCACAACCTGCTATGATATTTAGGCCAGTCTTTTTAATCTTAGTATTTGTATAATCACATTAAATGTTCCTGGGACTTACTTGTAGAATATGGCTTACTTGTACAATACTGGATACGATACGATACGATATGATACAATACAATACAATACTGGATAGAATACAAGATCTTTCTGGGTCTGTCCCCACCCAGCATCAAAAATAAGTCAATAAATAAAACACAATGAAATTAATGCTTCAAAGAAAATAAAATTATGTAGCCTATGACATATGCCAGATGTTTCAAAGGAAGGTTTTAATACATGTAGAGTATCCAAACATTGTTCAAGAATAGTGTATAGCCAGGCGTGGTAGTGCACATCTTTAATCTTACCACTCAGGAGGCAAAGGTAGGAGGATCACTGTGAGTCAGAGGCCACTCTGAGAATAAAGAGTGAATTCCAGGTCATTCTGGGCTAGAGTGAGACCCTACCTTGGGAAAAAAAGGAAGAAAAAGAAAAAGAATAGTTTATTCTATGAGCCCAAATTGACTACATAAGTTAGGAATGATGTGTGGTGGGGGTATAGGAGAGCAAGGTTATGGGTTTTAACTGTGTTAGTCTTAAGTATGAACACATGTGCAATTGGGGAAAATTCATTTCTTATTTAGAACAGGAATCCATATAGTCGTTTAACCTGCCACATTTTAAAATAGTATAAAATCTTAAAATACCTCCATGAATCAGTTTATTCCTATAGGCTATTTTCTTGAATTTCACAATTTCTGTATGTTGTAGATTGCCACATCAATACCTTCTTAGAAAAGCAAAGAAACTCTGAATGTGTATTCAATCCCACTCGGGCCATAATAGAAGTACACATTTAGTTGTACATCAGTCACTAGCCACAGACATGGAATTACCATGGCAAGATCCCAGCCTCTATAGAAGCACACAGAAACCAGAACATACTTAGATAATGCTGTTGAGATAGTATGAATGGTCATGCCTACTGGGCAGTGTCTGCCCATGTTTATGTACTTTATCATCTGGACCTGAGAAGAAACAGACGCCTCTGTTTTAATTCATTGTCCTCAAAAGGCAGAAGACATAAAATAATACTATTGTTGGTGCTGTGTTTTTCAGATAGGAGATTACTATGTAACCCTTGCTGTCCTGGTACTTGCTACACAGCCCAGCTGGCCTCTTCTATCTTGTAGCAATGCTCTTTCCTCAGCTTCTTGAGTACTGATTTTACAGATATCTGCTACCAAACCTGACTAAAGCTACCACATTCTCAAGTCTATGGAATGCTCTCTTAAAAGTACTTGCTATATTAATTCCCACCCTTAAGAGATTATTAATGTTATTTACATATTCATCACACAAATAAAGGATGAAGATAAAGATGAAATAATGGCTTAGGACACTAAGCACATAGAAACAGACTAAGCAGTTTCAAAACAGAGTTGTAGAAAAGGAAGTGGCAATATTGAACAAATTATCTTTTTGGATACTCCTTAGTAAAGCACTGTTAACACTGAAGAAGAAAACCTTTAGAAGATTAGGAAGAGGGTAGAAATCATCTTGTAAGGAGTTAGATAAGGAAAAGAATCAGGAAGTATTAAGAAATTTGTGAAATGATTAGTGACACAAGAAAAGAGTACTAAAATCCTGGTTTTCTTTTATTATGTATATTACATATTAGTGTCAAGAAGAGATAAAGAAGTAAAGATGGTGGGAGAAAAGAAGTGGTTGACAAGAAAACTCAAAACCATCTGCCACATGATAGAGGGGAAATCATTTGTTTAATCATATTTTCCCATGAATGATAACAAAAGCAGACTATAAAGGTACAAATAACGTTTGTACTTTCTTGCCAGGTATTTTATTGTCTGTTCTGTTCTATGCACATGCATTTCTGGAAAATAGTTCATAAATGAATTAAGAATAATAGATAGATGTTTTCATAAAAGTGTGTTTGGGGGAGAATTCACTGGAGAGACACAGGGAGCCCTTCGTCATCTTGAAGCTAGCATTGCTAACATGTCTGTTTTCTGTCTTCTAAACATTAGTCATTCATCACTTTCTACTAACAGATTAACTCTATTACACAACAGCAAGAATGAAGATGTTCACTTCCATTCCAAAGATATTTTTCAAAACAATGGTATTTGGTAAATGTATTCCATTTCCATCTTTTTGGCAGGCATTAAAGAAACCTAATAGATGCTGATACTAAAAATTCTAATTAAGAATATTTGTTTGGGAAGGGAGAGTGAACAAATGGCATAGAAGGTAAGGTGCTTGCCTGAGAAGTCTGAAGACCCAGGTTTGATTCCCCAATGACCACATAAACCATATGCACAATGTGGCTTATGAGTCTGGAGTTCGCATGCAATGGCTAGAGGCCCTGACTTGCCCTTTCTTTCTATTTCTCTCTCCCTCTTTCTCTCTCTCAAATAAATAGTTAAAATAGTGAAAAACTAAAAAATAATACTTGTTTTAATTTCCTCTCATAGTCATAAGGTAAACATATGTTCATTTGACCATATTGTGCCAGAAGAAACATTGTCATAAATAATCAAAAGTGCAAAAACATGCATAATGTTTTTCACAAACCCGTAAGTAATGATAGAGCCACAGAAATATACCTCTCAACCTCCAATATAGGTCCAAATACATCACCATATTTCTATGTTACAGTTAGTTTTATACTGTATAAATAAACTGTAGGAAGTATTTCATGTAGTCTTAATTCACTATATTTTAGCACAATAAATGGTGTAACATTCAGCCATTCTGAAAACAATTATTCATTATATCTGAAAATAAAACAATTTCATTTAAAAATCAAATCTTTGAATAACCTTTATACTGTTCAGGGTATGGTAATCTATAATTGTATGTCATTATATAAACAATGTATAAGTGAAATAGTTCCATATCCAAACTTAGTAGTAACAATTATATCACAAAAGATTAAGAAACCAATTTTCTATGACATTCATGAGCTGCTGAGTGAACATGGAGTTATGCCATATTTCTCTAGAAAAAATGAGGGACTATGATTGGAAAAGCATTCTAAACTCAGCTTTTTCACAACTCACTAAAACTAAAGATTAAACAGTTTTTGAAAATTTGTTCATGTGTATTATATTTAATGAATCCAGATAATAAGCCTAGCAACTTGGGACTATTTTTGGATTGTTAATTTTTAATTTAATTTACTTTTATTTTTCTCAATTTTTAAAACATTTTCCATTATTATAAAAAATATCCCATGGTCATACTCTCCCCTCCCCCTTTACCCTCTGAAATTCTATTCTCCATCATATCCCCTCCCCATTTCAATAAATCTCTTATTTTATTTTATTTTATTTTATTTTATTTTATTTTATTTTATTTTATTTTATTTTATTTTATTTTATTTTGATCTTTCCCTACTCTTATGATGGTCTTGTGTAGGTAGTATCAGGCACTATGAGGTCATGGATATCAAGGCCATTTTTTGTCTGGAAGGAGCACGTTGTAAGGAGTCCTACCCTTCATTTGGCTCTTACATTCTTTGCGCCATCTCTTCTGCATTAGTCCCTGAACTTTGGAAGGTATGATCAATATGTTACTCAGTACTTTAGTCACTTCTTTCCAGCACCATGATACCTTCTGAGTCATCTCAAGGTCACTGCCATCTGAAAAGAGAAGATTCTCTACCCAAAGTGAGAGTAGCATTAATATAAGGATATGAATATTAAGAGAAGTGCTTACTGTGAAGTTGATAAGCATAGTATATACACTTATCCAGACATCAGAATGTTACACCCCTAGGGCTCATGACTACCTCTGTTTTAAGTTTTCAGTATCAGGGATGTATTCCCTCCCTTGGAGCAGGCCTCAAGTCTGATTGGAGGGCAGTTGGTTTCCACCATGACAGATGTGCCACTATTGCACCCGTTGGCTCATTTGGCCTGGCTGGCCAATTTTAAGACTTGCAGTGTTCACTGTTGAGGGGTGTATCTTTCTCCCATTGAACTGCTTGTAGAATAGCTTCTTTCAGCTTTCTGTCATCTGGTCAACATGGAGGAGTTTATCAACTCAGTTCCAGCAAGATTTCTCAGTGGCCTTGCAGCCCAAGTATATAGAGTCTTCAACAATAGGGTCTTACCATCGATTCCTGGTGAGAAACCAAGGGCCTTGGCAATAGCCTACAATGTTTTGGGGGCATCTGGGACCTCCCTGGCCAAAAACTCAATGGAAGGTATCCCATCCATGGCACTGAAAATTTTCTAGCAACAATCTATGGCTCCTGTTGTTCCATTGTCCAAAACCAAAGGATTCCATTTGATTTATTCGTATCCTCTTAGATTTTGTTTAGCCCTCCCTCCACATTTCCTTTACTCAATCTCCTCCCCTGACCTCACTTTGGGCCTTTTCATGCCGTTAATCTATTCTTTTACTTACATATATACAATACCAACCTATTAAGTACCCTCCTCCTTTCCTTTCTCTTCCCTTTGTATCTCTTTTTTAGCTTACTGGCCTCTGCTACTGAGTTTTCTCCTTCTCACACAGAAGCTCAATTAACTGTTGCTAGGATCCACGTATGAGTGAGAACATGTGACACTTGACTTTCTGGGCCTGGGTTACCTCACTTAGTATAATATTTTCCATATCCATCCATTTTTCTGCAAATTTCA
Source organism: Jaculus jaculus (assembly GCF_020740685.1). NCBI lineage: Eukaryota > Metazoa > Chordata > Mammalia > Rodentia > Dipodidae > Jaculus > Jaculus jaculus. The sequence continues at coordinate 53,148,859 of NC_059111.1, read as the reverse complement.
TAACTTTACTTTTCTTTACTGCTGAGTAGAACTCCATTGTATAAATGTGCCATATCTTCGTTATCCATTCATCAGTTCAGGGGTATCTAGGCTGATTCCATTTCCCAGCTACTATAAATTGAGCAGCAATAAACATGGTAGAGCATGTACTTCTAAGAAAATGAGATGAGTCCTTAGGATATATGCCTAGGAGAACTATAGATGGGTTTTATGGTACATCAATCTTTAGCTGTTTTAGGGACCTCCACAGTAATTTCCATAATGGCTGGACCAGATTGCATTCCACCAAAAGTGTAAAAGGGTTCCTCTTTTTCCACATCACCACCAGCATTCTTGATCATTTGTTTTCATGATGGTGGCCAATCTGACAGGAGTGAGATGGAATCTCAATGTAGTTTAAATCTGCATTTCCCTGATGACTAGGGATGTAGATGCTTGTACACCATCCATATTTCTTCTTTTGAGAACTCTCTATTTAGCTCCATAACCCATTTTTTAATTATGTTGTTTGATTTCTTATTATTTAACTTTTTGAGTTCTTTGTATGTCCTAGATATTAATCATTTATCAGATATATAGCTGGCAAAGATTTTTTTCCCATTATGTAGGTTGCCTGTTTGCTTTATTCACAGTGTCCTTTGTAATTTCATGAGGTCCGAGTGGTTAATGTGTGGTTTTATTGCCTGAGCAATTGGGTTTGTATTGAATAAGTCTGCGAAGACCAATATGTTGAAGGGTTTCCCCTACTTTTTCCTCTAGAGTTTCAGAGTGTCTGGTCTTATGTTAATGTCTTTAATCCATTTGGACTTAATTCTTGTGCATGGAGAGAAAGAAGAATCTATTTTCATCCTTCTATAGATACATGTCCAGTTTTTCCAACACCATTTGCTGAAGAAGCTGTCTTTTCTCCAATGGGTATTGTAGCAGACTGATTCAGGTTCACTGAGATGAACTTCTAGACCAGGTACAGTTATGGAGGAACAGATATTTATTGAAGCCTACAGTTCCACAAATGCCAGAAGAAGATGGCCTGCCCTCACAGGACCAAGCAGAGAGAGAGAGGAGTACAAGGCTAAAGCCAAAAGACACAGCGCACTTCAAGAACACCAGCTAGGCACACTTTGCATATCTTTAGATTGAAATCTGAAACACACCACCACAACTTAAGACCATCCAGTGACATTGCTTCCAGCCAGGTGGTTGCAGTTGCAAACTACAAACAAATAAACAACTGAATATATTGGGGGCCATCTATTCAAACCACTACATTCTGCCCCTGGCCCCCAAATGATTTATAACCATCCCACACTGTAAATAGTACTCAGTTCAATTTCAAAGGTCCCCACAGTCTTGACGAATTTAAGATATTAAGACCTGTAAAATCAAACAAGTTAAACATTTCTAACATATAAAGACACAAAGTAAACATTTTCAACTGGTATAATGCATAGCAAGGAGAGACTAAAACAATGCTAACTAAACCACCATCAAACAAACATCAAACTTCTGCATTTCAAGTTCAACATAACCAGAGACTAACAGTCTCCAAACTTTCCAATTCTGCCTCTCCACCTGGGCAGAGTAGCCAGGGAACACTTCCAACCCAGGTCAGTAGTATGCTCTATGGTAGCCCTTGCATAGTCATGGTATATCCAAAACATCTTGAGGTTTTCATGCAAACCACAGTCAATCTTCCAAAGACTCTTTCAGCCTATCAGGGCATCATGCCTTCCCTCATGCTGCATCTCAGCAGCAGCTCCTGGAACCATGTGCAATTCATGACCACTCCTCACATTTTCCAAAGGCTCTTTCAGCCTATCAGGGCATCAGGGCCTACCTCATGCCACATCTCAGTGGCAGCTCCTAGAAGCATGTGCAATTCACAACCACTCCTCACATTATTCATGCTTCTGAAACCAACACCAGGTGAGCAAGACACAGCCATATTCTTAATTCACAGATAAAATAAATCATAACCTTGAAAAGCAGGTTCCTTCTCCAGTCAACTCTATTCAAAAGTATTTGCTTTTCTATGATAGTCTTTCCTCACGCACCCTTTCCATGGTAAAGCAATTGGGCCATCTTCCTTTAAGATTGCTAACGTGTTTGACAATAGCAGCTTTAGTAATCTAAAGCCAGTCTCTGTGCCAGCAAATTTAACTTGCTTAAAGTTTTCCATCTTAAAATCTTAAATCTCTCAGTCCAATATCTCTAGCCATGCACATCAGTCCATTACAAATTTAACCTTGATCAAATGCTCTGAGCCTGGGCAGCAGGATGCAGCCAGCCCTTATGCCTTTAGCCCAGTTCCAACAAAGTCCTGTGCAGTCTTTCCTTCCCCTTAGAAAGCTCATAAGCCAAGCCTCGAAGTTCAATATTGTCTTCACTTAGCACTCTCAGACTCTCATCACAATAGCCCACAAAACTTGGCTTGCCACTCCAGAAGACATCTTCAGTTGCAAGCACCTAGTCCATGCCTATTCCTCCAAAACAAAGGTTCCAAAAGATCAACATCCACATAGTCAGGTTCATCTCAGCCCACTCTTTGGTACTAAATTCTGTAGCATACAGATTCAGGTTCACTGAGATGAACTTCCAGAGCAGGCACAGTTATGGAGGAAGGGATATTTATTGAAGCCTACAGATCCAGGGGAAGTTCCACAAATAGCAGAAGAAGCTGGTCTGCCTTCACAGGACTAAGCAGAGAGAAAGAAGTACAAGACTAAAGCCAAAACCCACAGCACACTTCAAAACCTCCAGCTAGGCAAACTTTGCATATCTTTAGATTGAAATCTGAAACCCACCACCATACCTTAAGATCACCCAGTGACATTGCCTCCATCCAGGTGGCTACAGATGGAAACTACAAACAAATAAACAACTGAATATATTGGGGGCCATCTATTGAAACCACCACAAGTATTTTTGGCATTTTGATCAAGTATCACATGGCTATAGTTACCTGGACTTACATCTGGGTCCTCTATTCTGTTCTGTTGATCTACATTCTGCTTTTGTGCCAGTACCATGCTCTTTCTGTTACTATGACTCTGTAGTATAGGTCAAAGTCAGGTATGGTGATACCACCAGCCTTTTTTTGTTGCTCAGTATTAGTATAGATATTCGAGGTTTCTTGTGATTCCAAATGAATATTTGGATTGTTTTTTCTATTTCCATGAAGAATGCCTTTGGCATTTTGATGGACATTGCATTAAATGTGTAGATTCCTTTTGGTAAGATTGTCATTTTCACAATATTGATTCTTCCCAATTCAAGAATGAGGAATATTTTTTTTTCCACTTCCTGGTGTCTTCTGCAATTTCTCACTCGAGTATTTTAAAGTTTTCATTGTAGAGGTCCTTTACTTCCTTGGTTAGGTTTATCCCAAGATACTTTATTTTCTTTGATGCAATTGTGAATGGGAGTGATTCTCTTATTTCATCCTTTGTGTGTTTGTTGTTAGCATATATGAAGGCTATTGATTTCTGTGTATTTATTTTGTATCCTGATACATGGATGTAGGTTTTTATCAGTGCTAACAGTTTGCTAGTAGAGTCTTTATGGCCCTGTATATATAGAATCATATCATCTGAAATAATGATAACTTGATCTCTTTCTTTCCAATTTGTATCCCTTTTATGTGCGTCTCTTGCCTTATTGCTATGGCTAAGACTTCCAGTACTATATTAAATAAAAGTGGGGACAGTGGACACCTTTGTCTTCTCCCTGATTTTAGTGGAAAAGCTTCCAGTTTTTCCCCATTTAGTAATATGTTGGCTGTAGGCTTGTCACAAATAGCTTTTATTATATTGAGATATGTTCCTTCTATTCTCAGTCTCTGTAGTACTTTTATTATGAAGGGATGCTTTCTCTGGGTCTAATGAGATGATCATATGATTTTTGTCCTTCAATCCATTTATATAATGTATTACATTTATTGATATGCATATGTTAAACCATCCATGCATCTCTGGGGTAAAGTCTACTTGGTCAGGACAAATGATCTTTCTGATATATTCTTGTATTCTGTTTGCCAATATTTTGTTGAGAATTTTTCATCTATGTTCATGATGGATATGGGTCTGTAATTTTCTTTTTTTGTTCTATCATTGTCTGGTTTTGGTAGCAGGGTGATACTGGCTTCATAGATGGAGTTTGGTAGAGTTCATTCCTTTTATATTTTATGGAAAAGCTTAAGAAGCAATGGGGTTAGCTCTTCCTTGAAGGTCTAGTAAAATTCACCAGTGAATCCATCTGGGCATGGGCTTTTTATAGTTGGGAGAGTTTTGATAACTTTTTGGATCTCCATGCTTGTTATGGGTCTATTTAAGTGATTAATATCATCTTGATTTCATTTAGGTAGATCATATAAATCAAGGAAACTATCTATTTCTTTCAGATTCCCATACTTTGTGGACTATATCCTTTTATAGTATGTCCAAATGATTTTTTGAATTTCTCTGGCATGTGTTGTGATGTTACCTTTTTCATCTCTAATTTTATTAATTTGTGTCTCTTTTCTCTTTCTTTTGGTCAGATTTTCTATGGGCATATCAATCTTCTTTGTCCTTTCAAAGAACCAACTCTTTGTTTTATTGATTCTTTGGATTGTTTTTTTTAGATTCTATTTCATTAATTTCTGCCTTAATCTTTATTATCTTTCCATCTGCTGATTTTTGGCTTGCTTTGTTCTTTTTCCAAGGCTTTAAGGTGAAGCATTATGTCATTTACTTGCAACCTTTCTAATTTCTTAATATAGGCACTTAAAGCTATAAATTTACCTCTTAGGACTGCCTTCATTGTGTCCCAGAGATTTTGGTATGTTGTGTTCTCATTATCATTTGAATCTATAATTTTTTTGATATCCCTCTTGATTTCTTCATTGACCCATTCATCATTTAGTAATGTGTTTTTTAATTTCCATGATTTTGTGTATGCTCTATGGCCTTTCTTGCTATTGATTTGTAGTTTGATTCCATTGTGGTAAGACAGAATACAAGGAATTATTTCAATTTTCTTGTATTTATTAAGATTTGCTTTGTGTCCCAATATATGGTCTATTTTAGAGAATGTTCCATGTGCTGCTGAAAAGAATGTATATTCTCCAGCATTTGGATGAAATGTCCTGTATATATCTGCTGGGTCCATTCCTTCTATGACCTCATGTATTCCAGATGCCTCTCTATTTATAATGGGATGACCTGTCAATTGATGAGAATGGGGTGTTGAAATCACCCACTACCACTGTGCTTTGTGTTATCTATTACCTTAGTTCTAATAGCATTTGTTTGATGAATTTGGGGGCCCCCATGCATATATTTAGGATTGTAATGTCCTCCTGTTGGAGGGTGCCTTTAATTAATATAAAGTGACCTTCCTTACCTTTCTTAACTAATGTTGGACTGAAGTCTACCTTGTCAGATATTAGGAGAGCAACCCCTGCTTGTTTTCTAGGTCCATTTGTTTGAAACACCATTTTCAAAACTTTCATCCTAAGACAGTGTCCATCCTTTGTAGACAGGTGGGTTTCTTGGAGGCAACAAATTGAAGGATCCTGCTTTTTAACCCAGTCTGCAAACCTATGTCTTTTGTTTGGGGCATAGAGGCCATTGATAGTAAAAGATATTACTGAAAGGTGTGTATTCATTTTGCCTTTTTTTTTTTTTTTTGTAGTTCTTCCACTTTTACCTTTGCTCTCGTGTGTTAACTAGTATTTGAGTGTTGTTTGTTTGTTCCTGGTTCCTTATATGTATACTTTTCTTTTTTATTCTGCATGGACGATTCTTTCAAGTATTTTCTATAGGGCTGGTTTTGTCTTCAAATAGCCCTTTAGCCTGCTTTGGTCTTGGAATGTCCTAATTTCTCTGTCTATGTGAATGGATAGCTTTGTAGGATAAAGTAACCTTGTTTGACAGTTTTTTGGGGTTTTTTTGTTTTGTTTTGTTTTTTTTCCTTTTGGAACTTGGAATACATCACTCCTTGCCCTACTGTCTTTTAAAGTTTGTGTTGAGTAATCTCCTGTAATCCTGATAGGCTTGCCTTTGTAGGTTACTTGATTTTTCTCTCTGACTGCTTTCAATATTTTTTTCTTTGGTTTTTATGTTTGGTAGTTTAATTATAATATAGTGAGGAGAGGTTCTTTCCAGGTTTTGTCTGGCTGGTGTTCTAAAGGATGTCTGTATCTGCATTGGCACCTCTTTCCCAATTTGGGGAAGTTTTCTTTTATGATTTTGTTGAAGATGCCTACTATGCTTTTGGAGTGAAATTCTTCTCCTTCTACTAAGCCCTGAATTCCAGTGCTTGCTCTTTTCATAGTATTCTGAATATCTTGAAATTCCCACTCATATTTATCTATAATTTTATCTTTCTCTTTGTTGGACTGTTAGATCTTCCACCTGGTCTTCTAGCTTAGACATTCTCTCCTCTCCTTCATCCATTATACTGGTGAAATTTTGTACAGAGTTTTTAATTTCATTAACTCTGTTCTTTATTGCTAGTAATTCTACGTGTTTTTTTTTATTATTTCTTTTTCCTTATTTGTGTCTAGCATTGATCACTTTTTTTCATTAAATTGGCATCCTGTGTCTTCTTTGCTTCCTTTGATTTCCTCTTTGAATTCTTTGAACATTTTTATAATCATTCTTTTGAAATCTTTCTCAGGCATTTCCTCTAATTTGTTCTCACTGGAGGTCATTTCTGATGCATTAATACTTTTTGGCAGATTTAAATTGTCTTTATTTTTTGTGTTTCTTGTGTTATAATGCATATATTTTTGCATCTTGGATTATTTAATTATTGGATTTTCTAGTTAGCTTGGTATTATGAGTTGTATCAATCAATCTGATATTATATATCTTCAGGGTAGTAACTTAAGGTGATATGTGTGTCTTTGAAGACTCTCAGATTATCTACAAAAGTGATGCTAGGTGTTGGGTGTGCCTGCTATGAGAGTATTCAAGTAGGCTAAGAGGGAGGAAATATAGGCAATTCTAAATTTAACTGAACAATGAACACTTTCAATGAGAAACAGCATAGATTATTTATCCAAGAGTAGGTATTATGATAACCATATCCTGTTTGTCCCTTTGGCTGTGTGGTGCCTCACCCACTCCCTTAATCCTGACCACAAGGCAGGTAAGATTTCTGGTCTGGACTGGAGAGATGGCTTAGCAGTTTATCACTTGCCTGTGAAGCCTAAGGACCCTTGTTCAAGGCTCGATTCCTCAGGACCCACATTAACCAGTTGCCAAGGGGGCACACGTGTCTGGAATTTGTTTGCAGTGGCTGGAGGCCTGGCTTGCCCATTCTTTCTCTCTCTCTCCCTCTTTCTCTCTCTCTATCTGTCACTCTCAAATAAATAAATAAATAAATAAACAAATTTTTTTTTTTTAAAGATTTCTGGTCTTTAGAGGGTTCCAAGACAAAGCCACTATAATTCAGGAAGCAACAAATAACAAGCTCAAAATACAGCTTATTTAACAATGGCAAATTTGACCATTCATCCGATTTAACATATACTTTATCCTGATATGGAAGGTGCAATTAGCACTTCTGGTTCAGGCATATATACCAGGTTTACTAGGCGGGTACTGACCTGGTGTAATCCCAGTTACCTTTTAGGATGATTGTGGTCTCAGCTGCGCTCTTGATTGGGTCCCTCTTTGGTGCATTGTCAGTTCAAGTAGGCATGTCCGGGTCACTGGACCACTGTTCCGTTCCCAAGGGCTGGGCACTGGTGGTGGGTAATGGGAGAGAGCCAATGCTGCTCAGTTTGCCTGCTGTTCCACATGTTCTTCTACCTTGTTATCTGCTCCTGTGTTGTTCACTGCCATTCTACCTTCATGTTTCTTGAGTTTGAGGAGAGCTCTGGTGTGAGTGGAAAATGCAGTTCAAGCAGAGCCTGCTGTGGTCACGCATGCAGTCCTTCCCCACTAGAGCAGCTTCTGCAAGCCTGTGAGTGTTCTGGATGCTCTGGATCTCTCCTACATCTCCACTGCTGTTTCAATTTCCTATATACCTCACTTTTTAGTAGAAGTGTGTTTTTTGCTGTTTTTTTTTGTTGTTGTTGTTGTTTTTTGTCTTTTTGTCTTTTTCCCCTCTAGGCTGCTTTGGCTTGGTACCTATGCCACCATCTTAACCAGAAGTCCAGGATTATTTTAATGAAGTCCTTAGAGAGATAATATTCAGAAAGCTATAGATGATGCATCATTTGAAGTATCAGCTTCTTTGGTGTGTGGATTGTTCCAGAAGCTATGGTCAGTGGCCAACACATCTACATATTGATGGAAGAGTGAAGGGATCAAGATGGGCCAGCAAGTGTAATTATTGACTGTAAAAGTGACCTTCTCCAGGGCAAGGCAGTCAATGCAGAGACTCATAACTACTCTAGTGCTGAAAATAACTGAGTGATGAGAACTCAGCCCTATAAAGGAGAGATGCACCATCCCCTCCTGGGAGCTGGGGCTAAGGAGAAGCACTGTGGAATTGTGTCATTTTGATATTACAAGGTTGTTGCATTAATCAACATTATGTTGTGAACTGATGTGGATCTTGGCAGCCCTTCCCAGCTCTGATGAACTAATGACATTGATGGTTGCCTGTTCCATTGCTTAGTCAATGAGAACTCATGGAACTTAGGGGGTACAAAGGAGAGAAATATGGGGTACATAGGAAGAAAATGAAATATATATGTGTAAAATGTTAACAAAAAACAAGAAAGACATTATCTAGTTGCCTTGTGATTTTGAAGTGTAAGAATACTTCTGAGGAATATGTCTGTCCAATGTGAAGCTCATATCTTTTGTCTCAGAAATTGAAAGTGAATCAAAGACATAAATAGGTACACATTAGAGAGATTAAGTATATTTTTATTTTTCAAGGTTTTGGGGGTGGGAGAGATTGCTTAATGGTTAAAGCACTTACCTGTGAAGCCTAAGGATTCAGGCTCACCTCCCCAGAACCCAGAACTTACATAAACTAACTGCACATGGTGGGTGCATGCATCTGGAGTTTATTTGCAGTGGCTAGAGGTCCTGGAGTTCCCATTCACTCTCTCCCTCTCTCTCTTTCTCTCTTATAAATAAATAAAATATATAAATTTTTAAAAGAATCTTTTAAAGTTGAGCTCAGATAAAATCCAAACACCTCATTCTGAAGAAATACTATATTCTGTTGATTTTTCAGTTTCATAGATAAGTTCAAGACCCACAGCTCACATACAAGCCAAACTTAAGTGAAATTGCTTTCTGATCACCACCACATCTATGTAATGCCACTAAGTCCTTCAAAAATAAACACAGACCAGGAGTTCCTTTTTGGATATTGGTTTCCTCACTTTTGTTAATATATTTAAAAATGATATTTTTCAAAGAAAATAATTATACATGAGTATGCATTCCATTCTATGTTATTTTTTTTTCCATTCTATTTTCTTAATGTTGGAGATGGTTAACCCTCAATCATAAAAATAAAGATCTCACAATTTGTTATGTCATTGGATTGAGATTTCTATAACTAGTCCTCTGTAATATATGCTAAGTAGAGAGATATTTGATACAGAGAATTAAGCACTTAGGAAGTCATTATAAGTGTGGAAGTAGCAAGCTCCTGGGATAACTTAGGGATCTGGGAACATTTCCACGAATAATACAGCATTCTGCAGACTGCCACTGGGGCTAAGCTAAATGCATCCTACAGCCACTATTATCGTACACTCTTGTCTTACATTCATAAAATTATGGAAAGTAAGACTAAAGATGGAGGGAAACAACAAAGACAATTTTCATTGTAAACTTTCCTCACATATATCCAATTATCAAAATAAATTTTGCATCTATAATCTGGAATGAACGCTGATAAATCTTTTGAAAAATCCATGCAAATATGGAAAATAGAGATTAAAAGTAATTTCTTAAGAACTCAGACCTCATCTGAATATAATATAATAGAGTAAATGAATGTCAAAAGAAGGTTTGAGAAATAACTCTAGCAGAGAAAAATTAGCCCGTAGTTGAGTTAGCAGACTACTGAAGTATGTGGAGAGTCCTTGTAATCAAAGCCTGGCTGTCAGTCGCCTAGCCTCACAAGAAGACCAAACTGCTTATGTCTCAGAACACACTCTGGTTAGGACGTGGGAACATTTGTTGGCCCAGGATTTGGGTAAGAAAGACAAAGTCCTGGAGTAAAAGATGGCATGGCACAGTGCACAGTCTTCCAGCTGGGAAGTTGGAGAGTAAAACTACCCATGATGGGATGTCTGCTTGCCATGAGTGATGCCCTCCATTTGTGTGGCCTGTCACCTTGCTGCTAAGATGTGGCAAGATGTACTATCCATGTAACCATATGCTATTGAAGCTGGCCAGTGCTGCTGGTCAATTTTTGCCTTTCTCTAGAAATTTCTTCTTTAATAAAATGCTGCTACATTGTTTTCCTTCTCTTTGAAGTACAATGCTAAGATTTGACTTGTTGGAGACTGGGATTATGGCTCAGTTGGTAAGGAGCTTACCATGCAAGCATGCGGGCTTGAGTTCAGATCCCTAGCACCCAAGTAAATGCCACACATGGCAACTTGTGCCTGTCACCACAGCACTTTGGAGATGGACACAGTCAGGCCAGCTTGCTAGTGAATGAGCTCTTAGCTCAGCGAGAGACTTTGTCCCAGTGAAGAGGATGGCAACTAAGGAAGAGTCCTAATGTCAGCTTCTGGCTTCCACACATGTTCACATGTACCCACAAGCATGTGAACATGCATACATGCACACAAGTCACACACACACACACACCTGACTTGTCTGTGTGTACTGGAAATACAATTTTCCATCCAGGGGCAGGAGAGATGGCTCCACACAAACATGAGGGCCTGAGGGGGACCCAAGACCAACCGAGTGTGATTCCCAAGCACCCCTATAAACAGCTGGCCACATTCAGCTGTGACCCCCATCCTGTGGGAAACACAGACCAGAGAATCACTAAGGTTCCTGAAAATGGCATGTTTTGGAATCAGAGAGGGACTCGGCCTCAAGGAAACAAGTGGTTGAACAATAAGTGGGTACACCTGACAGTCTCCTCTGGCCTTTGCAAGCACACACAGGGCAGCACATCAGCACACACATACCATGCCACACGTGACTCCTCACATGCAGAAAAAAAAAAGAAAGAAAAAGAAAAAAGAAAACGAAAACGAAAGAGAGAAAGAAAAGGAAACGAAATGCTATTTGGTATTAGCTGCAGGTTTATTTTGTAGTAAATCTTTAACGAACAAGGCCACAACTGAGCTCCTGGGTCACTTGAAGTTGGAAAACATTGCGGAGAGTGACAGAACACATTTTTAAGCAGCTTTTCTCAGCAGCATTCAGATCTGTGGGAACATGACTAGGCACATTTTATGGATACTTAATCTTGAATTGTCCTGGGATGCTCAAGTGCATTCTGCAGGATGAAACCATAGGATGATGTTGTTTTGTTTTGTTCTATCTTTTAAATCTGTGTACTGTGTACATTCTAAAGTGTTGATACTTTCTGTAAAGTGATTTGTTTTTAGCACATTAAAGTTGGTTTGAATATTTTAAAAATCCATGCAAATATGGAAAATAGAGATTAAAAATAATTTCTTAAGAACTCAGATGTCATCTGAATATAATAGAATAAATGAATATCAATGTACAGTAGGCCAATAAGACATACCAGTGGCCAAAACCTCCAAATCTGATCTTTATCCAAGATAGAGGCACTTGCAAAACAGATTGAGCTTAACTATATCAGAATTAAATAGTAAATGGTCTTGTTCATTTATATCTGACAGAGGAATGAAAATTTATTTGAGGATGAAAACTTTCCTGCGATTTTCCATAACAAGTCAGATATAGCTGCCAAGACCCTGTGCCTAAGGCTATTTATGTTGTCATCATAAAATTGTGGTTTCCATAGCTACAGAGAAAAATATTGTCCATCCTCATCTACATAAATCCCAACAATCAGTCTTTGCCAAATATGCCTGTTGCATGTTCTTATTGCCAAATACTAATGTCTGCACTAGCTTTATTGTGCTAATCATGCCACTTTGGTTCAGATTTGTAATATTATACATGATTGATAGAAGCTAACTGTGCCCATGAAGTCACAAGAAGTTATTTGATTACCCTTCATGTTTATCTATCAAAAATAAACAGTGATACACTATTTTAAAGAAAGATGCCCAGGATCTTTCCACAAGGTTATTATGGAAAAATCTGATCATAAGTTCATTCATCATTAGGGAGGTAGACATATCACAGCATAAGTAGAGCTGTCATGTATTTCTTACAATATTTTATTGAAAGTAAGTGTCCAAGACCAAGGAAAATTGAAGAATTTCTCCTGACAGGATTGTCCTAGGTCCCAGGAACTAAAAATGAGGCAATAAAACAGAGTAGGGATAGAAAAAGGTACTTCATTTCTGAATATGACATAAGAAGTCTAATAAACATTTGTTAACCATCATAAAAATATGAGCAGAGAAAATAAGTTACCCACTGAAAGAAAGAAAATATTTGCCAGCTATACCATGGAAAGAAGCTTAATATCTAGAATCTACAAAAGAACTCAAAAAAACTAAACAATAAAAAGTCAAATAACCCACTCCAGAAGTGGGACAGAGAACTAAATACTGGAATCAACCCAGGTGCCCATCATTGGATGAATGCATAACCAAGATGTGGTATATCTACATGATGGAATTCTACTCAGCAGAAAGAAAAAATGCACAATGAAATTTGTAGAAAAAAATGATCAAAGTTGGAATAGATCATTTTAAGTGAACTCACACAATCACAGAAAGACAACTGTTGCATGATCTCACTCATCTGTAGTTCCTAACCTGGATCAGCCCAAGTTGCTGATATAACTGAGTAGCATCTTGAGGCTTGGGCAGTAGGGAAGGTAAGGCTTGGGGGAAAGGGAAAGGGTAGGGTAGGGGACACAAAATTATGAACCCAAATTGAAGTGGTACCACAGAATCCTATATCCTGGAAGTCAGACTAAAAGGAGGAACTCCCAAGAGGACCTTAGGAGGAATACCTGAATCAAAGGGCCCTTGAGAGAGTGGGACAAAACCTAACCTCAAATTTCTTCTGTTTCTCTTTCTTCTCTGGCTTTTTCTTTTTTCTTCTTTCTTGGATTCTGTAATTCCCTGTACCATGATGTGGTCTACATGTACAATGAGCTGTTGATCAGAGAGACCTACTAGATCTCCCAAAACAAATAATATAGACTTCTGTCAGAGCACTTGATTACCCACCAGAGGTTAATGGTAAGACCCTACTGATGAAGACACCAAACGTTGTTGGTACAGACCATGGAGAGACCTGGTTGGAATCTGGAGGAGATCCAGTCCCCAGGTAATTAGCTAGTGCTGGCAGGTGCTACATGAGCTTCCAGGGGAAAGTGACCAACATCTGTCTAAGCAACTCAAAATCAATGTGACTCAGAAGCAAACAACTTGATGTGATACTCACACAAGTGCAATAGTAGCACAAAGCCATGGTAGGTAACAAACTGCTCTTGGATTGGCTAACAGATCCACTCAGTGGAAAGGAAACTATATCTGGAATTGGAAAACAAGTCAGAATCATATCCAGATAATGATTCTGCTTTCCACTGTCAAGCTCCCACTAACCTTAGACTATAAAAAATATCTAAACCTTTTTAATTCTCTCCAAGTTAATAATGGTCATCTCATTTAATGGGTGCAGACTTCACTCTCAGTTGGAGAATCTACTTCTCTTTTTCAGATGGGAACTGAACTTGAGGAGATAAACAACCCAGCACACCCCATGCTGGCCCAGGCTGAAACCACAGAGGAACTGGGGAAATGATCAAGAAAGCTATTAAGCTGGTATCTGCACAAGGGTTGCCAGGCTCACTGGCAGGTAGGGCTGTGGAGAGCCTTTCCCACCAGTCAAAACCTTTCCTAGTCACCAGAGAGAAACCACACTGAGTTGGAAGTCTTGTTGAAGAAGGAACTCGCTTTATTGTTACAGGAGGTTGCCTATATAATGTTGGGAACAAAGGTGGGGATTCTAGGATGGGGGGAGAGATAAGGGCCAATAGTAAACTGTGACATTTGAGATGATTGGTCCCAAGCATGCACGTGTGGGAATTCCAACTCCTATGTGGAAGTAGCAGACCAGAAGCCATTAAGCATCTTACTGAGTCATAGCTGGCCAGAGGCAGATCACCAAACTTTAGCTAGGCTCAGGAAGTTCCACTAGGCCTCACTCCCAGGCCTCTCAAGGCCCAACATCTCCCCATTTTGTTTTTGTAAGAGCATTAGTCACCATGGCCCCTGTCTTAGGTTGGCCCCCTCTGGGGATCTTACCTGTCACTGTTTAGCTCACTAAGAACCCACTCCATGGCCTGTCTTAGGATGTCTCAGTTAGTCTGAGATCTTACCCATCATTGGTCACATGGAGGGCAGAGGAAGTTGCAGTGGGTTATCTGAGGAACTTAATTCCTGAGTTCCCAGCCTGTGATAATGTATCTCAACCTGATGGAATTTTATTGCCTCTAGCCACTGGTGAATGAATTGTGTAATTTTGTTAATTACACAGGGACCAACAGTGAGGATAAGGAGGAGGGGAAGGAAGGGCCCAAGTAAAGGGAGGAAGTAGGGTAAGAAGCCACATAAGCCCATCCACGGTGGGCGGTCCTAGAGGTCCCACCATCTCTTCTCCAGGTCCTCTTGAAGTTTTTTGATCTTGTCCTGGACGATTCCTGATTTACTGGTGTAAAAGTGGCATTTTTCCTGTAAAAACAAGCATATGCCTCCCTTTTTCTGGCCGTTAGTAGGTCTACTCCTCTCCTATTTTGTAGGGCTACCTCAGCCAGAGAATCTAGCTGTTGTTGGAGATAGGTCTCACTCCAATATAATCAAAAGAGGGCATAGGGAGGGCCTCATTTCCAGGAATGATATCTACACCTGGAATTAAGGTGGCTGGGGCACAAAGGCCCATCCAATTGGTGGGCAGACAGTCATAGGCTATCCCGCCTCCACAAACATTAGCCATTTCAGAAGGAAGGCAGAATTGAGCACTGGGCTCAGTTGTTTTGAAAGTACAGAAGGAAGGATGAATGCATCATTATTAGGGGAAGGCAGGGCACAAATGCAAGTTCCAGAAGGAGACATTAGGGAAAGTTGGATGGAGATGGGGAAGGTGGCTGAGCAATGTTTTAGTGTAATATGGGAAACTGTAGTTGTATTACTGCAAGCAGCTGGGGAGGCCCAGATTGGAGGCAAAGCCAGCAATTCTCCACAAGTGAGGGAATTTTTTGGTTTAGCAGGGTGAAGACCATTTTCGGAACAGTCCTCAGGGATGGGACACTCCCTGGAGAAGTGATAATCATTGCCCCCTTACTGGGACAAATATTTTAGGTCTCTTGCTCATACCCAAATGGGACTTTTATCATCTTGAGGGAAGACACATCCAAACATCTCCCTGCTGTGAGGAGTGGGTCTGGTCCTCTCCAGGCCCCAGTCAATGGGTCTTTCCATCTTACACAGATAGAACTGTAGGTAATGGATGACAACCAATGTTTTTGAAAAGGGGATAATTGTTTATCTTCTTTAGAAAAATTTAGAATATTTAGGGTAAATAATGCCTTTTTTAGTTGGTTGTGTGGGGGTAGGGATTCCCCCTTTTGTTTTTGTAATTGAGACTTGAGAGTCTGATTATATCTTTCAATGATAGCCTGGCCCCAGGAGTTGTATGAGATGCCTGTGGAATGTGAGATTTTCCAGGTCTGGAGAAAATCTACAAAGGCCTTGCTTACGAAGCAGGGGCTATTATCTGTTTTAATTTGGTCATGTAGTCCAAGGGTGGCAAAGCATTAAAGCATATGGATAATTGCATATTTAGATTTTTCCTCAGCATGTGCCAATGCCTAGCAGGTATGGGAAAATGTATCAACTGAAAGAAAAACATATTTAAGCTTTCCAAATGGAGAATAGTGTGTGACATCAATATGCCAAAGATAATTAGGGTTGAACCCTCAAGGATTGGTTCCTGTACTTTGAAGGAGGTTACTTGGAGGAAAGGCTGACAGGACTTACAAGTCTGGACAATTTTTTTAAGGCCCTTGACTGGTACCTGTGGAAACCTGTCCTTGAGACCTCTCCAGTTGACATGGGTCAATAAGTGGAAGCATGTAGCTTCTGCAATAGCATTACTCTGAGGCATAGAAGCCATTTTATCAGCCAAGTTGTTTCCTCCAGAGAGGAATCTCAGTAAGTTTTGATGACCTCTGGGATGTTGAAGAAAAATGGGGTTAATTCTTTGTTTGAGTAGGGAACGAGCTTGAATTATAAGAGGAGATATAGGGTTCGAGTCCAGTCTAATATGGGCCTCAACCATGCTGGGTAATAAATTAACAACATAAAGGCTGTCAGAAAACAAGTTAAATGGCTCTTGAATAGTGTCCAAAGCTAGAATGACAGAAAATAGTTCTTTGAATTGTGTTGACCCCTCAACCTCATGGGAGACTGACTTTATGGGCATAGGCTCTTTCTCCTGTTTTAAGGGAGAGTAAATGACTAGGGAAGCCCCCAGGAGCCCTCCATTGATAAACATGGTAAGAAAGTCAGGGTTAGGTTGAGACAGAAAAAGCCTTGGGGGGCTTCCATTCTAACCTGGAGAAAGAACTAATCCATTTGTGGGGGCCATAATGGCAATCAATTTTACCTAGAAACCCCTCGAGAGCTGTAGCAACTCTGTTATTATTTCTCTGAAGCCAGGTGAAATCTGTTATCTTAAAGGGAGTGACAATATGGTGAGGTTCTGTGCCAAACAACTGGACAGAGGTGTCTCTGCCCTTGATAATTCAATCAGCAACCTGGTTGGTTATAGAATAAACTCTGGGGACCCCACCGATTGAGAGGTGGACCCATTGGATGGGCTCACCTTCCTGGGCCAACAGTGTGGTGCATAATGTTTCCCCAGAGTAAATGTAGAGGGAGATGGGTAAATCAGGATTGAACTGCTTTAGGGCTGCAGCATTTATAGCCTGTGTACCTTATGAAAAATTTGTTGATGACAAGAGGACAAAATTACCTGAGAGGAGAATTTAAGATCTTTTCAGGGGATACCTTAAGGTCATTGGCCTGTAAAATGGCAAGGCATTTGGTAGTAAGGTCTTGGAGATCAGATGGGTTGGAACAACCTAAGATTATATCATCCATATAAATATAGAATAGACTATCAGAATGGCCAAAGGAGAAAATATATATAACATATAGTACTAACAAATAGGGGGACTATTGGCCATGCCTTGGGTAAGGACGGTTCATTCAAACCTCAAGTCTGGCCCACAAAAATTAGTTGAGGCTATCGAAAATGCAAATTTTTCCACATTGTCTGGATGTAATGGGATAGAAAAGAAACAATCTTTAATATCAATAATAGTTAGATAATAAGTGTTGGGGATGGCTGGAATCCAAGGGAGTCCTCTCTGGGGGGTCCCAAAAGGTATCATCCTCTCAGTTATTTTTCTTAAATCATGTAAAAGTCTCCAAGAGCCATTAGGCTTTTTTTTTTTTATATATATATAACAAAAACAGGGGAATTCCAAGGACTTATTGAAGGCCGCATATGTCCCAAAGCTAGCTGTTGTTTAACTAACATATGAAGATGTTGGAGTTTAGGGGTAGGTATAGGCCACTGCTCAATCCACATTGGGTCCTCAGGTACCTATTGAATTTTTGGCACTGTGGTAAGCAATGGCCCATAGAATTGAGGGTGGACCTGAGAGTGTTTTGGTCTAGTCTTTTCAAAATGAGGGTTATTTCTGTGGTTAGGGAAGCTGGCCCATCCTTGTTCAAATTGTTGTTCATATTCTCCCTGGTCTAGTATCCCCTCATAGAGGCCCTTGTTATCAGTGGTGATATAAGCCTCAGCTTCTCCAAGTATATCCTGACCTAGCAGGTTGGTCGTTAGGCCGGGCACCACCAGAGGGCACACCTCCCCACGGTTACCATCAGGATCAGTCCAGGGCTGCCAGTTAGTCGTTTCCCAGGACTGTCCACCCACACCAAGTAAAGGCAAACCAGGGACTAACTGCCATGAAGGAGGGACTTCCTCCTTTTGAATTACAGTGCGGTTGGCCTCACTATCAATGAGGAACTTGAAAGTTTTTCCACCAATCATTGTTGGGCCCTGAAAGGCCTAGGCGTGAGGCTTAGTGGAACTTCCTGAGCCTAGCTAAAGTTTGGCGACCTGTCTCTGGCCAGCTATGACTCAGCAGGATGCCTAAGGGCTTCTGGCCTGCTACTTCATCATGGTAATTGTAATTACCATTTCAATAGTTAAAGTTTACTATTGGCCCTTACCTCTTCTCCCACCCTAAAATCCCCGCCTTCATCCCCAACATGATATAGGCAACTGCTCAGAGTAATAAAGCGAGTTGTTCCTGCATTACAAAGACTCCCGACTCAGTGTGGTTTTTCTCCGGTGGCCAGGAGAGGTTTCTGGGTCGTCTGACGCTCATCATCCCCTCAACCCCTAGGGAGGAACCAGCAGGCCTGGTCCTTCCCTTGGCACTACCTGTGCGGGAAGGAGCCCCGCATCTGGCGCCCAACGTGGGGCTCTGGGACCCCGACAGACTAGTGCACCCCGTGAGAGGCAGTCGTTGAGGAGGTAATCGGTGTTTGCGGGTGAGCGTACCCTCATGAGTTATGAGGTAGTCTTCCTATTTACTGCACTAAGCTTTGCTTCTACAACCTGTACTTACTTGTCGACGTCTCTTCATTCCCGTTCTCTTCCCTTCACCTTCGGTTTGCCGGCGGCTTTTGTATCTCTAAAGGCTTGTGCTTCTCTCTCTCTCTGCTTGGGCTTGTGAAGGCAGGCCAGCTTTTTCTACCATTATGGAACTTCCCCTGGATCTGTAAGCTTCAGTAAATATTCCTTCCTCCATAACTGTACCTGGTCGGGAAGTTTATCTCAGCAAACCTAAAGCTGTCTAATGAGCTAAGATGAACTTGACCATGTGGATGTTAATCTTTTGGAACCTTTATTTTAAAAAAATAGACATGGACTTGATACTTACAAGTAAAGGTGTCTTCTGGAGTGATAAACCAAATTTTATGGACTATTCAGATAAAAGTTTAAAAATTCTAAGTGCAGACAGCATTAAACTTCGAGGCTTAGCTTATAAGCTTTCTAAGAGGAAAGAAAGACTACAGGGAACTTCGTTGGAACTGGGCTACTGGCATAAGGGCTGGCTACGGCCTACTGCCCAGGCCCAAAGAGTTTAAGTTTAAATTTGTAATAGACTGATACGCTTTACTCGAGATACTGGATTAAAAAATTAAATATTTGTTTTTTCTTTGTTTTGGTTTTTCGAGGTAGGATTTCACTCTAGCCCAGACTGACCTGGAATTCCCTAAGAAGCCTCAGGGTGGCCTAAAACTCATGGTAATCCTCCTACCTCTACCTCCCGAGTGCTGAGTGCTGGGATTAAAGGCATACACCACCACGCCCAGCTGAGATTTAAGATTTTAATCTAAAACACCTCAAGCAAGTTACAGACACTGAGATGAATTTTAGGTTATGACGGTTCAATTTACATTGTTTTAGTCTCTCTTTGCTATACCTTATACCAGTTAAAAAATGTTTACTCTGTGCCTTTATATATTAAAAGTGTGTAACTTGTTTAATTTTACAAATCTCAATATCTTAAATTGGTCAAGACTGTGGAGACCTTTAAAATTAAACTGAGTACAATTTATAATATATAATAATTATAAATCTATTGGGAGCCAGGGACAAAATTTGGTAATTTAAATAGATGGCCCCCTCCTGGCAGCTTGTGCCTGGCCATCCCCTACTGGGAAATGGCGGACAATCCACCTTCTAGGAGACTGCCACGTGGCTCCCTTGGACTGACCCAGGTGGAGACAAGGGAAAAGTCCTCCCTCTCATGGTGACTGGGCTCACCGCTAACTTACTAGGGCAAGACATCCTTGGAGATGCCGAGGCTTTCATCACTACTGATCATAAGGCCTTTTATAATGATTTGTTAAATAAAAATATATATATCAACAATGGTTTAAGGAAGGGAGGGAATGTCATCCTAAATACTCCAATGAATACCCCCAATTCTAAGGGCCACTGCCCAGCCCCCCCATTTAAAATCCAGTGGAGACTGGGGGACCCTATATGGGTTGAGCAGTGGCCTCTCCCTTCTTCTAAGTTACACCAACTCCACATACTTATTGATCAACAGTTGGAGGCCAGACATATCCGTCCCTCCACTAGTCCCTGGAACTCTCCTGTGTTTGTCATAAAAAAGCCTAATGGGTCCTGGAGATTTTTACATGATTTAAGAAAGATCAATGAACGCATAATCCCCTTTGGAACCCCCCAGAGGGGACTTCCATGGATTCCAGCTATTCCCAATATATACCATATTACTATCATTGACATTAAAGATTGCTTCTTCTCTATCCCTCTCCATCCATGAGACATGGAAAAATTTACATTCTCTGTACCCGCTATTAACTTTTGTGGCCCAGATAGGAGATTTGAATGGACTGTCTTGCCTCAGGGCATGGCTAACAGCCCACCCATTTGTCAATATTACCTGTCATCCATTTTCTCTTCTCTTTTCAATCTCCCCAATACCCTGTTTTATATCTACATGGATGATATTATTCTTGGGTGCCTAGATTCCTCCACACTCCAGGACCTTACCCATCAATGTCTAACTATCCTTCATACTCACGGCTTTAAAGTAGCTCCTGAAAAAGTTCAAACTGTGCCTCCCTTTAAGATCTTGGGCTCGACCCTTACTCTAGATACAGTTTCACCTGTAAAACCACAACTTTATATTCAGGATTCTTACACCTTGCCTCAACTCCAGAAGCTCTTGGGAGAAATTAACTGGATGAGGCCTTGGATACCCATAACTACTGAAGAGCTGTCCCCTTTGTTTGACCTCCTAAAGGATCTTAACTTCTCCTCTCAGGTAATTTTGTCCCCTTGTCATCAACAAATTTTTTATAAGGTACAACAGGCTATAAATACTGCAACCTTAAAGAGGTTCAATCCTAATTTGCCCATCTCCCTCTACATTTTCTCTGGGGAAACATTATGTACTGTACTGTTGGCCCAGGAAGGTGAGCCCATCCAATGGATCCCCAGAGTTTACTCTATAACCAACCAGGTTGCTGATTACATTATCAAGGGCAGAGACACCTCTGTCCGGTTGTTTGGCACAGAACCTCACCTTATTGTCACTCCCTTTAAGATAACTGATTTCACCTGGCTTCAGAGAAATAATAACAGAGTTACTATGGCTCTCGAGGGGTTTCTAGGTAAAATTGATTGCCATTATGACCCCCACAAATGGATGAGTTCTTTCTCCAGGTTAGAATGGAAGCCCCCCAGGCTTTTTCTGTCTCAACCTAACCCTGACTTTCTTACCGTGTTTACCGATGGAGGGCACCTGGGGGCTTCCCTAGTCATTTACCCTCCTTTAAAACAGAAAAAAGAGCCTATCCCCATAAAGTCACTCTCCCATGAGGTTGAGGGGTCAGCACAATTCAAAGAACTATTTACTGTCGTTCTAGCTTTAGACACTATTCAAGAGCCATTTAACTTATTTTCTGACAGCCTTTATGTTGTTAATTTATTACCCAACCTGGTTGAGGCCCATATTAGATTGGAATCCAACCCTATATCTCCTTTGATGATTCAAGCTCGTTCCCTACTCAAACAAAGAATCAATCCCATTTTTCTTCAACATCTCAGGGGTCATCAAAACTTACCGGGATTTCTCTCTCAAGGAAACAATTTGGCTGATAAAATGACTTCTATGCCTCCATGTAATACTATTACAGAAGCTACATGCTTCCACTTATTGACCCATGTCAACTGGAGAGGTCTCAAGCACAGGTTTCCACAGGTACCAGTCAAGAACCTTAAAAAAATTGTCCGGACTTGTAAGTCCTGTCAGCCTTTCCTCCAAGTACCCCCCCTTCAAAATACAGGAAGCAATCCTCGAGGGCTCCGCCCTAATCATCTTTGACAAATTGATGTCACACACAATTCTCCATTTGAAAAGCTTAAATATATCTTTCTTTCAGTCGATACCTTCTCCCGCACCTGCTGGGCATCAGCACATGCTGGGGAAAAATCTAAACATGCCATTAGTCATATGCTTCAATGTTTTGCCGCTCTTGGGCTACCTGATCAAATAAAAACAGATAATGGCCCCTGCTTCATAAGCAAGGCCTTTATAGATTTTCTCCAGACCTGGAAAATTTCACATTCCACAGGCATCCCATACAACCCCCAGGGCCAAGCTATAGTTGAAAGATATAATCAAACTCTCAAGTCTCAATTACAAAAACAAAAGGGGGAGTCCTTACCCCCATATGACCAACTAAAAAAGGCATTATTTACCCTAAACACTTTAAACTTTTCTAAAGAAAATAAACAATTATCCCCTTTTCAAAAACATTGGTCCTCATCTGTTACCTACAATTCTATCTGGGTAAGATGGAGAGACCCATTGACTGGGGCCTGGAGAGGGCCTGATCCGCTCCTCACAGCAGGGAGAGGGTTTGGATGTGTCTTCCCTCAAGATGAAAAAAGACCCATTTGGGTACCAGCGAGGGACCTAAAATATTTGTCTGAACAAGGGGACACTGACAATCACTTCTCTAGGGAGTGTCCCACCCCTGAGGACTGTTCCTAAAATGGTCCTTTACCCTGCTAATTAAATAACTCCCTCCCTTATGGAGGATTGCTGGCTTTGCCTCCAATCTGGGCCTCTCTGGCTGATTGCAGTACAGTTGTCCATACGACCTTAAAAAGCTGCTCAGCCACCTTCCCCATCCCCGTCCAGCTTTTCCCAATGTTCCCTCTGGGCATTTGGGCCCTTCCTTCTCCTAATAATTCCAGTATAGATGTGAGATACATTCATATTTCCTTCTGTAATTTTAACAAAACTGAGCCCAGTGCTCAACGCTGCCCGCCTTCTGGAATGGCTTATGTTTGCGGAGGCAAAACGGCCTGTAACTTTCTGCCCAGCAATTGGATGGGCCCTTGTGCCCCAGCCACCTTAATCCCAGATGTAGATATCATTCCTGGAAGCTAGCTTCCTTGGCTAAGGTAGTCCTACAAAACAGGAGAGGACTAGACCTACTAACAGCCGAAAAGAGAGGCATATGTTTGTTTTTACAGGAAAAATGCTGCTTTTATGCCAGTAAATCAGGAATCGTCCAGGACAAGATTAAGAGGCTCCAGGAAGACATGGAGAGGAGGCGACGGGACCCCCAAGACAACCTGCGACAGATGGGCTTACATGACACCTTACATCCTCCCTCTACCTGAACCCCACCCCATCCTTCTCCTCCTCCTCCTTCTCCTTCTTCTCCTTCTTCTCCTTCCCCTCCTCCTTATCCTCACTGTTGGGCCTTGTGTAATTAACAAAATTACACAATTTATTTACCAGCGGCTAGAGGTAATAAAACCTCATCAGGTCGAGATATCACAGGCTGACAACTAAGAAATTAAGTTCCTCAGATGACCCACTGCCACCTCCCCTGCCCTCCATGTGACCAATGACGGGTAAGATCCCCAGAGGAGGACAACCTAAGACAGGCCGTGGAGTGGCTCAGTGAGCTAAACACCTGGTACTCAATGACGGGTAAGATCCCCAGAAGGGGAAAACCTAAGACAGGGGCCACGGTGACCAATGCTCTTACAAAAACAAAAGGGGGAGATGTTGGGCCCTGAAAGGCCTAGGCGTGAGGCTTAGTGGAACTTCCTGAGCCTAGCTAAAGTTTGGCGACCTGTCTCTGGCCAGCTATGACTCAGCAGGATGCCTAAGGGCTTCTGGCCTGCTACTTCATCATGGTAATTGTAATTACCATTTCAATAGTTAAAGTTTACTATTGGCCCTTACCTCTTCTCCCACCCTAAAATCCCCGCCTTCATCCCCAACATGATATAGGCAACTGCTCAGAGTAATAAAGCGAGTTGTTCCTGCATTACAAAGACTCCCGACTCAGTGTGGTTTTTCTCCGGTGGCCAGGAGAGGTTTCTGGGTCGTCTGACGCTCATCATCCCCTCAACCCCTAGGGAGGAACCAGCAGGCCTGGTCCTTCCCTCGGCACTACCTGTGCGGGAAGGAGCCCCGCAAATCATCAGGGTCATTTTTGGCCTTAGTCCTGGAATCAGGCATATGGTCCAGTGTGTCCTAACCACCTTCTTCCCCTTATTTAATGGGGTTTGGGGTAGCCCCTGGGGCAGTTTAAAGGCTCACCCTGAAGGCTGAACTTGGATTTGCAATCCTTGGCCCAGTAGAACCCCTTCTTGCACCTGGGGCAAGGGGTATGAGGCACGTTAGGGGCCATAGGGACTATTGGGCTATTTTTTACCCAATTGGGGCACTCCCTTTTAAAATGAGCCTCTTTGCCACACCCAAAACAAGATCTCCCCTTTCCTCCTGATGTCTGTTGGAGGGCACAGACCAGTGTGGCCATATCCTCATGGTGGGCACTCTGTAAGTCTGATGCTATGGACCTCGCCTGATGGGAGCTGGATCCCATGTCTTTGGTGGCTATAATCCATTTACTCATACAGTGATCTTTTAGCCCAGCACAGGACAACTTATAGTCACTTGTCATGCCTTCCCAGAGTGGCCTGAAAGAAGGCACACGACTTTATGTATGAGGGGCCAGAAATAACGGCTTTAGCAAGGTTTATCCAATCTTGGGTTGTTCACTGATGATGAGCCAAACCCTGGAGGATGGTCTCCACCCAGGGGGAATTAGGTCCATCCTCTGACACAGCCTTTTAAAGGTCCTATAGATCTACTTACTAAAAGGCAGACCAAATGGCTGAACCTTCACCAGGCCCTGACAGGAAACATCTAAACCACAAGACACTGGAGAGGGTAGGATCAAGTCTAACCTAAATCTTCCACATCTTCCCTCCCTACCTCTCCCCCCTCCCTAACACTTGTATATTAGTTATCTTTTTCTGCATTTTCTTAGTGGGCACTGACCTGTAACTCCAAGTACCAGCATGGGGCTATCATCCACAATGAGCTTTTGATCAGAGAAACCTACAAGGTTTCCTAAAAGACAGACAGATTTCTGTCAGAGTACTTGATGACCCACCAAAGATCAGTGGTAAGACCCTATTGCTGAAGACTCCATATGCGGCTGACACTTAAAATGGAATGGCATGACTGGAGGCCAGGAGAAAGTCAGTCCCCAGACAGTCAGTGTGTCTAGTGCCAGAAGGTGCTACATGGGCGACTGGGGGAAATGACCAACATCTGTCCAAGCAACTCATGGTCTAACCTACTTAGCAACAAATAACCTGTTGTGATGCCCCACACAAGTGCAATAGTGGCACACAGCCATGGAGGGGAACCAACTGCTCTTGATTTGGCTAACTGATCCCCTCAGTGGTGCGGGACCCATAGCTGGAGCTGGGAAACAAGTCAGAACCAAATCCAAACATAAGCCCACTGTCCAATATCAAACTACCATCAATCATGGGCTACAAGAGGGCCTACACCTATTAAACTTTGTATTAAAAAAAGTATGGGTTATCTCATTTGTCCTGGTGCTAACTTACCCTCCATTGGAGATTCTGCTTCTCTTTTTCAGATAGATGCAGGTCCTAAGGAGAGAGCCACCCCATTATACCTCAAAAAGGCCCCGACTGAAACTAAGGAAAATTGGCAAAACAAGCAAAGGTGCTGTTTTCCTGATGAACCAGATACCACCACAAGGGGGAAGGAAACCAACACAGAGAAAAATCAACTCCTACCACATCAGAGAGCCAGAGCCTCAAAGCCCCCCAACACCTCATCACTGAAGCAGACCAAAAATGAACCCAACATGGCTCAGGGAAATTTTGTGGAAGAGGGGGCGGAAAGTATGTCAGAGCCACATGTTGGGTCATGATATGCAGAGACATTTATCGTACCAATTACTGTGAGCTAATTCCACAATGCACGACCCATATACATCAACAAGGAGGGGCCAATGGGGAGGGGGTAGGTCACGGATGAGAGTAATAATGGTACCAAACTGCCTGTATTTGCTGAATAGAAAACTAATAAAAAAAAATTTTTTAAAAAAAAAGGTCCTGTAGATCATGAGCCTCTCAGGGGTACCAAGCGGCAAGATGATTACCACCAGGGTTAAAATTGACAGGGAAGAGGTTCGTTGTTTCTCCCCCAGGGGTGCCATCCCCATAGTAGGACGGAGGTGCTGAGGGGGTCTGAAAAGGATTTGTAGGGGCACCTATGGTTGTAGGATCCTTAGATAGCCAAGGAGTGCTTCCAAGGGGATCTAGGGACAGATACAAGAGCTCAGGCAACATGAGGGATTTGGGTTGGATGAGGACTGCCCCATAATTTATGAGGGTACACTCACCTGCAGACCGATTGGCCCATCAGTGTTCTTCCATCTGAGAGGTGCCCCACATGTTGGGTGCCAATCTGCTGGGCTCACTGGCAGGTAGGGCTGTAGGACAGCCAGTCCTGCTGGTCTCTTCCTGGGGCTGAGTGGGATGAGGAGTGTCATCAACTCAGAACCTCTCCTATTCACCAGAGAAAAACCACACTGAGTTGGAAGTCTTGTTGAAGCAGGAACTCACTTTAATGTTAGAGGCAGTTGCCTATATAATGCTGGGAATGAATGCAGGGATTCTAGGATGGGGGGAGAGGTAAGGGCCAGTAGTAAACTGTGACCTTTGAGATGATTGGTCCCAAGCACACATGCATGGGAATTCCAACTCCTATGCGGAAGTAGTAGGCCAGAAGACTTGCTGAGTCATAGCTGGCCAGAGGCAGATCACCAAACTTTAGCTAGGCTCAGGAAGTTCCACTAGGCCTCATGCCTGGGACTCTCAAGGCCCAACAAAGGGTGATGGAGAAAAATACTGAGGATACTCAACACCTATCAAACCATTGATCCAGATGCTCCAAATTGCCCATCACTGAAGTAGACTGAAAATGCTCCCAGCATGGCTCAGGGAATTTTCCAGATGAGGGGGTGAAAAGATTGTTAGAGCCAGAAGATGGGACATTTTGCACATAAATATTGCCTCTACCCCATAACTGATTGATGCCCCCATAAAGCATGACCCGCAGTCTCCATGGGGTTTACCTGCATCTCCAATGTGGAAGGCCTCTTCAGAAAAGAGGCAGGGAGGAGGGAAAGGATGTACCAACATGTGTTTACATGCAAAATATGTCCATATCGAATAATAAAAAATAAATAAAAATGCATACTTATCATTTTTATAGTTTCTTCTTCTTATTATTATTACTAACATATTTTATATGGAAACATCATGTATTAGTACCCTCTTTTCTCATGTCCCTAACCCTGTCCCATTAAGGATTCTTCTCAATGAGGTTGCAGGTATTCCCCATGGGGTGGTAGATTATGTATTGTGGGAGAAGTAGTCAGTTTTTTGTTGGAGGAGGTAATGCCTTTGAGCATGATGTGTTAGCCAGTGGCTCTTAAAATCTTTCTGCCCCCTCTTCCATAAAATTCCTTGAGCCATGTTTTAAGTCTACTTCAGTGTTGAGCCCTTAGGAGCCTCTGGATCTCTGCTTTGGTAGGTGTTGAATATTCTCAGGGTCTGTCTCCTTCATACTGGCACTGATTATCAGGTTCAGCATGGAATCAGCACTCTTTTTCCTCTCCCCACTTCCTTTGTGGTTTTAGCCATGGCTTAGCTAAAGTGCAAAGGGTACCTTATCTCCTCTGATCTGTTATCTTCTGAAAAAGAAGAACATATTCTCCAATGGAGAGTGAAGTCAGCATAGTTTAAATGTAATAACCATTATTCATTTAGGGAGAATTTGATGTATGTAACCCCTCTTTTAACCAAAGACTAGTGAGAGCTTGACACTGGAGAGCATAATCTTTGTCTCTGCAGGATTCTGATCTGGTTCCCAATTCCAGATATGGGTTGCTTTACACTGAGAAGATCTCTTAGCCAATCAGAAACCTATTGGTTACCCACTGAGGCTTTGTGCCACTTTGAGCTGATAAGTACATTTTTTCAGGGTGTTTGCTTCTGAGTAGGTTAGACCTCTGGTTGCTTTTACCATTGTTGGTCACTTTCCCCTAGTAACTCATGCAGCACGTTCCAGCACTAGATGGGCAAAGTGTCTGGGGATTGGCTTTCTTCTGAATTCCAGCCAGGTCTCTTTATGCTCTGTGTCAGCAGCATATGGTGTCTTTAGCAATAGGGCCTTACCTTTTGCCTCAGCTGGGTAATCAAGTGCTTTGACAGAAACCTGTCTGTGTTGGGGGACCTCATAGGTCTGTCCAATCAACAGCTCATTGGCAACCAAATTCTGGTATAAGGAGTTACAAACTAAAGACAATAATAATAATAATAATAATAATAAGAAGAAGAAGAAGAAGAAGAAGAAGAAGAAGAAGAAGAAGAAGAAGCAGCAGCAGCAGCAGCAGCAGCAGCAGCAGCAGCAGCAGCAGCAGCAACAGCAGCTTAGGTTTCAGCTCACCCTCTCCAGGACCCTTCTTTTCTGGTGATTCCCCCTCTTTACTCCTTTTCAGGATTTTATCTTTTAGACTATCTCTAAGGATAAAGGTTTTTATGGTAGCAGTTCATTTTGGATTTAGTTTTGTGTTTATTTTTCCCCACCCTCCCTTTCCCCTCTGCCAACCCCTTCCATCCCTATTTTCTGGGACTTGAGTTGCCTGTGAGGTATGTCAGCAACTCCAGCTACTCCAAGGTTAGAAACAACAGATAACTGAAACAATGCAGCATTTGTCTTTGATTTTGTGAGTTTGCTGAATATGATCTGTTCCAAGTTTGACCAGTTTTCTACAAATTTCATTCTGTCATGTTTTTTATTACTGTTGAGTAGAATTCCATTATGTATATGTACCACAATTTTGTTATCCACTCATCTAATGATGGGCACCTAGGTTGATTCCAGTTCTCAGCTATAATGAATTGAGCAGCTATAAACATGGTTGAGCAAGTATATATGTAATGAAGCATGGAGCATTTAGGGTAAATGCCCAGTAAGGCAATAAGTGGGTCTGTTGGTGGTTCTATAGTCATCTTTTTCAAGAATCTCCATATTGATTTTTGTAGTGGTTGTACAAGTTTAAATTCCCACCAATGTTGGATGTGAGTTGCTCTTTCCACATGTCCTCACCAACAATTTTTTGTCATTTGATTTTTTAATGATTGCCATCCTTACTGGAATTTCATAGTTGTTTTAATTTTTATTTCCCTAATGGTTAAGGATATTGATTATTTTGTATTTCTTCTTTTGAGAACTCGCTATTCCATACTCTACCCCAAAATTGAGTGGGTTGTTTGATTTTTTTAATTATTTTTTGAGTTCTTTGTAAATTATAGATATTAGATTTCTGCCAGTGGTATATTTGGTAAATTTTTCTCCCATTCAGTGGGTAATTTATTGGCTCTGCTTATGGTATGTTTGGTTGGGCAAAAGCTTTTTAATTTCATGAGATCCCATTTGCAGAGTGATTGTTTTATTTCCTGGGCTTCTGGGGTTTTGTTCAGGAAGTCATTCCCCACCCACTCCTATATTGTGTAGAGTTCCTCTTCTTTTCTTCTTCAAGTAGGAGAACAGTTTTAGGTCTTACATAGAAGTTTTTAATCAATTTGGACTTGGTTTTAGTGTATGGTGAATGAGTGGGTCTAGTTCATTTTTGTGCATATGGTCATCCAATTTGTCCAACACCATTTATTGAAGATGCTGTCTTTTCTCCAATTTACTTTATTGGCATGTTTATCAAAGATCAAGCAGCTGCACTTACTTGACCTAAGCTCCACACATTCAATTATGATCTTATTAGTGTATAATAATTCTGTTCTTATTCTAGTACCATATTGTTTTTGTTAGTATGGCTTTGTAATATTGCTTTAGATAGGGTATGGCAATACCTCTAGAGGTGTTTCTTTTGCTGAAAATATGTTTGGATATCCAAGGCCTGCTGCCATCCCATATGAATTTTGAGATCACTTTTCCTATCTCTATGAGGAATTATGTTGGAATTTGTATTGGTATTGTACTAAATCTGTATAATGCTTTGGGTAGAATTGCCATTTTCACAATATTAATTCTACCTACCCAGGAGCATGAGAGAACTTTCCATCTTCTCAGGTCCTCCTCATTTTTTTGTTGAGGTTTATTTTTATGTTTTCATTATATAGTTCTTTTGCAACTTTGTTTAGTGTTATTCTAAGGTATTTAATTTTTTTGTTACTATTGAAAATAGGAAAGCCTTGCTCATTTTTTTCTTTGTAAATTTGTCCCTTGCATATAGAAAAACTACTTATTTGTGTGTGTTGCTTTTGTATCCTGCCACTTTACTGAAGGAATTAATAAACTTGAGAAATTTTGCAATAGAAACTTTTGGGTAGAGATAGGAGACTTATGTGTAGGGCCATGTCAGCTGAAAATGGGGTTATTTTGAGTTCTTTCTTTTCAATTTGAATCATTTTATTTCTTTCCCCTGTCTTATTAGTAGTATAGGACTACTAATTCTCTGGTAAAAAGTACTGGTGACAGTGGACATCACTATCTTGTTCCTGAGTTCAATGGGAACTCCTTGAGTCTTTCTTCATTAGGTATTAATTGGGCCTTAGTTGCTTTATATATAGCCTTTGTTGTGTTGAAATATAAATCTCCATATGCACTATTTCCAGAATTTTCACCATGAAGTAGTTTTGTATTTGTCAAAGGTCTTTTCCGTACCAGTTGAGATGGTTGTGTGGTTTTTGTGATTATTTATGTGGTGTATTACACCAATTTGATTTCCATATATTGAACCAATCCTGAATCACTGAGATAATACTTTTGATATGTTGTTAAATTCAGTTTCTGAGGATGTTTTGGGGGATATTTGAATCTAAATTCATCAGGAATATAGGCCTATACTTTTATTTTCTTGTATCTCTGTCCAATTTTGGTATTTTGATGATGCTAGCTTCATAACGATGTTGGGGAGGATTCCTTCCTCTTCAATTGTACAAAACACTTTGAGAAAACTTGGTTCCGGTTCTTTAATGAAGGTTTGATAGAATTTGGATAAGAAGTCATATGGTCCTAGACTTTTCCTTTTGGGAAATTTTTTTTAAATTTTTTTTAAAATTTATTTATTTGAGAGCGACAGACACAGAGAGAAAGACAGATAGAGGGAGAGAGAGAGAATGGGAGCGCCAGGGCTTCCAGCCTCTGCAAACGAACTCCAGATGCGTGTGCCCCCTTGTGCATCTGGCTAACGTGGGACCTGGGGAATCAAGCCTCGAACCGGCGTCCTTAGGCTTCACAGGCAAGTGCTTAACTGTTAAGCCATCTTTCCAGCCCACTTTTGGGAAAATTTTTGATTACTTTTAATCCTGAATGATGTGATAGGGTTGTTTGGGAGATTAATCTGCTCTAAATTTAGTTTTGGTAGTTGGTATATGACTAGGAATTCATCCATTTCTTCCAGATTATTCAATTCATTGGAGTAGATTTTTTTGGAAGTATGCCCTGATTATTTGTACAATCTCATTGATGTCTGTTGTGACCTCCTTTTTTCCATTTCTGATTTTGTTAATTTGAGACTACTTTTATTTTGTTCACTTATTTATTTATTTATTTGAGAGAGAAAGAAAGAGGCAGATAGAAAGGGAGAGAATGGGCATGCCAGGGCTTCCAGCCACTGCAAACAAACTTCAGACACATGCGCCCCCTTGTGCATCTGGCTAAGTGGGTCCTGGGGAATTAAGCCACGAGGTGTCCTTAGCCTTCATAGGCAAGTGCTTAACCGCTAAGCCATCTCTCCAGCCCTTTTTTGCTTGATCAAATTGACCAAGAGTTTTTCAATCTTTTTTATTTTTTCCAAGAACCAGCTCGTTTCATCATTTTTTTTAATAATTGATTTATTTTGTTTCCAATTCATTAATTTCTCTTATATTGAATATATATTCTTTCCATTATATATTATATTATACATTCTTTCTATCTGGAGCTCTTAGGGTTGGGTTCTTCTTGTTCCTCTAATGCTTTTAAGTGGACAGTTAGTTTATTAATTTGAGAACATTCTGTGTTTGTTCTGAAGGCATTTAGCACTATTAATTTAACCCTCAGGACTGTTTACATTGTATCCCATAAATTTTGGTAATTTGTACTTTCATTATCATTCAGTTCTACAAATTCTACAATTTTACAAATTATTTTTATATTTCTTCCATAACACATTCATTGTTCAAAAGTGTGTTGTTCAGACTCCAGGAGTTTGTGGAGTTCCTGATGTGTCTCTTGTTAGTTTCTAGCTTTAAAACAGTATGA